>NC_088232.1:30769804-31113138 GCF_036934945.1 Oncorhynchus masou masou
TCTAAGAGTGCAGAGATAAATGGTTCCCTTGTTAGATACATTGTTTTGTTGATGCCCTGTTTTCAGACAGAGGTGCAGACATTGATCAACAAAGTGCTGATGGTGGAGGAGCAAGCCTGGATGGAGGGGTCTATGCCTGAGCTCAGAGACGACTGTTACTTTAGCCCCTTGGCCATCGACGTCATTCAGGTAGACATTATATAGGAAATATTTGGCATCCTCATGCCTTTATTGCTCTAAATATTCAGTTAGTCACAAATTAGGTTGTTGATTTTAACAGGGATTAATTTAATACATTTTTTATTTCACTGTCCCTTTAGTTTATTAATGCTGCAGTGAAATCGATAGAGACAGTTTTGGGAGCCATGTCCAAAGTCCAGATAATTGTGTGCCTATTGAAGGACTTCTTGAATAGGTACTACAGTATACACTTTTTGCAGGAAATAATTGCATGACCTGAAGTTACAATGCATTGTATTGTATTCTATTCCAAATACTATCAAATTATGATTATCTATTACTAATATACCAAATTACACACTTGCAGCTATAAGAAATTCCTGGAGAAAGTTCTCAAGGGAAGCAACAATGGAAACAGCAGAACTGTGATGATGGCCAATCTTGCCTGTGTTGAACAATTTAGGTATGTTGTACTTTTCTTTTCAGTTTTTTTATATCCAAATTGATTGGACCACGATGACATCTAGTCATCTAATTTGATGTCTATGATTCCACACAGGGACTATATTGTAAACAAAGCCGATATCTTCCCAGTGGATGTAAAGGAATGCTGTCTGTCCATAGTAGCTGAAATGAAAAACATTGGCTACACATCTTTAACAAGCCCTATACACAAGGATCTCCAGGTATAGCTGACTTACACAACTCATCTCTCTTTGATTTTGCGTCTGAGTCAAGTAATATAAAGTGTAATGTACCTACTTGCCTGTCCTTGCTCTTAATTCAGTACTGATCTATTGTCTATCTGCCCTCGCCACACACACACAGTCTCAGTACAGAGATCTGGGGACGCCTGTCTGGTTGGAGAAGAAGAAACAGGTGTTTGAAAAGCTGTTTGAAGGAATTAACAAACACACCCAGGATCTTAAGGGCTTGACTAACTCCTGTCATCAGGTAAATTGATTGAGAGATGGAATGGCTAATTTCCTGGTTGGTTGGTAGGTTGGTTAATTGATAGATTGAGAAATCAATTGGTTGGTTGGTTGATTAATTGGTCGAATGGTTATACAGGAGCTGCTGAGCCAGCTGCACTTGGAAGTGACAGTGGAGTATGTGAGGAGGCTACTGAAGAGGAAGATAAAGCTGAGAGACAAAGAGATGCAGGAGCAGGCGGCCAGGTCGTTGTGTGAGGATGGCCAGAGTCTACACAAACTGTTCACTGAAGCGGTGAGAATACACTTACTCTCACTCACACACACACGCACACGCACACACACACACACACACACACACACACACACACACACACACACACACACACACACACACACACACACACACACACACACACACACATCATATTGTGTTTGTTGTCACAGGGTTCCAGGGAGGAGTGGCTAAGTGACATCCTTCCCAAGATTGCTGAAGTGCTGAAACTCCAAGACATTTCCTCCATACAGCTGGAGATAGTGACTCTGAGTCAAGCTTACCCTGATCTCAGGTTAAACTTTCATACTTGTTATTCACATAACTGTTGTTAGACAATACTGTAGCTATGTGATTTTGTATTTCCTTTGCATATTCTAATGCAGTGATTGCTTATATTGATACAGCTGAAACAGTTCCTTTTATAATGCTAAATTCAGTTACAGTGCCTTGCACAAAGCCAATAACACACGGCAGATGATGCTGTGTTTGCGTTGAACACCCAGTGAGCTCAACCTTTTCCACTTTGACCCACAGTGAATTCCAGGTGTCCGCCCTGCTTAGCCTCAAATCCAACCTTTCTGCCTCTGCCGTGAGGAGGGTAAAGAAGACCCTCCTGGACAACCAGGACACCACCAGCACCCAGGATGTCCCATCTTTTTTCTCCAAGGTACAGGTCAAATGAGTGTTGAATACTCTTAATGGGTCACGTCTGCAACGCTCTTGTAAGGAAAGTACCCTAAAGAGGGGACTAGCGTGGTTCTGGTTCCGGTTCTGACTGAAATGTTCGCTTATAAATTGTTCTGTGGACACCATAGATTGAAATAGCATGCATTCAGCGATAGCCCTAGATTTCACGGACTCGGGACTATATATCTTCCACCTGTATACCTCAGGCTGTGAAATCTGACATCACTTGAAGCTGGGATGTCCTGCCTACCATTTCATTCACTCTTCCAATACTCCATCAACTCCTGGCTGAATGCTATGTCACTGCCATTGACAAAGCACATGCCTGCAATCCTTAGATCCTAGCGTAGCAGGAGAGAATGGTTTCATCAAAGTCATCAACAATAATTCAGAGATTTTAAATAAATGTTTTTTTCTGTTTGCCATAGACAGACAAGATTAATATGAGAAGAATGGCCAGTTCATAATGAGTAGAGAATATGCACATTTTCTCTAACATGAAACATGTATTTTACAGTTATAAGGAAGTTGACATTTTATAGTTAGTCTTTTAGAATTTGATTGTACTATATTTAGAAAGCATATCCGTCATTTCAAGCCTCATTCATACATTTGTGTAGAATAGCAAATGCATCATAAAATATTTAATATGTGTATCATTTGTACTGTGTACTTGAGCGTGTGTCCTCGAAAGTGGCCACCTCAGCAATATTGTTTTTTAAATACCAGAAAGGTGGGATTTTAATCTTTCTTGGAGTATTCTGCATTACAAATGATTGTTTATTGCCATCTCATTATAAATAATTACTTGTGGGTACATAGATTATAATTTAGATGACCCTTGAACCACATCAACAGCCTTGTCGTTTACAGGATAGGCATTTCAAGTGAGTCAGGCTGCCAATTCTTCCAGGTTAATGTCCCTATATCCCCTGGAAGACTGTCAGTTTTGATAATAGGTTGTGATAAGGATTTAAGGGACACCATTCTTTGATATCCCCTGGGATACCATTGAGGAAGCATGTTGTGTATGGGACTGTCCATTGAAAAAGATCAAATAAATACCATCCTATGTCTCTAATGGGGCCATCCAAAACGCATTCAAATTGACTTGCTGATTACTGAATGTGTTGTGAATTTCTGTACATTTTGGAATTTCCAATATCCGAGTACTACTCTCACAACCCAAAAAGACTGTTAGGGGATTTCCCTTCTCAGCGGAAGCACAATCACTGATAGCCTTACTGCCGTTGTCTCCATCTACAGGGCACTATTGGTTCTAAGTCTTTCCATTAGGCATTTTTGATGAGGATTAAAACCACTTGACCTGAAAATGAAAAACTTTGGGCAGTTTTAATTCCAATTTCTCTTTAAGAGTAAATAATAACTTGCCATATAGTACCTTTTAAAAAGTTGACAAAGACATGTAATCAGAGCTCCAAATATTGTGTTGTCGGTTGAGAACTTGATGGTCATGTTGTTTAGAATGGGGTCGTTATTGTCCTCTACCTGAGACTTCCCAGTTCCCACACTCAGCAGCAAAAAAGGCAGCCATACCAGGCTGCAGACCTGGTTTGGGACAGGAAAATGGAGTACACTTCCTGGCTTGTCTCCAGAACCTCCCAGGTCTGTCTCTGTGAAAGTCCTCCCTTCCAATGCAGCAGGGTAGGCAGGTGCTCCATAGTACTACAACAGAGGTAAACATGTAACAATACATCATATTGGAGATATCAAGCCTGTACTCAAGCTAATCCCTATGGAGTAAATTAGTCAGTGCTGTGGATCATGCAGACTTTGGAAACCCTGTGGCATACTCATCTGTGTGAAGTGGGGCTGTTTAACTTTGCACTTTTGCTTCTTAACGATTTTATGTTGTATTTTGCATGTTGAATTATTTATGTAATAAAAAGAGCAATTCATTACATGTATGTGAGGCACCTCTGTGTAGTTTGACATTTCTCAATTTCTCCTTCATGGATTCAACAATTATGTGGTTATTTAGTATTTTCTGCCTTACTCAAGGATTTCCCTTCAATTGGTTAGTCAATGATTCCAAGTCATTGTTACCATTCTGTCAATTAAAATGGGAAGTATACATTCTAAGCACTTGTCTAGCCATGATTTATTTTGTGTATCAGTTCCAAGTAAACACTCACTTTACCAGTAAGCTACACTACCGGTCCAAAGTTTTAGAACACCTACTCATTCAAGGGTTTTTCTTTATTTTTGCTATTTTCTACATTGTAGAATAATAGGCCAGTTCATCTGATGCAGCTCTCCATCACTCTCCTTCTTGGTAAAATAGCCCTTATACAGCCTGGAGGTGTGTTGGGTCATTGTCCTGTTGAAAAACAAATTCTAGTCCCACTAAGCCCAAACCAGATGGGATGGCGTATCGCTGCAGCATGCTGTGGTAGCCATGCTGGTTAAGTGTGCCTTGAATTCTAAATACATCACAGACTGTGTCACCAGCAAAGCACCAACACAGAATAACACCTCCTCCTCCATGCTTTACTGTCACGACTTCTGCTGAAGTCGTTGCCTCTCCTTGTTCGGGCGGTGCTCAGCGTTCGATGTCACCGGTCTTCTAGCCATCATTGATCCATTTTTCATTTTCCATTGGTTTTGTCTTGTCTTCCCACACACCTGTTTTCAATCCCATTCATTACCTGTTGTGTATTTAACCCCCTGTTTCCCCTCATGTCTTTGTCAGAGATAGTTTTATTGTCAGTGTAGTTTTATGGTGTATAGGTGCGCGTCGGGTCCTCGTACCCATGTTTGTTGATGTATGTACATTTTAGTGTTATGGAGCATGTTACGTGGACTTTATTAAAAGACTCCATTTTACACTCCTTTTGACTCTCCTGCGCCTGACTTCCCTGCCACCTATACACCTATGCCTGACATTTACGGTTGGAAATACACACGCGAAGATCATCCGTTCACCCGCACCGCATCTCACAAGGACACGGCAGTTGGAACCAAAAACCTCAAATTTGGACTCCATACCAAAGGACACATTTCCACCGGTCTAATGTCCATTGCTCATGTTTCTTGGCCCAAGCAAGTCTCTTATTATTATTATCCTTTAGTAGTGGTTTATTTGCAGCAATTCAACCATGAAGGCCTGATTCACACAGTCTCCTCTGAACAGTTGATGTTGAGATGTGTCTGTTACTTGAACTCAGTAAAAGCATTTATTTGTCCTGCAATTTCTAAGGCTGATAATTCTAATGAACTTATCCTCTGCAGCATCCATCCTTCCATTTCTGTGGCGGTCTTCATGAGAGCCAGTTTCATCATAGCGCTTGATTGTTTATGCGACTGCACTTGAAGAAACTTTCAATGTTCTTGAAATTTTCCGTATTGACTGACCTTCATGTCTTAAAGTAATGATGGACTGTCATTTCTCTTTGCTTATTTGAGCTGTTCTTGCCATAATATGGACTTGATATTTTACCAAATAGGTCTATCTTCTGTATACCACCCTTACCCTGCCACAACACAACTGATTGTCTTAAATGAGTTAAGGAAAGAAATTCCACAAATTAACTTTTAAGAAGGCACACCTGTTAATTGAAATGCATTCCAGGTGACTACCTCATGAAGCTGGTTGGGAGAATGCCAAGAGTGTGCAAAGCTGTCATCAAGGAAAAGGATAGCTATTTGAAGAATATAAAATAAATTATTTGTTCAAAACTTCTTTTTGTTTACTACATGTTTCCATATGTGTTATTTTATAGTTTTGCCATCTTCACCATGATTCTACAATGTAGAAACTGGTAAAAATAAAGAAAAACCTTTGAATGACTAGATGTTCGAAAACTTTTGACCGGTAGTGTACCTATGATTTTGGAAGGAGGAAGGAAACCACATTAACAGCCTTATTGTTAACAGGATAGATGTTTCAAGTGAATCATGCTGCCAATTCTTCCAGTTTAATGTCTTTATCTCCACTGGAAGACTGTCAGAGATTTGATAATAGTTTGTGATAATGATATAAAGGGAAACACCATACTGTCCATTGAAAAATATAAGCTAAATACCATCCTACCTCTCCAATGGAGCCATTCAAAATGCATTCAAATTGACTTACTGATTACTGTATGTGTACATTTTGGAATTTCCAATATTTGAGTACTACTCTCACAAGCCCAGAAGACTGTCAGGGGATTTCCTTTCTCAGGGGAAGCACAATTACCGATAGCCTTACTGCCTTTGTCTCCATCTACAGGGCATGACTCACTACACATGAAGTCTTTCCATGAGGCATTTTTGATGAGGATTAAAATCACTTGACCTCAAAATGAAAAACATTAGGCAGTTTTAATTCCAATTTCAAATATGTATTTTTTCTTCTTTAAGACATTAAATAATAACTTGCCATAGAATACCTTTAAAAAGTTGACAAAGACATGTTCCAAATATTGTGTTGTCGGTTGAGAACTTGAGGGTCATGTTGTTAGAGTGGGGTCGTTATTGTCCTTTGTCTGAAATGTCCCAGTTCACACACTCAGCAGCAAAGAAGGCAGTCAAACCAGGGTGCAGACCTGGTTTGGGAGAGGTCAATGGGGTACACTTCCTGGCTTGCCTCCAGAACCTCCCGGGTCAGTCTCCATGACAGGCCTCCCTTCCAGCGCAGCAGGGCTGGAAGGTGCTCAGCAGCACTACAACAGAGATAAACATTTATCAATACATAATATTGGAGATATCAAGCCTGTTCTCAAGCTAATCCATATGTAATACAATTACATTCAGTGCTGTGGACCATGCAGACTTTTGAAACCCTGTGGTATACTCTGTTTTACCTTGTACTGGCGTTGTCCTTCAGTATCTCACTGACTATTATCTTGAGACTTTCAATGTCGCTGCACTCCAGCACTTCTCTCACTTTAATCAGTATGATGTTCCACTGTTTAACATCAGGATTCTGATAAAAATAACTAATGTCAGTGGAAGAATATTGACCTTTTAAAGTAATTACACATTCTGAGAAGAACCAGCTGCATCTTATCAGGTAGAAAGGAGGCATTTATAGTAATTGGTGTACAACAGGACTAGCTTTTTCACCAGGACTGAGAAGATAGAGTGAAGGAGCTCAGCATCGTGCATCACTCTTTTGTTCACATAATCCCATCTCTTCACCAGCTTCCCATGGTTACTCTGCACCAGGTGTTGGAGGTACAGAAGGGTGATGCACTGATAGGCTTTGTTAATCACAGTCTGCAGAGAGAAAGGACAGAGATCTATAAAATAATATACTGGAAAGAACAAGAGAGAAGTGTTGAGTATTTCACATTAAAGTTTCGTTATAAGAATGTAATAGGTGGGGTCTCCCGGGTGGCGCAGTGGTCTGTGCCACCAGAGACTCTGGGTTCTAGTCCAGGCTCTGTCGCAGCTGGCCGCGACCGGGAGGCCCATGGGGCGGCGCACAATTGGCCCAGCATTGTCCGGGTTAGGGAGGGTTTGGCCAGCAGGGATATCCTTGTCTCATCGCGCACTAGCAACTCCTGTGGCAGGCCGGGCGCAGTGCACGCTGACCAGGTTGCCAGGTGTACGGTGTTTCCTCCGGCACATTGGTGCGGCTGGCTTCCGGGTTGGATGGGCATCGTGTCAAGAAGCAGTGCGGCTTGGTTGGGTTGTGTTTCGGAGGATGGCTCAAGACCTTTGCCTCTCCCGAGTCCGTACGGGAGTTGCAGCGATGAGACAAGACTGTAACTACTACAAATTGGATACCACAAACGGGGGGAGAAAAAGGGGGTAAAAAAAGAAGAGGAATGTAATAGGAATGCTCTCACACCAGATGTGAACAGTGAACACACCTTTTGCGTATCCTTGTCTTTGGGAAGGTCTTGGAAAATAAATGTAATCTCTTTCATTAGATTTTCCATTTGTTCATCCTCTCTTTTGAAGTACTTCTTCAAGGAAATCTGGGGATCACAAAACATTGTAACACAGTTTCTCTTAATTGTTTCAATATAATTTAATAGAAATTAAGATTACAAAATTAATGTGTTTCTCGGATGAAGTTCATATTGGAAGTGGGAACTTGTGGATTTTGAACAGGTAGGCTTGTCTTGCTATAGTATTTCTATAGGGGGGGGGGGGGGGGTAACCTGTGCAAGTTGAATTGGTTTTTCCAGGAGAAGCTTCCAAGAAAGAGCTTCCAACCCCTTAAGTGTTGATATGGTTTTAACACAGTCTAAGCTTGTGTCATCTTTGGCAATCCTTGAAATATACAACCTGCAACAGATACATAATCATAATGATTATCATGATTCAACAACAATACATGAGATTTGATTTCATAGCATAAATATAAACATATAAAACTTACTTGAGTTCAATGCAGGTGTTGAACGTCTTAAAGAAGTGCATTGTACCTGACGTTCCCATTCCTGCTTGTTTCTGAAGGTGCTTCTTTTCAACATTGACATACCTGCACAATAAGCACATTCATTCAACATTTTGCCTGGTCTCAGTGTATTACCAGACAAACAGCAAGACAATGAAACAGTAGTGGTACTAAGAAAAGGTGACAACTACCTTTCCACAAAGTCCTGTAGCTCTCGCCAACAGACTATTTGGACCTTGCGCATCAGAGTTTGGCTCATCATCTTTGCTTTCTGGAGAACTGCATTGATGCACTATGTGGAGGAGGAAGAGTCACCGGGAGAGAAATGGCTTAGTATAGATTTACAGTGATACACTTTATTATCTCTTTACACATCACTGCTGGTTGAAGTACCTGGATGACATCCAGATGCAGTTTGATAAAGGCCTCCTCTCCAGAGACACACACCTCTCTACCTGACTCCTCGTTCTGAAGGATCCTCCTCAGTGATGTGGAGATGTCCTCCTACAATGGGTCAGACAGAGAGACTGAAATACGTCAAATCTTCACAGGAACTTCATGGGTTATTATCAAATAAAATAGGTTTAGAAATCAATACATGATAGAAATCTAGCCCTCAAGAAGTGTGCTTGTTTTGAGATGACATCACATCACCTATAGGTGATTCACCTGCACAGTGGCCAAGAGTTTCATCTCAGCTTGTGGGATCCAGTCTGTCAGAAGGAGAAGGTCAACTGCATGTAGAGCCTCATCCCAGATGTTGGGGTGTCCTAGCAGCTCCTCACTAGAAAAACAACCCAGAAAAGGTATGCCATTACTGCTTTAGTATCAGAATCAATACTACACCATCAGAGTGAGAGTGAATGAGAGAGAGAGAGAGAGAGAGAGAGAGAGAGAGAGAGAGAGAGAGAGAGTGTACAGGTGGGACAGAGTACCTCAAGTATGTGCGTAGTACCCAGTCAAGAACTGTGAAGGCCTCTTTTTTTGTGTTGACATGCTGAAGGATCTGCTGTAGACAGTCAAACATACGCTGATGATAGCAAGCAATCAAATACTTCAGCAACTGAGCCTCTTTGAGCAGGGGTGCCAACCTCAGAAGCTCCCCTTGCACAGTTATTTGCACTTTTATCAGGTAGCCCTCCAGCTGATTAACAGTGTTCCCTGCTGGCAGTTTGGGGAAGTGTTTGTCCACAGACGCTTCAATAAGATGAAAGTACATCTGGAGCAAGACTTCTGGGTGTGTATTGTCCTTCTTCTGAGCTTCATGGCACATAATCTCTTCTGGTGCCCCCTCCAAATTAGCTTCAAGTCTCTCTTGAGGGACAACATGGCTGACCCTCAAAGCTTCTGCAAGTACACTGAGCAATGACTGTTCCTTCTCCTGGCCCCCCTGATTGCCCAACTCCTGATGATTGTTAAAGCCATTCTCCAAGTAGGGATTCCCATACCCCACATTCCCGGTTTGTTCCTCTTCTGTGAATATACCAATAATGCAATGCATTTGAATGAGTACAGTGCTAAAAACAATATGCAAAAGACCATTATCAAACCATTCATTTATTCTTAGTTAATTCATTATAAATGTAATACTGTTTGTTTTGGTCATGCTATTATTACATTAAAATAACAAATTTATCCCAACAAATGTAGACATATCTTCTTGCTTAATGAACAAACATGACGAATGACAAAAACTCAGACAAACAATAGATAGACCATAATAATAATAATAATCTGGACCTCACCATCTGTAGGCAGTGTACTGTTCTTAATCAGAGGACTCCCGTCCTCTATCCCCAATGGCCTACTCTTTCTGCTCATGAAGTTTAATTTCTTCATGGTTTTCTTCTGGGTTGATTCCCTGACACACTGATTGCCACAAAAGGGACCACTGCTGAACTCAACTGGTCCTTGGTCAGAATCCAAGTAGGTGGATATGATGATGGAATATCTTGAGAGGATGTAGCAAGTACATGTACAGTACTCCAAATGAGGAATACTGTAAGTCACAGTTTGTCAACCAGCCACATATATCCATACAATTGGCCAAACTATATAGAGTGGTGCTGGAGCAGGGAATTTCCCGTTTTCTGATTGGAGACATCACAGGCAGCGTTGCTTTCAGTTTCTGTGGCCGCATTGTATTGTCCTGCACACCTATATACCATTACATGTTGAACAATACACTCATTGTGAAGACTTTTTTTTATGAGAATCCTGTTAATAGACCAACTGATCTGTTAAATGGACTAACTGATGACAGGAAACAATACATTTTAAGGTAAACATGCTGGAGGTTATAGTCTGAACTGAAATTAGCATTATGCAGCACTTGCCTAACTGGGTGATGGTATGAATCAACTGTTTTGAATTCCCCAAAACTTTCCCAGGTCGGGAACATTTTCAAAGTGTGGGGAATATTTGGTATATTCCTTAATAACAACTGCTCTACCTGGTTGTTTCATTCAACGTTTACATAATCAAATTCCCCAACCATGCCTCCTGGAAGGGGCTTTGGATAAACGTGATTGCTAATCCACTCATAGCAGGCCCATAACAAACTGTTGGTCTGGTTTCATAGGAAAAAAATGTGAAAAAGTACTGTAGGCCTATATGTGTCTGCCACAATAGACATATTTATGGTTGACTGAGAAATATAATTTATTGAAGTATGAAACCAAAGGCTGTTTGTTTTATAACAGGTAACCAGAGATGTGGGTGGGGCAGTGGGTATGGCAGTGCTTGTGTATCAGGATAAAGGGAATTTTCCCAGGTGAACACTAAACTTTCCCTTATTGTTGACATGACAATCATGATTATTCAAAGATGAGATAATGATGACGCAATCATTTTATCAGTACCAAAGAGGAAGAGGCAAAGCCATAGACCACCTTTGTCAGTACTAATCACAAGTAGACATGCTGTTGTGGAAAGAAAGTATTCACACCCCTTGACTTTTTCCACATTTTGTTGTGTACAGCTTGAATTTAAAATGGATTCAATTCAGATTTGTGTAACTGGCCTACACACAATACTCCATCATGTAAAAGTGGATTAATAATAAATAATAATACAAATAAAGTCAATAAGTATTCAACCCCTTTGTTATGGCAAGCCTAAATAAGTAAAAGAATGTGCTCATTAAGTCACATAATAAGTTTCACAGATTCAACTAAAAAGACAAGGCAGATTTTTCAAATGCCTCTCAACAAAGGGCACCTGTTGGTAGATGGGTAAAAAATAAAAAAGAAGACATTGAATATCCCTTTGAGCATGGTGAAGTTATTTATTACACTTTGCATGGTGTATCAATACACCCAGTCACTTCAGAGATACAGGCGTCCTTCCTAACTCAGTTGCCGGAGAAGAATGAAACCGCTCAGGGATTTCACCATGAGGCCAATGTTGACTAAAACAGTGAGAGTTTAATGAATGTGATAGGAGAAAACTGAGGATGGATCAACAACATTGTGGTTACTCCACAATACTAACCCAATTGACAGAGTGAAAAGAAGTAAACCTGTACAGAATATATATACAGTTGTCAGAAGTTTACATACACTTAGGTTGGAGTCATTAAAAATTGTTTTTCAACCTCTCCACAAATTTCAAAAGAAATCAGCCAAGACCTCCACAAGTCTGGTTCATCCTTGGGAGCAATTTCCAAATGCCTGAAGCTACCATGTTCATCTGTACAAACAATAGTACGCAAGTATAAACACCTTTGGACCATGCAGCCTTCATACCGCTAAGGAAGGAGACGCGTTCTGTCTCCTAGAGATGAATGTACCTTGGTGTGAAAAGTGCAAATCAATCCCAGAACAACAGCAAAGGAGCCTTGTGAAGATGCTGCAGGAAACAGGTACAAAAGTATCTATATCCACAGTAAAACAAGTCCTATATCGACATAACCTAAAAGGCTGCTCAGCAAGGAAGAAGCCACTGCTCCAAAACCGCCATAACAAAAGCCAGACTATGGTTTGCTACTGCACATGCTGACAAAGATCGTACTTTTTGGAGAAATGTCCTCTGGTCTGATGAAACAAAAATAGAACTGTTTGGCCATAATGACCATCGTTATGTTTGGAGGAAAAGGGGGAATGCTTGCAAGCTGAAGGACATCCCAACCGTGAAGCATGGGGGTGGCAGCATCATGTTGTGGTGGTGCTTTGCTGCAGGAGGGACTGGTGCACTTCACAAAATAGATGGCATTGAAGGTCGGAAATTTATGTGGATATATTGAAGCAACATCTCAAGACATCAGTCAGGAAGTTAAAGCTTGGTCGCAAATGGGTCTTCCAAATGGACAATGACCCCAAGCATATTTCCAAAGTTGTTGCAAAATGGCTTAAGGACAACAAAGTCAAGGTATTGGAGTGGCCACCACAAAGCCCTGACCTCAATCCTTTAGAAAATTTGTGGGCAGAACAGAAAAAGTGTGTGCGAGCAAGGAGGCCTACAAACCTGACTCAGTTACACCAGCTCTGTCAGGAGGAATGGGCCAAAATTCCCCCAGCTTATTGTGGGAAGCTTGTGGAAGGCTACCCAAAATGTTTGACCCAAGTTAAACAATTTAAAGGCAATGCTACCAAATATTAATTGAGTGTATGTAAAATTCTGACCCACTGGGAATATGATGAAAGAAATAAAAGCTGAAATAACTCATTCTCTCTACTTTTATTCTGACATTTCACATTCTTTAAATAAAGTGGTGATCCTAACTGAACTAAGACAGGGAATTTTTACTTTGATTAAATGTCAGGAATTGTGAAAAACTGAGTTTAAATGTATTTGGCTAAGGTGTATGTAAACTTCCGACTTCATCTGTATTCCAGAACATGCACATGTTTGCAATAAGGCACTAAAGGAAAACTGCAACAAATACAGTGCCTTGCGAAAGTATTCGGCCCCCTTGAACTTTGCGAACTTTTGCCACATTTCAGGCTTCAAACATAAAGATATAAAACTGCATTTTTTTGTGAAGAATCAACAACAAGTGGGACACAATCATGAAGTGGAACGACATTTATTGTATATTTCAAACTTTTTTAACAAATCAAAAACTGAAAAATTGGGCGTGCAAAATTATTCAGCCCCTTTACTTTCAGTGCAGCAAACTCTCTCCAGAAGTTCAGTGAGGATCTCTGAATGATCCAATGTTGACCTAAATGACTAATGATGATAAATACAATCCACCTGTGTGTAATCAAGTCTCCGTATAAATGCACCTGCACTGTGATAGTCTCAGAGGTCCGTTAAAAGCGCAGAGAGCATCATGAAGAACAAGGAACACACCAGACAGGTCCGAGATACTGTTGTGAAGAAGTTTAAAGCCGGATTTGGATACAAAAAGATTTCCCAAGCTTTAAACATCCCAAGGAGCACTGTGCAAGCGATAATATTGAAATGGAAGGAGTATCAGACCACTGCAAATCTACCAAGACCTGGCCGTCCCTCTAAACTTTCAGCTCATACAAGGAGAAGACTGATCAGAGATGCAGCCAAGAGGCCCATGATCACTCTGGATGAACTGCAGAGATCTACAGCTGAGGTGGGAGACTCTGTCCATAGGACAACAATCAGTCGTATATTCCACAAATCTGGACTTTATGGAAGAGTGGCAAGAAGAAAGCCATTTCTTAAAGATATCCATAAAAAGTGTCGTTTAAAGTTTGCCACAAGCCACCTGGGGGACACACCAAACATGTGGAAGAAGGTGCTCTGGTCAGATGAAACCAAAATTGAACTTTCTGGCAACAATGCAAAACGTTATGTTTGGCGTAAAAGCAACACAGCTCATCACCCTGAACACACCATACCCACTGTCAAACATGGTGGTGGCAGCATCATGGTTTGGGCCTGCTTTTCTTCAGCAGGGACAGGGAAGATGGTTAAAATTGATGGGAAGATGGATGGAGCCAAATACAGGACCATTCTGGAAGAAAACCTGATGGAGTCTGCAAAAGACCTGAGACTGGGACGGAGATTTGTCTTCCAACAAGACAATGATCCAAAACATAAAGCAAAATCTACAATGGAATGGTTCAAAAATAAATATATCCAGGTGTTAGAATGGCCAAGTCAAAGTCCAGACCTGAATCCAATCGAGAATCTGTGGAAAGAACTGAAAACTGCTGTTCACAAATGCTCTCCATCCAACCTCACTGAGCTCGAGCTGTTTTGCAAGGAGGAATGGGAAAAAATTTCAGTCTCTCGATGTGCAAAACTGATAGAGACATACCCCAAGCGACTTACAGCTGTAATCGCAGCAAAGGGTGGCGCTACAAAGTATTAACTTAAGGGGGCTGAATAATTTTGCACGCCCAATTTTTCAGTTTTTGATTTGTTAAAAAAGTTTGAAATATACAATAAATGTCGTTCCACTTCATGATTGTGTCCCACTTGTTGTTGATTCTTCACAAAAAAATACAGTTTTATATCTTTTTGTTTGAAGCCTAAAATGTGGCAAAAGGTCGCAAAGTTCAAGGGGGCCGAATACTTTCGCAAGGCACTGTATGACAAAGAAATTAGCTTTATGTCCTGATTACAAAGCTTTGTTTGGGGCAATTCCAACAACACATCACTGACTACCACTCTTTGTATTTTCAAGCATGGTGGTGGCTGTAGATGAAAGAAGCAAAGGAGTGAAAGTTGTAGAGATCACATTGAGTGTGGTTTGAGTTTTGATCGTGTGAAATATATCAATTGTGGTGGGAACCATGTTGCTTCATGTTTGGCGTGCCCGACGAGGGTGAAAGAAAATGAGGTGGCTAAAGTCAGGGCCAACCAGAACATATCATATGCAGCAGCTGCCAAAAGGGTTGAGGAGGCGAATGGTCCTGAAGGACCAACGGTGGTGGATAGGCATTCACTGCAGGCAGCAGGGGTTGGCTCTCATCATCAGGACCCAGATATTCCATAGGTTAAGAAGGTGGACTTTGTCCTTATGGCTATGGTGATCAACGGCACTGCCAAAGTGGAGGAAAAGTCTTGAAAGATGGACATCATTGTGGATGCGGCCGAGCGGTTTCTGAGATTGGAGGACTTCTCGGCGATGGAGTTACATGAAAGGCTGTCACGAGCTGTACTACCCCGAGTGAGGAGATATGGAACGTTGAAGGATGGAAGAAGTGGGCGTCTGTTTTCTTTCAGTCGGTCACTCTGTATAACATACTATGGGGAGTCAACAACCAATCACATTCACCTGAAGAAAACTAAAAACATGCCCAAAGGGCAGAGCCCATCCCCGGAAGCCTTGCCTTCCTGGCTATAACACCATGGATAGCATTCATTTCCTCAATTCTTCGCTCTTCAGCTCACACAATTTACAAGCGTCTTAGGTGTCTGTTAGTGGGGAGAGATTATTCGTCCACCTAGATGTTGCGAGTTTGGGGTCTAGTTA
Source organism: Oncorhynchus masou masou (assembly GCF_036934945.1). NCBI lineage: Eukaryota > Metazoa > Chordata > Actinopteri > Salmoniformes > Salmonidae > Oncorhynchus > Oncorhynchus masou. Next base: position 30,785,638 of record NC_088232.1, read on the forward strand.
TTGGTTTTTGTGTTTGCTAAAAGCAAACTACTTTCTGCTCATGTAGCTAATACTTCCTTGCTTGGGTAGGATTTGTGTTTGCTAAAAGCCTAGCACTTCTGCTTTGCTTGTGTAGTTTGTGCTTCCTTGCTTGAGTAAGATGGCCAGTGGTAAGAGTAAGCCTAGGGCATGATACTCACAAGCGCTGTCCTGTTTTCCTGGGGTGGAAAAAACACTCAATATCACCAGAAGAGTTCAGACTTATTTGTTCACTGACTTCTTAGAAAAATTGGGGTTACTGGAGAAGGGCCTCTCTTTTTTAAAATCAGTGTTAAGGGGGCCTACTGGCTGCAGGAGACAGAGAGAGTGTGTGGCTACTCTGAAAGGGGGGTTTGGTCGACAGAAGGAAGAGCACTGCATATCAATTACCTGGAGCTACTTGCTGTTTTCCTGGCTGTGAGGAGTTTTCTTACAATAACTACTATTTGGCACTGCAGAGTGCGTCATCAGATGGCACGAGTGATGGGAGACGCCATTTTGATATTATTGGTTAAGACATACGCAAATGTGTGTGTATGATAGCATGTTAATCTTTCTACATGGAAACCAAGTATTTTATACGATTCTGCTCCAGCCCTTACCATAAACCCGTCCTCCCCAATTAAGGTGCCACCGACATCCTGTGATACAGGCCTATATTTTCATAAGTGCAAGGTAACTGTAATAGACAGGTCGGAATGTCTTACTGAAATATGGGACAGATCAACCTTTTTGTTCTACATTAGTGGTGTTTGGTTGCGGGAGACCGGACAAAGGCCAAAATTGCGGACTGTTGCTGCGTTCATATGCTATTCGGAACGAGGAAACTCTGAAATTTCCGACTTGCTAACTGGTTGCAGTTAAACACGTGTTGCGATTAATGATTCTGCAAGCTGGACATTTCCTAGTTTCCTAGTTCCGACTACATGTGAACGTGGCATGCCCAGTACAATAAAATCATAGATATCCTATTAAATTACTAGTTCCTAATTATATGCATAAAACCATAAAGATCAAAGATACACTATGCAAATAATTTAAAATAATTTATTTTAAGCAAACCAGACAAGTTTTCTTGTTTCTTTAATTGACAGATATCCAGGGGTCACATTCCAGCATTATTAACAAACAAGGCATGTGTGTTTAGTGAGCCACCAGATCAGAGGTAGTAGCGATGACCAGGGATTTTGTCTTTAAGTGTATGAATTAGACAATTTTCCTGGCCTGCTAAGCACTCAAAATGTACAAAGTAATTTTGTGTGTCAGGGAAATGTATGGGGTATAAAGTACATCATTTTATCTAGGAATGTAGTGGAGTAAAAGTAAAAGCTGTCAAAAGTATAAATAGAAAAACGCACAGAAAAACGACTTAAGTAGTACTTTAAAGTATTTTTACTCTGCACCACTGGAAATAGTGCAAATAGAAACAATACACAGTTTCTCTTCTTAGACTTGCTTTCAATGAGAATCTATAACACACATTTATATGTGAATTTGGTTGGGTCACCCCCAAAAATGTAGCTTTAAATCCTTAATTCTATGTGTAAAACCATGCACCATAATAGGATGTATGGTGCTGCGTTCAAAATAACTGGGACCTCGGACTTCTCCGACTTCAGTGCGTTCAAGAACACCGCGGATACTCTGAAAAAACAAACGACGGGGAAAAATAGTTTTTAACTTGGTCATTCAATTCCGAAATCTAGTTGTCCTGAAAGCACCATGGGAATTCTGCCAAATTATGAAATCACTGATCTTTAGGTCGGAGAATTCGAAGCTCTAGGATGATCCCGGAGTTTCCGACTTGGAATTCAGAGCTGGATAACAAACTATTTTTCAAAGTCGGAACGCGTTGCCAGTTGTCTGGAACGCACGGTATATCTGATGTCGGAGATTCCCGAGTTCCATGTTCCCAGTGGTCGTGAACGCGGCAATAGTTTGTAAGTAAAACCCCACAGAAGAAGCATTGGAAAATAACCTTCGAGAGGTAAGCAATTTTACTGTCGACCACCTATCTGAATGTTGTCTTGCTAGCAATTGTTGTGTTATCAACATGTTATATTTAGCCAAAGCTAGTTAGGCAACATACAAAAAAACAGTTTAAGTTAGCGTGAGAGTATCAACGTGCTAGCTATCCGCATTATCTAGTTAGCAAGTTTATTCTGACTGACTTTCGCGTTTCCTTAGGTATCCCCACTCTGAGGGCGTCCAGAATATTTTCACAATAGGGGCAAGAATCAGCTGGATCGTGTCACCTCCGACGTTCACGACACTTATTTTGCCACCACAAGCCTAGCAACACATCATAGCTATTGGCAACCGTTCACTGCGCCTCTTGGACGACCAGCGGTGTGTTTATGTCTTTGTTTTACGAAATCGGTGAGTGCATTATGACTATATAACGATTAAGGTGCTATCGTAAATGTATTTATATTTTAAAATAACATTTTCTGCGTCTTAACGTCAAAATGGCGTCTCCCATCACTCGTGCCATCTGATGACGCACTCTTGAGTGCCAACTAGTAGTTTTGGCGCGTTCAAAATAACTGGGAACCCGGACACTTACGAGGTCAAATCATGACGTCGGAGCTCTAGAAAGAGGCCGGAGGTGGAATTCAAATCTATCTTTCCCAGTCGGAGCGCGCTTTTTGTTCTCCAGATTTCCCAGTTGTTTTGATCGCGGCATGAATGACGCTTTCACGATAACTGGGAACTTGGAAACGAGGTCGAATCATGACGTCAATGCTCTTCAGTCGGAACTTCTAGATAGATGCCCGAGATTCCGAGTTGGGTGACCCTTAATGACAAATACCAGTCGGAACTCTGTTTTTCTGAGTTGCCAGTTGTTCTGGGCGTCCTGAAGTCGGAGATTTCCGAGTTCCCAGTTATTTTGAATTCTGCGTACGCTAGCTTCATCAGTCGGGTTTTCTGGTTGCTAATCTGCCCATCTTCGTTTGTAAGTGGTTTGTATGTCGAAGTTAAATAATGTGTCGTTAAATGTATTAGCTAGTTAACGGTAAAGCAAAATCAATTGGCTGGCTAGCGTAGCTAGTTAACAAACCCAATGACATGTGAGATTAACTGCTCTAGTCGTGAAGATGGCTAGCTCCGTAGGTTAGAGTAATTTTCGATGCCGAATTTGATGTCTTCAACTCGTGACTTGACCTCTGGCAATGCCTGGTCGGAATTGGAGGACAATGAGCTAATTGTCAACGGTGATATTTTAGAGTCACACTATGGACACATTGGGTAGCTAACAATATACCTATACGGATTGTTATTAAAAGGTCAAGTCATAGAATTATATAGGCTACTTGGGTAATCAATAAAAGCCATTGCCATCATTGTTATCGTAATCTGTGGCATTAGAGCTGATGTCTGTGCCTTTCGCCCTTTCTTCCAGAGCTGTTGTGCAGCTGTTGGAACCTGTGTGGAAACCTAGTCTACAAGCAAGGAGCTTGCGGCCAATTTGGCAAAAGATTTTTCATGTCAGAGACTGTGGACGCTTGCAGTCGTTTATGTCATCCTCTATTTTCCAGACAGAAGATCCCGAAACATCTCCATTCAATATATTTGTATCTTACTGATAGTGCTAGTAGCCAGCCAAAATGTCTGTTAATGTCAACCGCAGTGTGGCAGACCAGTTCTATCGCTACAAGATGCCCCGTCTGATTGCTAAGGTGACTATCTGGTATAGTATGATCCTGTAAGAGAAATGACTTAGTCATTCAACATTCTTGATATATGTATGGTAGGGTGTGTTTCTTTTAGTTATTTTCCAGTGAGATGTGCAGGCCTCAAGGGTGATCATCTGCAAAATGATTCTACTAAAATTGTGTTTTGTTTTTGTGGTCGGATTTGTGTCCAGGTTGAGGGCAAAGGAAATGGAATCAAGACCGTCATTGTCAACATGACTGATGTTGCAAAGGCACTGAGTAGGCCTCCAACATGTAAGTTGACCTCCCCACCACAAGTGTTTTCTGAAGTGCTAACATTGACTCGCACCATACATTGATACCTTGACGTGGCTAAATGTTAGTGTGCATTACCATCCATTAGCTTAGGGGATGTTGATTTTGACTCTTATCCTCCTTGCAGATCCGACCAAGTTTTTTGGTTGTGAGCTTGGTGCTCAGACCCAGTTTGATGCAAAGAATGACCGCTTCATCGTCAACGGATCCCATGAGGCAAACAAGTTGCAGGACATGCTAGATGTATTTATCCGGAAATTTGTGCTGTGTCCTGAGTGTGATAATCCTGAAACTGATCTGGTAACTATTTTGAGGAACATATTTGTGGTGTACGTTTGGGTAGTAGAGGGGGACAGTAATGAAGTGTGTTGAGCGCATTGATCTGTGGGACTTTGCAATTGTAATTTGACCATTATACCAAAGCCACAGATGGTCAGTTTACCTGGTAATGTTTTTTTTGTTTTTTTTGTTTTTACTCCGCTAGTGTTGTATCAAGGTCCCTCCTGAGGCCTGTAGATATGACACAGCCCTGGTCAGGTTTTTTTATATAGATATATTTGATGTCCTGCGTACCTTGTGCTACATCTGTAATTTTGGGTTCTGCTTGTTCATGCTGCAGCCATTTGGATCTAATTTTGTATGCTACATACCCTGCATTGAGTGATCAATTGTTTTTTTGTCTTGCAATAGTTATGGTCTATTGGGTCAATTATTGTCTGTTATTGGTGGTATAGTCACTGTCATTAGGGTGAATATGCTAATTTGTTTGACCTTTTCATTGCAGCATATCAATCCTAAGAAACAAACAATCGGTAACTCCTGTAAGGCCTGTGGGTACCGCGGCATGCTAGACACACGACACAAGCTCTGCACATTCATTCTCAAAAACCCACCAGGTAAGCACACAATAAGAATTTGCCCATTTGTTTCCTTACTAATCTAAAAGTCAAGTCAGATATGTGCCCTATTGAGTCAAAGTGCCGGTGGCTTTTTCATCAGAAAATGAACCTGGGTCTGTGGAGAAGAAGAAAGATAAGAAGAATCGTAAGAAGGACAAGGAGAATGGTTCTGGCAGCGTTGAGGCTGGGAACCATAACGACATAGATGCCCCTGATGCTGTGGTGAGTATCCTCATTAATGTACGCAAACCATGCCAGTTCTTAATGTTAGTGGTTGAATAGGGGGAACAAATCTCCACCTGCCTCCCAAGTTATTATTGGTCTGAGGGACTAGTTTGTCAGTATCTCAAGCCTGCCATCTAGCAGCATTTACCCAGTGATAATATGTTGTGTATCAGGATGGTGAAGATGATGAGGATTGGGCAGAGGAGACCACGGAGGAGGCACAGAGACGAAGGATGGAGGAGATCAGCTCCCATGCGAAGAACCTGACCCTCAGTGAGGACCTGGAGAAGACTTTGGAGGAGCGGGTCAACATATTCTATAACTTTGTCAAAGTAAGTTGTGCCTGAAACTAATTACAAGGATAATGAAAGTTTGTGACTGATTGTGAAATTCTCTTTGATATGGTGTAGGTGACTTTGGTCCTAGAGTGCCATAAGCACTTCATGTTTTTGATTTAACCAGACCAGGTGTGTTGATTAGTTCAGTGACGGACTAAATGCAATTAGCTCGGTTGGTCTGGTGTGGGGCGTAGTTGGGACAAGCTCCTGCAGTACATCCGGTAAGGGTGTGAACCTTTAAACGAAGTTGGGATCCTTAACATTAAGAAAAATCCCTAACTCAAACAATGTTTTTGTATTCCCCCCCCCACTTAATTGAAATCGCAGTGCAGTGATTTTCTGTTATAGGCTATAAAGGCCTGGGGAAGTTGTGTAAAACCAGAGGAAGAGGAACTTTTTAGGCTACTTTGGGGAATTTGCAAGACAAGACATTGCGAGATGCACATTACCAAAACACATTAGCATGTTTCTGCTGCCTGTCTGCTCTCTTTCACTAATGATGCAAATGTGTGATCAGTCTTCTGTCTGTTGCGTGTAGAATATTTTCGCCTATTCATGGTACAGGGCTCCAGAGTGGCGCAGCGGTCTAAGGCACTGCTTTTCAGGGCTTGAGGTGTCACTACAGACCATGGTTCAATCATGGGCTGTATCACAACTGGCTGTGATTGGGAGTCCCATAGGGTGGTGCACAATTTGCCCAGTGTCGTTAGGGTTTGGCTGTGGTAGGCTGTCATTGTAAATAAGAATGTGTAAATAAATAAAACAGATTCTGCCGGGATACAGCAGCCTCTTCGGGACAGTTTTGCGAGCACAGGGTAGCCTATTCTTCGTTTCTGCCTCATCTGAAATTACAGAAGGCTACCGGGAGCCTTTATCGATTTACCGTTTTCAGACACAATGGAATGTGACCCCTTGAACGCACTGCAGCTACGGCATGTTTGCCTGCTAGGGTAGGGTACACTACGGCTTTCTAAATGCCGACACTAAACTTCTGGAGATATGAATGGGCATTGTACTTGTCTGTAAAGGAATGAGGCTTCTGAAGCAGAACTAATGTCCATCACTAGGCAACCAGAACCGTCAATCAAATCCTGAGTTGCTGTGCGCAGCCTGCGGGCAGACTATGTCCTAAAGTACTTTTTAAAGTTAGTTAAATACTGTGACTAACCAAGACATTTAATAGAAGTTAAACCTCTAGCTACCATTAAAAACAAAAACAAAAAAAAAACACAGCAGCACATCAGTCAGCGATGTTTATTGTTGGGGAGAAAATACAGAACATTTTATGCCAAAGCAGAATTCTGTCACTTATTTATTTTCTTGGTCTGCGACATTCTCAATAGTCACTATCAACATGTTACTGTAGTTGTGTTCTATGTCTGTAAAGGTTTGCGGTAGACTTCACATCACCTAATTGCCCAGTCCAAGCGGTCATACATGGGTAATAGAACCATTCATCTGCATTGTAAATTGTCGTGGATCTGATTTTTTTTAAAATATTTTTTTTAATTACTTTTTTTCCTTAGCATTTTTAATGGAAAACGAAGAGGAATGGCAGTTTAAACATTAAGCTAAATTGCCCATTTGTCGTGGAACTCCAGGATCAGGGTCTCCTATAGGGTAACAATGAAAGAGTGAATGTTTTATGACCGGGACCAAGAAGTGTTGCCTACTAGTCCTGTTCCACACTCAAATCTTTGTGTTGCTAGGCTTCTTGGGGTCTATGTTGAAGACCATTGTGTTAAAAAGCGTTCTTGTTTGTGGTTACTTTCCCCGTCTCCAGCAAAAAAGGGAGGACTGCGCCGTTGATGCAGCAGATAAGGAGATCTTGGTGGAGGCAGAGCGTCTGGATGTGATGGCCATGGGACCGCTGATTCTGAGCGAACTGCTGTTTGACGAAAACATCCGTGACCAGATCAAGAAATACAAACGCCATTTCCTTCGCGTGAGTCTTCAAATCCGTATTGTTACGTTTGACCTCTGTCTTAACCTCATAACTCAGTGGTAATGCATTCAAGAGGGGACAGTTGACCAAAACCATCTCAAATTGATCATGGGTTTTGTTACTCTTCCTTATGACTTCAGTTCTGTGTGAATAACAAGAAGGCCCAGAAGTACCTCCTGGGAGGCTTTGAGTGCTTGGTGAAGCTGCACCAAGCACAGCTGCTGCCCCGTGTGCCTGTCGTGCTCAAAGACCTGTATGATGCTGATTTAGTGGAGGAAGATGTTATACTGTCCTGGGCAGAGAAGGTGTGTGGTGAAACATGTACATTGCTCGCACACACTTCAATACATTTGAATGTCCCACTTACGTAGCTTCTTGTAAAATAAGTGATGTTTAATTTTCTGTTTGCTCAGTTCTCTAAGTCTTGTTGCTCATGACTCTCTTTCAGGTGTCCAAGAAGTATGTCTCTAAGGAACTTGCCAAAGAGATCCATGCGAGGGCATCTCCTTTCATCAGGTGGCTGAAGGAGGCGGAGGAAGAGAGTGAGGGCAGTGAGGTAGAGGAGGAAGAGGATGATGAAAATGTGGAGGTACTGGTTAGACTATCCCCTGATTTCACAGCTCTTTCAGTTTTATACTGTTTGAGTTGGGCTACTAGGATCTGTTTAGTCAAAATTGCAGCTAATGCAAGACCTACTGTAATATAACAACTCTTATTTTCTCATACTCAGGTTGTGTATGATTCTTCTGCTCGGGAACTGAAAGTGGAGACAGTAAAACCGAACAAGCCTGACGAGGAAGAGGACGACTTCGATATTGATGCAATTTAATTAAACAAGGATGCCATTTTTTGAAGTTGTAGCTTTGAATCACATTTTTTCATCTTGTCAAATCACCAGCCCTCCTTTCCTTTTCTCACACCCTCACTGCTTCCTGGCATGATTAACATGGCGCTATGCACATTTCCTCTGTAATTTTGAGATGTATCCGATCTGAGATATGGGTCAGTTTTGGGGGAATTACTTGACTGGCATGAATTTCTTCCCTTTTTTTTGTCATTAAATGTTTTACTGTCCACAACTATTATTTTGTTCCAATTGAATTATTAGATGGTATTCTTGATATTGTCAGCTCTGTAGTATGTGTAAACTGTGCATAACCTTGATGTCACTCAGTACTCAACAGACTTGTGGTATTCCCCCTCTTGACAAGTCAGCAGTGCCATCGTGGCATATTTTTTTAATTGATACACCTTTTTGGAATAATGAGCGCACAGAAAACACAACTATATGAAGCTCATCGGGGTGACTCCTAACCCCCCCCCTGATTTGTATTCAGTGTATTGCACCAGTATCTATTATATAGGCCTACTTCACTTGGATGAGGCAAATATACACTGAACAAAAAATATAAACGTAAAGTGTTGGTCCCATTTTTCATGAGCTGAAATAAAATATCCCATTTTCATACTCCCAGAAAGCTTATTTCTCTGAATTTGTGCACATTTGCTACAGCTCTGTTAGTGAGCATTACTCCTTTTCCAAGATAACCCATCCACCTGACCTGTGGCATATCAGGAAGCTGATTAAACGGCAAGATCATTACATGGGTGTGCCTTGTGCTGAGGACCATTAAAAGGCCACACTAAAATGTGCAGTTTTTCTCACAACACAATGTCTCAGGTTTTGAGGGAGTGTGCATTTGGCATTCTGAATGCAGGAATGTCCACCCGAGCTGTTCCAGAGAATGTAATATTCATTTCTCTACCATAAACTGCCTCCAATTTAGTTTTAGAGAATCTGGCAGTACATCAAACCTGCCTCAACCGCAGACAATGTGTATGGCGTTGTGTGGCGGAGCGGTTTGCTGACGTCAATGTTGTGAAAAGTGCCCCATTGTGGGGTTATGGTATGGGCAGGGAGGCGTAAACTACGAACACAATTGCATTTTATCGATGGAAATCTGAATGCACAAAAATACCGTGACGAGATCCTGAGGGCCACTTTTAAAGGTATCTGACCAACAGCTGCATATCTGTATTCCTAGTCATGTTAAATTCATTGATTGGGGCCTAATGAATTGACTGATTTCCTCATGAACTGTAACTCGGTAAAATCAATGAAAATGTTGCATATTGCGTTCTATTTTTGCTCAGTATATTTTCTTTATGGGAGGGACCTGCCATCCTGCCATAACCCAGCTACGTTTGGAAGCACAACCACTGACTCATGGTTTCTGTAGGTAAGGCATGAACTTGTACACAAGAGAAAGACCTGTTATTTCCTATCTGTCATTAATGTGAATCACTGAGTGGTGACTGCGCTATCACCGGCTGTATTGCGCTCCAATGAGCGCCGAGGGACGCCTGTTTCCTCACTTCCTCTGCTGTTCTGACAGGATTTGGCCCGATCCAACCCGTGAGTAGCCATTTTGGTCCCACCTAAAACACTAGCCTCATTCTGAATCGGAGATGGAAGAAATTGAGCCGACAGCGAGTCAGAAAGATAATCGCTATTGAAACTCAGGAATACAGACGGACAGGACATCAAGGCAAACAAGGATTGCGTTACAAAAAGGAGCGATTTTGATACCGGTGACAACAACCATCTGCCGTCCTCTCTGTCCGAGTGCTATTCTAGCCTAGATTGGAGCCAGTCTCTGATAATTACTTAAATTTAAGAGGCCATGTATGGCATTTTTCAAATAAAAAATATAGTTTATCAGCCTTCATTCTCAATATAAATGACTATATATCGAGTGAGCGTTATAGGGAAATAGATGTCATCATCACACTTTTTCTGCGTCCTCGGGACACCTTGAGACACATTTGGATTGGATGGACCGATGTTGAGTCAGTATCCAGAATCCATGGTTTTGGTCCAGAAGCAAGAGTACAATCGCCACCCCTTGTATTGCCAAAGAAGGTGCAGAATTGAATCATCAGGGAAATAGAGGCAACATTCATCGAGAATAAAATGTCAACAAAAACTCCACTACCTACGGTCAATGAGAAAGAGGCGGAAAGCGTAAGTAAACGTATTATTAAGTAGTTAGAGGTGTATTGTGTCTGACAATACAAAATAACCACTCTCCCTGTTCCATTGTATCATACCATTTTACTTAGGCTACTGGCTACATTGTATCTGAGTGTTCGATACATTGTGTCACACGGGAGATGGGCATATGTTCCTCTACTGTGCATGCCCTGGCTGTAATCTCCTATCTCCTAACACGACATATGCTGTGTTTGGTCTGTGGACAGTGATAGATCCTCATTTGTATCTCCATCCAAACCTTACCTGTTAGAAGACTGGTTTTTAAATGTGTCGGTCAATAGAGGTGCCAATTGCTCGCCTACCAATGGGCTTACACAGTTCCCACCCCTTTCATTTCAAAGGCAATCGTCTGTCAGTTTTTATTCTCGTTGAAAGTATCCGGCAAGCGCGAGGGGATCTATGAGTTACCCCCACAAAAACGAGAGAGTTATCTGGTTAAATGGCATTCAAATTGCCAGCACAAAAATGACAGGGTCTCCGTCGATGAAGAGACCCCCCATCACCATAGTAAGTAACGATTTATTAATAAGAGAAATCTCTGCAACTCTAGGCTACCTGACATTTTCATTTGGCTAAAAGAGGACGAAACTCTCTTGGAATGTCTGTTAGTGAATTTGATCATTTTATGCTGTTGTATGAAGTTTCCTTCATTTGTATCTGGTTAATCTGGAATTAATATTATAGTGAAGGAACATACACTGAGTATACAACATATGTATTACTTTTTCCATGACAGACTGTCCAGGTGAGAGCTATGATCCCTTATTGATGTCATTTGTTAAATCCACTTCAGTCAGTGTATAGATGAAGGGGAGGAGACAGGTTAAATAATGATTTTTAAGCCTTGAGACAGCTGAGACATGGATTGTGTATGTGTGTCATTCAGAGTGTGAATGAGCAAGAAAAAATATTTAAGTGCCTTTTAACAGGGTATGGTACAGGGTATGGTAGTAGGTGCCAGGCGCACCACCTTGTGTCAAGAACTGCAACGATGCTGGGATTTTCATGGTCAACAGTTTCTCACATGTATCAAGAATGGTCCACCACCCAAAGGACATCCTGCCAACTTTACAGAACTTTGGGATGCATTGGAGTCAACATGGGTCAGCATCCCTGTCCAATGCTTTCGATACCTTGTAGAGTCCATGCCCCGAGAAATTGAGGCTGTTCTGAGGGCAAAAGGTGGGGTGCAACTCAATATTAGGACGGTGTTACAAATGTTTGGTATACTCAGTATATTGCCAGGTAATAATACTTTAAGTGTGATCTACTTAGAAGGTTTATGACAGAGTTGAATTGTTCTCACATTCAGAGGTGTTGTGTTTAGGTTGTTGTCTAGTGGTAGTGGCTGGTAGTGGATCACAGCAGAAATTAAAACATGTTGCAGCGATGGGACAAGACTGTAATTACCAATTGGATGTCATGAAATTGGGGAGAAAAAAGGGTTACATTTAAAAATATATATTATAGCATCCCTGCAAGTGACAACAGTGATAACAGTCAATACTGACCCATAGAAAAGTCTCTATCTGATTTTGGGATGGGGTGTTGTGGGCTTTTAACCATGGTCAGAGGATCAATACGCTGGACATACACTGGATAGTCAAACTGCACTACAGTGAGTCACCTACACTAGGGTTGCAAAATTCCCTGGTTTTCCAGAAATCCTGGTAGAAGGATTCTGGATTTCCTGCTTATTCCCTCTTCATTCTGAGGGAATTTATTAAAAGTTCCCAAAATTGTGCAACCCCAACCTACACTAACCTTTCTTTACCCTCTTGGTTTGCTTGATGATAATCTTTTCAATAAACATGTAATAAACAGGAGAGTTGTTTTGGATCCTGACAGGGGATGGTATGCCCCAGCATGAGCCACAGCTAGTGCAGAGATGTTCCACTCCTGTCTGTCCGTCAGTCTTTCTGTCTACAGCACACTGTTTCACTCATGTCTGTCCGTCTGTCTGTCCACAGCATACGGCTCACAGCAATGGGCGCCAGGAAGTCACCACGCGCTCTGTCCGCTCGGGAGTCCGCACCCGAAACTCTGGTGCCGACGAGCAGCCTCATGTGGGGAACTATCGGCTCCTGAAGACCATTGGGAAGGGCAACTTCGCCAAGGTCAAGCTGGCCCGCCATATCCTCACTGGCAGAGAGGTGAGAGGAGAGACCTGCAGCATGACAGGCTGCTGTAGCCTCTTTCTGGTTTACCTAGCTTCACATACAGGTAGCCTAGTGGTTAGAGCGTTGGACTAGTAACCGAAAAGTTGCAAGATCGAATCCTTGTACTGACGAGGTAAAAATCTGTCGTTCTGCCCCTGAACAAGGCAGTTAACCCACTGTTCCTAGGCCATCATTGAAAATAAGAATTTGTTCTTAACTGACTTGCCTAGTTAAATAAAGGTTGAATAATTTTGAAAAATAGACTCTTCTTTCCCCTCTCAATAGCGTTGTTCTTGTTGTGCAAATATGAATTGTATGTTTTTCATCAGTAGGTGACATAAAAACAGAGAAGCAATGTACATTCACCAGCTAGTTTATTAGGTACACCCAGCTAGAACTGGGTCGGACCCCCCCCCCCTTTCCTTTAGAACAGCCTGAATTCTTCATGGCATGGATTCTGCAAGGTGTCGGAAACGTTCCACAAGTATGTTGGTCCATGCTGACGCAATGGCATGACACAGTTGCTGCAGACTGGACGGCAGGACATTCATGCTGCGCACATCTATCTCATCCCGTTCTCTCTCATCCCATAGATGCTCTATTGGGTTTGGTCAGCAACAATGTTGAGATACGCTGTAGCGTTCAATCGTTGCTCATTTATATCAAGGGACCTAATGTGTGCCAGGAAAACATTCTCCACACCAGTACACCACTGTCACCACCGCATTACCGTTGACACCAGGCAGGATGGGGCCATGGACTCATGCTGCTTACGCCAAATCCTGACTCTGCCATCAGCATGATGCAACAGGAATTGGTATTTGTCGGACTAGGCAATTTTTTTCCCACTCCTCAGTTGTCCAGTGTTGGTGATCATGTGCCCATTGAAGCCACTTCTTCTTGTTTTTATCTGGTATGAGTGGAACCTGGTGTGGTCATCTGCTGCAATAGCCCATCTGTGACAAGGATTGACAAGTTGTGCGTTCCGAGATGCCGTTCTGCATACCACTGTTGTACTGTGCTCTTATTTGCCTGTTTGTGGTCCACCTGTTAGCTTGCACAATGAGCTGCTTTCACCCACAGGACTTCCACTGGATGTTTTTTGCTTGTCTCACCTTTTCTGGTAAACCCTAGACCCTGTCATGCGTGAAAAGCCAGGGAGGCCGGCTATTTCTGAGATACTGTAACCTGCGCGCCTGGCACCGACAATCATACCACGCTCAAAGTTGCTTAGGTCACACGTTTTTCCCATTCTAACGTTCAATTGAAAAGTAACTGAATGCATCGATACCTGTCTGCCTGCTTTATATAGCAAGCCACGTGACTCACTGTCTGTACCTAATAAACTGTCTGGTGAGTGTATGTACAGTTGAAGTCGGAAGTTTACATACACCTTAGCCAAATACATTTAAACTCCGTTTTTCACAATTCCTGACATTTAATCCAATAAACATTTCCTGTCTTAGGTCAGTTAGGATCACCACTTTATTTTAAGAATGTGAAATGTCAGAATATTAGTAGAGAGAATGATTTATTTAATCTTTTATTTATTTCATCATATTCCCAGTGGGTCAGAAGTTTACATACACTTAATTAGTATTTGGTAACATTGCCTTAAACTATTTAAACTTGGGTCAAATGTTTTGAGTAGCCTTCCACAAGCTTCCCACAATAAATTGGCTGAATTTTGGCCCATTCCTCCTGACAGAGCTGGTGTAACTGAGTCAGGTTTGTAGGCCTCCTTGCTTGCACACGCTTTTTCTGTTCTGCCCACATATTTTCTATAGGATTGAGGTCAGGGCTTTGTGATGGCCACTCCAATACCTTGACTTTGTTGTCCTTAAGCCATTTTGCAACAACTTTGGAAGTATGCTTGGGGTCATTGTCCATTTGGAAGACCCATTTGCGACCAAGCTTTAACATCCTGACTGATGTCTTGAGATGTTGCTTCAATATATCCACATAATTTTCCTACCTCATGATGCCATCTATTTTGTGAAGTGCACCAGTCCCTCCTGCAGCAAAGCACCCACACAACATGATGCTGTCACCCCCGTGCTTCACGGTTGGGATGGTGTTCTTCGGCTTGCAAGCATCCCCCTTTTTCCTCCAAATATAATGATGGTCATTATGGCCAAACAGTTCTATTTTTGTTTCATCAGACCAGAGGACATTTCTCCAAAAAGTACAATCTTTGTACCCATGTGCTGTTGTAAACCATATTCTGGCTTTTTTACGGTGGTTTTGTAGCAGTGGCTTCTTCCTTGCTGAGCGGCCTTTCAGGTTATGTCGATATAGGATTTGTTTTACTGTGGATATTGATACTTTTGTACCTGTTTCCTCCAGCATCTTCACAAGGTCCTTTGCTGTTGTTCTGGGATTGATTTGCACTTTTCGCACCAACGTACGTTCATGACGCACTGGCATTGTGATACAGTGAATTATAAGTGAAATAATCTGTCTGTTAACAATTGTTGGAAAAATTACTTGTGACATGTACAAAGTAGATGTCCTAACCGACTGTTTATACTGGTATTTCATCTTCTACACACCTTGTTTTTGTTCTCTCCTCAGGTGGCAATAAAGATCATCGACAAGACACAACTAAACCCAAACAGCCTTCAAAAGGTAAGGATCCTCCCCGTGTGGCTGCGATTCACAGTACACTTATTGAGGTGGTGTAACAAAATGTATCATTTGTGAGTGTGGCTGTGCAACCCCTGACCTTTGTAGTTTTGGCCTGGTTGTGGTTGTTGTCAGTCTGAGGCCATTATTGATCTGACTGATGTGCTGTAGCAGGCAGAGTTTTGGTAGACAGAAAGCAGAGCATGACCAGGGCATACCTTGTGTGGCCGTTGCTATTCTGCCTGCCCAACTCTGAGTCTTAGGGTAAGCATCTCTCTCACTCACTGCTTAGCTGCAGTTTCCATCTGTTTTTCCACCATTGATTCTGTGCTTTGTATTTAAGGCCTGGCCCTTTGACATAGACTGTGCTAAACCAACAGAAACAATCAGAGCCACGAGGGGCTCTTCATGAGGTGGCTTGTTGGAAACACACAAAGCATGACTCTTCTGTTGACAACCTCCTTGTTGGTCGTTATAAATAAACCCTAGGAGTAGTCATGTTGATTTAACTCATTTATAGCAATGCAAAGCTACAAATATCATGCTTAAATGTCCCCTTTGCCAGTTGAAATTCCCTTGTCTGACAATGCTATCAGAGACTTTGATTTGTGAACAATAGAAACTCTACCTCTCTCTAACACAGTCCATGTTTTGATTTATTGTCCCAATAACTGAAGCCACCCGCATTTGTAGTCTCCTCTTCTCAGTGTACCTTGGCCCTTAACCTTTGTAGTTATGTAATTACAGGTGTTGGATGTGAAGTTTTTTTTCATCCTAGTTTGGAAGAGAGGAGGCCCAGCTTACATCTGTCACAAGCTTATTGTGATTTTATTTCGCCTCCCTCTATCCATCCCTAGCCCCCCCCCCCCCACACACACTCACACACTTAACTGGAGGTCACATGACCAGACCAGGCTGTTGTTGCATAGGTTAGAGGGCAACGGTTATGGAAGCCCTTGATTAAAGGTAAACAGTTTGTTCTCAAATGTTGGTGTGGCGTCTGCTTCTACTGCTCTCCTACTCTGTTCTTCTCAAGTCACCACAGAGCAGCACTAGTCTCAGTATAGGCTAATGAGAGCAGAAGCAGTGCTCACCAGTAAATGTGGAACTGCCTGTTAGAAAGTGACCCGTTGTGACAATTAGCATTGCGCAAGTAAAGATTAATGATCCATGTATTAGTGCGCTGGTATAGCGGCATTGATTGCAACAACATCTAGAAGTGTTGTGTCTCGTGATGTTTTGGCAGACTTCTTAATGCCCTGGCCTGATAGTTCCCATGTGGTCTGTGTCTATGCCTCTACGCACACTCTGGATGTTTCTTGATGTAGACTGAAGTCTAACGTGTGTGTGCGTGCATGCGTGCGTGTGTGAGAGTGAGAGAACTGACCAGTTCCGCTCTTTGTCACCCCATAAGCCTGTCATTAACTGCTGTAATATAGTGTTATCTGACCCCCAAAGTTTTTTCTTTGGAAACAATGATACGCCTGCCTGCCTTTCCATGACATGGAAAATGGCCTTTGATTTTTTTTTCTCTCAATATTTATGCAGAACTATGACAATATTTTGGATGAAATAATGGGTAGAGAGATGTAATGGGAAAAGTGAGCTTAAATTTGAACCACTCCGGTCTTCATCCTCCTCTAGGCTGGCTGCCTTCGCCAGTACGGAGTGTGGCCTGTGTCTGTCTATCTTTCTATCTGTGTTTGTTGATGGCTTAACAGTTATTTTTGTATGTTTTTAACAGGCAGATCAGCTTTAATATTGCAGATAGATTGTGGATTCTATCTATGTAATTGTTTACAGAATTTCCTATCCCCCATATACAGTGCATTCGGAAAGTTTTCAGACCCCTTGACTTTATCCGCATTTTGTTACGTTACAGCCTTATTCTAAAATGCATTACATTAGTTTTTTTCTTCATCAATCTACACAATATACCCCATACTGACAAAACAAAACAGGTTTTTAGAAATTTTCACAAATAAAAAAACAACAACAACTGAAATATAAGTGTACATAAGTATTCAGATCCTTTACGCCTCCCTAACCTCAATTGCTCAGTTTGGACGGGACGGCCAGCTCAAGGAAGTCTTGGTGGTTCCAAACTTCTTCCATTTAAGAATGATGGAGGCCACTGAGTTCTTGGTTACCTTCAATGCTGCAGACATTTATTGGTACCCAGATCAATGATACCCTTGTTTTTAAGCCCTAGATTTCTAGCCCCTTGATATTAATGTTGGATCTGATTTTAATAGCTAACATTTCTATGGCCGTAATAAATAGATATGCTGATAACGGACAACCTTGTTTTACTCCTCTTGCCCTTTTTTAATACTTTCTGAGAAGTAGCCATTATTTACTATTTTATCATATGGGGTTACTATACATAACTTTAACCCATTGTGCAACACTAAAATAGTCCAATTATATATAAATTCAAGTCATACTTTATCCAAGGCCTTTTCAAAATCAGCGATTAATGCCAGGTCTGGTTTCCCAGATTTTTTTTCTAGTGTTTTATTTTTGTCAAGTACTTGTCTTATATTATCTACAATGTATCACCCATGTAAAAAACCTGTTTCATTAGGATTAATATTATCTGACAATACCTTTTTAATTCTAAGCGCTGTACATTTTTCTAGGATTTGAAGTGAACTGAAGTGCAAGTGGCCTCCAGTTTTTTTAGGTGGACTGGATCTTTATATTTGCCACCTGGGTCCTGTTTCAGTTACAGTGAAATTAGACCTTCTTGCTGAGTATCTGATAGTTTACCATGTGAGTGGTTCAATTTTTTAAATAACGGACCTTTGGGTGAACAGTTAGGATATGTCTTTAAGCTGCAACTTTCAGACATGGTGATATACTGTATCTCCTCTAATGCATTGTTTATGTCTACTGCAGCACTATTATGTCTTGGATAATGCCAGCCGCACAGTAGTATGGCACAACATCAGGCATGTGTCCTGTTCCATTAAAGATGGATGACTTTTATTATTTTATGGATGGGATGGGAGCACAGCTAGCTATAGTTAAAGGGAGATCAATCAAAAAACTGCACATGGCTCTGACACAACTCTGTAATGGCTATGGAGTATTTGTCTAGTGTGTGTGTGCACATCCTGCTCAAATTAAGTTGAAAATGGTCAAGTCTAAGGTTCTCTACGGTCTCTCTTCTCTGACACATCCAGTCCAACACTGAAATATGAATTCATTTATTTTCTCTCCTTCCAGCTCTTCAGAGAAGTAAGAATAATGAAGCTTTTAAACCACCCAAATATAGGTAAGTAGAACACACACACACACACACACACAATTGCAGCTGGGGAAGTAGACAGGATTCTCTGCTAATTTAGTTTGATTTTGTACCCCACGCATGCCATGATTTCTCAAATCTGATTATAATGACATACACAATGATAACCATCTAAAAGAGAGAAAGAACCGCTTCTACATCCCACCTCTGCTATATATAGTCCTGGAGCTCAGCCACTCTTCATCCAGAGACTGTTAGATCAGCTCACGGAAAACACTGCAGGGAAGACGACTTTACACTATATAACCAATAAGCATGTGTGAGTGCCCTACAGTATATGCACACGTGAGATATGGTAAGCGTTAGTCTATGACTGGGTCCCACACACAGGCACGCATGCACAAAAGGAAATTAGAAATGTTTTCAGTTTCCTCAGCCTCCTCGAGGCTTTCAGCAGTAGAAAATGTAAGTTATTGGATTCCTTGCTTTAAGTTACGACAGCTTGCTATTTATACTGAGGAGCAGAAACTCCCTATAACCATCTTGAATGCCCTGTGCGCTATCCAGGACAAGCATTTTACAAAGTTGAGCCAGAAAGATGTAATGTATTAGTTGTTATTGCGTGTGGGCCAAAGACAAATAGTTTTCTTTCTCTTTCCCCCTCAGTCAAGTTGTTTGAGGTGATCGAGACCGAGAGGACGCTGTACCTGGTGATGGAGTATGCCAGTGGAGGTGAGCAGTATTACGACCTTGGCTTGTCAGCCCTCATAACTGCTGTCATGGTAAAGGGCTTGGTGAAGAGTCATACATATCATACATACATACATGGGGGGTGGGGGGGATTATTTATTTAAGATGTTTGAAGAGGTAGTATTTCAGATGGGCAGGGACTCTGCTGTGCTTGCTTCAGGGGGAAGCTGGTTCTTCCATTGGGGTGCCAGGACAGAGAAGAGCTTGGTCTGGGTGGGAGAGACAAGAGACACACACACGGACATGGACACACACACTTACTCCCTGCCTCCGGTCAACACTGAGTGTGTGTGGGAGGGTCTTGAGGATGCAGAACTAGAGGTTTTATGGGGAGAGTTGTGTTGATGCTGGTCCTCCCCCCCCCTCCCACAAAGACACAGGTGCGTGGGCTGAGGAATGCCTCTGATGTTGTAGCCATACTCAGAAGCTTGTGCCTTCAGGACAGAACTACAGTATATTAATTAGAGTTCTGTTTCCCTCTGTAGGCATGAGGAACAGTTAGGCTCACATGCTCCACATACCGTTTTTCAAAGTAGTTATTGACTTAAAAAAAAAACATTTACCTCATTTGATGTACTGTCTGAATGTTGACGTTTTTCAACTTTTTTTCCCTTTGAAATATGCAACCTTTAATTTCAGCTCCTAACTTTTGCATTTCTCTTGCAGGAGAGGTCTTTGACTACCTTGTTGCACACGGAAGGATGAAAGAAAAAGAGGCCAGAGCTAAATTTAGACAGGTAAGTACAGGACTTTTCCCGCAGTGTGCTGGATTCACACCCTGCCTGCCTGGCCATACGTCACAAGTCAGTGTCCTGACCCACCCAGGGTATGAGGTGGGGTTATGAGAACTGTGGAGTTATGAGAACTGACAAAACACAGAGCTCCCCTCATCTCTTATCTCTCTGTCACTGACGGTGAAACACTGGGGGTGTGCTGCCTACACACAGTGCTCTGCAGTGGAAGGAAAAGCACACTCAGAAATGTCTAGGCTATAGCTTCCTACTTCCCTGGTCTCACTGCAGGTTCATCTTACTGCAGCGTTTCACTGGGGGCACTGATATACTGATACATCTAGAGCAGATGCTCACACAGGAAGAGGGGACACAGTTTTCTCCCAGCTAGAGATGTCATGTCTACACCTTGTGTCTGAGATACTCTGTGTCTCTAGCTGTATCTTCTCACTCTACACCACATCTCCTCACCACATCCTTCACCCGGGGGGAGGGGTGTGTGAAAACATTGTCAGGTGGAAGACTGTAACTGTCTGTCTGTCTATTTCTATGTAGATTGTATCTGCTGTGCAGTACTGCCACCAGAAGCACATTGTCCATAGAGACCTGAAGGTAAGGAACCAGTGAGGGCCTGGCTGGGGGGGGGTGTGTATGTGGGGGAGAGGAGGATGTTGTCAGGTGGCTGGAGGCAGGCTTTTTACCTGCTCCCATGTTCTCCGCTGCACAATATACTCACGTAAAGCAATCAATCCATTTAGCCAGCCTATGTTATGCTACCACAAGTAGAATAAATATTGATGCTATTTTAATCACGGTTAGTGTGAGTGGGTCGACCTCGGTGGGAGTGACTCTGTTCAGAGTTCCCATCTCCTCTCCTCTGGCGGCAGCCGCGTGTCCACACTCTGCTTCCTCTGTAGAGCTTCATGAATGATCCATGAGGACAGAGATGTGAGAGCAGAGAGCATCCATCTCCACCCGGTGTGTTTGTGTCACTGGGGAGAGGAGGAAACACAGTTAAACTTTAAACGTGACACTAACTTTGACTTGCAGAGCACTTTGTTTTTGTGGGGGGGGGGGGGGTTCTGTAAAGGACCCTCTTCAGGCATCAGTTGATCTTTTTGTGCCTCTGACATCTCTATATCTTATTGGAACTCTACTGTTATCATGAGTCTTTGAGTTATTCAAGTATTTGCTTTTACCTGTGACCCAGTTGGTCTGTTACCTACATCTATTCTATTTCACTGCTATTTCTCACCTCATCCTTACGTCCATTTTCTCTCCCTTCCCTCCTGTGTCTCTAGGCAGAGAACCTACTGTTGGATGCAGACATGAACATTAAGATAGCAGACTTTGGTTTCAGTAATGAGTTCACCATGGGGAACAAGCTGGACACGTTCTGTGGCTCCCCACCCTACGCCGCCCCAGAGCTGTTCCAGGGGAAGAAGTACGACGGGCCCGAGGTGGACGTCTGGAGCCTAGGGGTCATCCTTTACACACTGGTCAGCGGCTCGCTGCCCTTCGATGGGCAGAACCTCAAGGTCAGCAAAAATACTATCGCAAAAATACTTCCATCCTCAGCTTCTTTGTCATTGGGAGATTCATAGTCAATGAAACATATGGGTAACATTTTAGATGAACAAGAACTTACAATTTCAAAGATGCCCTCACTGCCTGTCTCATTCACTCTTTCTCCCTGTCTGTCTCTCTGTAGGAGCTCAGGGAGCGGGTTCTGAGGGGGAAATATCGTATTCCCTTCTACATGTCCACAGACTGCGAGAACCTCCTCAAGCGCTTTTTAGTGCTCAACCCGGCCAAGCGGGGGACTTTCGAGGTGAGGGACGACAGCGAAAATGTAAATATTCTACACTTCTTTATTCACGCCGCCATGGCACTCCAGAGCATTTCTTTCCACCCGCCACCTCTCCATCCATCCACCACTCCTCGGCCTGGCATCTGCTCGACACTCTCTTTTTGTGCTTCATATTCTCCCTTCTCTTTATCTCTCTTCGCTGTTGGCACAGTACATAATTCATGATCACTCTTATTTTTATCCTTTTTGTTTCTGAGAACAACACAGACGTTG
This sequence comes from Oncorhynchus masou masou, assembly GCF_036934945.1. Taxonomy (NCBI): domain Eukaryota; kingdom Metazoa; phylum Chordata; class Actinopteri; order Salmoniformes; family Salmonidae; genus Oncorhynchus; species Oncorhynchus masou. The sequence goes on from NC_088232.1 coordinate 30,807,690, forward strand.
TCTTAGTTTCTGTGTTCACATTGTGTGTGCTAGAATCCACCCTCATCCCTCTTGTCACCAGATAACCTTGCTTTGAAAGATGTCATTTAGAATAGGAGTCGGCCTTGTGATTGTACATTTCCCATTATCTTGTAAATCCATCGTACACGACTGTCCTATTGATTGGCGAGTTTGTTTGAAATGACATTATACAGACTTTAAATGGCAATTCTGCTTTCAAACAGTGGAGCGTTGCATCGAATCGAAATCTCTATCCAATCTTTTTCAAGCAAACCACAATTCACTTTATTTGAGTCCAATGATGTGAAAGTGGATTTAAGAGGTTTCCTTATGCTACACATATCCATCTGTACGTATGACTGATCATGGTGTTAAAACCCTGTACTAAGAGGACCCTGGCCTGTATTACAAGGACTATTTATTTTTCTTTCAGCAAATCATGAAGGACCGCTGGATCAACGTGGGATCGGAGGAGGACGAGCTTAAGCCTTTTGTAGAACCAGAACAGGACATCACGGATCAGAAGAGAATAGGTACTAAACAGGAGAAAAACTGCTCTTGTTATTGCGCTTCAGAAACTCAAGTGTGTAGGCAGCAGCAACACGATCACTCTCAGTATTTAAACACTTTGAAAAGAAAAAGAAGAGATGCAGCATAAAAGCAGCCCTGTTTCTGCGAGAGCCCCTGAGAGAGGGTGAGACACATGAGACAGAGAAAGCCTCCACATCCTGCCCTGGATAAAAGCACTACGGCGGGAGAGGGAGGGGTAGAGAGGGCGTATGCTCTGAAAGATGTCCTCTGGAGTGTGGGGGTATTGCATAATAGCAGCTGGGATCTCCGTTAGAGCACATGTGTTAGAGGGAGATGCCAGTCACCTAGCGCACAGAGAGAAAGAGAGGGGGGAGATTGGATGGAGCACATGTTTCACTGAGGGCTCTGTAGTCTAGTGGAGAGAGATCACATGTTTCACTGAGGGCTCTGTAGTCTAGTGGTGAGAGATCACATGTTTCACTGAGGGCTCTGTAGTCTAGTGGAGAGAGATCACATGTTTCACTGAGGGCTCTGTAGTCTAGTGGTGAGAGATCACATGTTTCACTGGGGGCTCTGTAGTCTAGTGGTGAGAGATCACATGTTTCATTGAGGGCTCTGTAGTCTAGTGGAGAGAGATCACATGTTTCACTGAGGGCTCTGTAGTCTAGTGGAGAGAGATCACATGTTTCACTGAGGGCTCTGTAGTCTAGTGGAGAGAGATCACATGTTTCACTGAGGGCTCTGTAGTCTAGTGGAGAGAGATCACATGTTTCACTGAGGGCTCTGTAGTCTAGTGGAGAGAGATCACATGTTTCACTGAGGGCTCTGTAGTCTAGTGGAGAGAGATCACATGTTTCACTGAGGGCTCTGTAGTCTAGTGGAGAGAGATCACATGTTTCACTGAGGGCTCTGTAGTCTAGTGGAGAGAGATCATGTTTCGGGGGCTTCCGATCTCTTTCACCCAGTGGAACGAAAAACTCATCAGTGGGCTTAGTGAAGCCTTATCTTCCAAAACAATTTGAATGAATAGCTAGAGAGAAGGATGGATAGCTAGAGAGAAGGATGGATAGCTAGAGAGAAGGATGGATAGCTAGAGAGAAGGATGGATAGCTAGAGAGAAGGATGGATAGCTAGAGAGAAGGATGGATAGCTAGAGAGAAGGATGGATAGCTAGAGAGAAGGATGGATGGATGGATAGCTAGAGAGAAGGATGGATGGATAGCTAGAGAGAAGGATGGATAGATAGAGAGGAGGGATAGATAGAGAGAAGGAGGGATAGAAAGAGAGAAGGAGGGATAGATAGAGAGAAGGAGGGATAGAAAGAGAGAAGGATGCAGAGATGGAGAGAAGGATGGATAGAAAGAGAGATGGATGCAGAGATGGAGAGAAGGGTGGATAGATAGAGAGAAGGATGGATAGATAGAGAGAAGGATGGATAGAAAGAGAGAAGGATGGATAGAAAGAGAGAAGGATGGATAGAAAGAGAGAAGGATGGATAGAAAGAGAGATGGATGGATAGAAAGAGAGAAGGAGGGATAGAAAGAGAGAAGGATGCAGAGATGGAGAGAAGGATGGATAGAAAGAGAGATGGATGCAGAGATGGAGAGAAGGGTGGATAGATAGAGAGAAGGGGGGATAGATAGAGAAAAGGATGCAGAGATACAGAGATAGAGAGAAGGAGGGATAGATAGAGAGGAGGGATAGATAGAGAGAAGGAGGGATAGAAAGAGAGAAGGAGGGATAGATAGAGAGAAGGAGGGATAGATAGAGAGAAGGAGGGATAGATAGAGAGAAGGAGGGATAGATAGAGAGAAGGAGGGATAGATGGAGGGATGCAGAGATAGAGAGAAGGAGGGATAGATAGAGAGAAGGATGCAGAGATAGAGAGAAGGATGGATGCAGAGATAGAGAGAAGGAGGGATAGATAGAGAGAAGGAGGGATAGATAGAGAGAAGGAGGGATAGATAGAGAGAAGGAGGGATAGATAGAGAGAAGGAGGGATAGATGGAGGGATGCAGAGATAGAGAGAAGGAGGGATAGATAGAGAGAAGGATGCAGAGATAGAGAGAAGGATGGATGCAGAGATAGAGAGAAGGAGGGATAGATAGAGAAGGATGCAGAGATGGATAGAGGGAACTGATGTATTATTAAGGGAGCTGATGTATGATGGAACTACAGCTCCGGGATCTTCCTCACCTGGCATGCTCCTCTCAACGTGATGCGAGCAGCACAGCGGGGGTGGAAGTGATTGGTCGGGAGGCAGATGGGAAATGGGGAGTGATTGGTTGGAAGGCAGTGGGGGTGGCAGTGATTGGTTGGGAGGCCTGTGTGTTACCCACTCCTCCCCTCCCCCCAGCACTTTTCCTCCTCTGCTGATGGATGGAGCGAGAGGGAGGAGGGGTGATAACACCTGAGCTGGAATGCAATGCTGACTCACTCATGATGAGGTTTCTGCTGCATTTAATAAGTGGTGGATTCGCTCTTGTCGTTATGGTGGAATAGAAAGATATAAATACACCATTGCTTTAAATGAGTCAGAGGACAAAGTGTGCATAATTGCTTATGAATTTTGTATTAACTATGTAGAACACACTAAGGATGTGGGCTGTTTTTGGTTGCGGAAACTTGTGAATAAAGATATTTTTGTTATTACGTCTGTTAACATTTTGGGTTGCAGGATTGGGGTCAATTTCATTAAAGGAATAGTCCCTGAAAATGAGAAAGTTGTTGACAATGGTTGTAGAGGTGAGGGCTGTGTATGTGAACCCATGTCTCTGTACTGTTCCAGATGTAATGGTGGGGATGGGCTTCTCTCCAGAGGAGATCCAGGAGTCTCTGGCCAAGATGAAGTATGATGAGATCACTGCCACCTACCTGCTGCTTGGGAGGAAGTCTTCTGAGGTCAGAGCAACACTATAGATAGTTGTTTATATCTCCGTTCTAGTGCACAGTATATCCAGAGTCCAGTCTTTTTAACATGTGTTCTTGTGACCTTTGACCCCTAGCTGGAGCCCAGTGAGTCAACCTCCAGTAGCAACCTGTCCCTGGCCAAGCCCCGGCCCACCAGCGAGCTCAATGGCCAGTCTCCCTCCCACCTCAAAGTCCAGCGGAGCATCTCCTCCAACCAGAAACAGAGACGCTACAGTGACCAGGGTGAGACACTCACAAACATTTAGAGGCAATTCTCATCTTTGACTCATGCTTTTCAGCTTAAATGTGAGGCTAAAGATATTCAATTCTATGTAGGCCAGTAATGTTACTTTCTATATCCTTTTACTATTTCTTCCTTGTTTTCTCTCTCTTCTCCAGTGGGTCAGAATGTTCCCCAAGGGTCCGGATACCCCAAGAGGAGCCAGACCAGCACGGCCGAAAACAACATCAAAGAGGAGGGTGGGGTGCAGCTACGCAAACCCAACACCCCCGGCGGGCGCAGTGTCCCCTCCTCCAGTCCCCTGCTGGGGAACGCCAACAACCCCAACAAGGCTGATATTCCCAATGGCAAGAAGGGTGTTACCACCATCCCCAATGTGAGTGTCTGCTATTCCATTCAATTATCGATTCTAGAACATATTATGACACTTGAAGTGGGGATGAATCCCTCATTCTGATTTGATGATGTGTGCTGAATCAGCGTTTCTGTACCACCCTGCAGAATAACACTGGCTCAGGCGGGATGACAAGGAGAAATACGTACGTGTGCAGCGACAAGAACGCTACGGACCGGCTCTCTGTCATTCCCAATGGGAAGGAGAAAAGGTAAGGAACAGGCTGGAATGTTGCTGTGTTCACTGGCTGCCTGCACTAAACCCCTAGTGGCCCCTTTCACAGGAACCCTCCACATGGCATCAGCATTCAACACAGCACCTTCACTGTCCATCCCCCCAAGGCCTCAGAGGAGAGAACTATGTGTAGTAATACTGTTATTATTGAGAGAAGTTATTAAAGAAAAACACAACAAGGCCTTTAGGGGAGAAATATCATCAATTTCTTGCTCTTCTTTTACTTGCCTTTCTTGGCTCCCTTTTTCTTCTCTTCTATCTATCTGGTTACCTCTTGGTCTGGTTGTGTCTCAGTATAACTGAGATGTCTGCCTGTGTGACGAGTAGTCCGTTCTCTGGCTTTGCCCCCGTGTTGGCTGGCTCGTCCAGCTGAGGTACCAGGCCTCTGGCCCTCTCTCTGCCTGCCTCTCAGACTCAGACTGGGCCACGCTGCCCCACTCCCACTGCACTCTGGACTTCTACAGGCCCAAGTAAGACGGCAGGCAGGGAGTCCAACTGTGTTTGATCTCTCCCCTCCCACGTGTAGACCACCTATTTCACTGTCTCGGGCCCTCTCTAACCCACGCAACGGCCCCACATCGACATCCATCCCTTTTATGGACTATCTCTAACCTTTGCGATGGCGACATCTCTCCCTCTCTGTAACCTCTTGTAGGAGACAGCCCCACCCTTTATTATACACACAACTCTGTTCCCTAATCTCTCCATCCTCTGTTTGGTCCTTGGAGCTTTGGTCTGACCCTGGTCTTGCCCTGGTATGGCACTGGGCCCGGTTTCCCAAAAACATCTTCTTTAACGTTGCACTTGAAAACGCTCGTAATGTAACGCCTGCCTATGACCACTTGTAGGACAGCTAAGTGCGTCAGATGTTTTTTTTCTCCACCCGTGTCACTTTATACACTAAAGATCTCCGCTGAACATAGAATCACATGGTTCATCTTTCTCGCTGTGACCACAGATAACAACAAAGTTGCCCATGTCTTTGCAATCGATACAAACAAGCGATATATGAAAAGATGCTTCAGTTGAAAACCGAGATGACTGCATCAAATTATAAATACAGTAGGTTAAAGGCCTATTTCAATCATATTGAAATACATTTCATGTTCAATAAATTGTGGTTTATTTTGCTACTGTCTATAGACTACTGTCTTTAATTTGTCTCAATATACTCTATTTCATGGTGTGTAACCTAACATGTGTGCAATGATTGATGTGCCAAATTAGTGATTTAGTGCATTTTTTTCAGGTTAGCATTAGAATAAGCCGCCTGTCATGGATTCCCCCGGTACTGCTGCTCCTTCCGTGCATCGGCTCTGGAGACTCCGTTACAATGGCCTTCAGCATCACTGAACTGTTTCATTACGCACACCTGGTTCCCATTCCCCCTGATTAGTAATTGTATATATGTGCCCTCTGTTCATCATTGTTTTATCGGTTATGGTTCCCATGTCCGTTGGTCTGTGAGTACCTGTGATTTGCTATTTCGGCTTGCGTGTATTGTGCACTATTTAATACGGGTGTTGTGCATTTGTTATTACGGGTCTCACCCCGTGTAGTGTATTGCGGGTCTCATCCCGTGTATTTATTTGAGGTTTAACCTCGCTCTTTTGTTTGGGTTACATCCCTGTGTTTTTGTACGTGTTTGTTTTGGGCTTCTTCCCCTTGCCTTTTCATGGCATGTTGTATATTTTGGGTGGAGTATTAAACCTCCCTATTACGAATTCCTGCGCCTGTCTCACATCATTTATACAATGTGACACCGCCTCAATATTTGTAGCCGTAGGTGGTTATATCTCTCTAGTAGCATATCCGTTGTCAGTATTGTGAAATAATGTTAAGGTAAGATTTGAATGGAGAAAGCTGATCCGAAAGCAGCGCTCCCTTTCTTTCCATCCTGTCAGTATCAACACACGCTCCAACGATGCACTTCATTCTGCATGGTGTTTTGGGAAACGCATGTTACATCTTCGGCCGTTGTAGGAAAGATGCATCGTTAAAACACTCGTAAGCCTAAATTCCATCGCTATTTGGAAACCGGGCCCTGTCTGGCACTGGCAGCTCAACCACCCACCTCTACCTTGACTATCCAAAACTGTGTCGGTCACTCCATGTTCCCCCACTAACCAGTTTCCCCAAACTGTTCATGTTACCTCTCTCACTTTCAAAATAGAACATTTTAGGGAACGACTAGTATTATTCTAAATTAACGTAATTAACACAGGTTAGATTTAATTTGAGAGTTTGGGGCTTGATGGTAAGGTTCTGGTGATATGGTAATGGCCCAGCTGGTGATGCTATGTATAGAACTGGTATGTACTGCCAGGTGTAGTCTGTCTCCTCTGTATCATCTCTTCCCTCTGTCCTCCCTGTAGTGTGGCCGTGTCTCCTGGCCAGCGGAACCCTGTGGTGTCCACCCACAGCATCACCAGCGCCACCACGCCCGACAGACTACGTTTCCCACGAGGCACAGCGAGCCGCAGCACCTTCCACGGCGGACAGCTGAGGGAGCACCGCACGGCCACCTACAATGGGCCCCCTGCCTCACCCACGCTGTCCGACGACGCCGCGCGCCTTACCCAGACTCGCAGCCGCGGCTCCAGCAACCTCTTCTCCAAACTCACCTCCAAACTCACACGCAGGTAGGTGTCAGGGACAACGGCTCCATGCCACTCAATTCAGCCGAGTCCAAGCCCCTAAAATATACTCTGACTATATCGAGCTACTGTATATCAAATCAAAACAACAGGCGTGGACTAACAGTGAAATTCTTACTGGTTTGTTTTTAATCCTTTTAATCCTTTGAACACTGTTCCTTTTAGCATCCTGAATCACATTGGGTGGAACGTTCACAGTCCTACTAACAATAGATTGTTCCAAAAGCACTGATAACGGAGCCTGGGTGCCAGCCTAAGAAATACATATAATTACATTTATCTCAAGTGTAAACCAGCAGGGAAAACCCCATTTGAGTTTTTGTCCAGACTGACTAACACATCTCAGGCGGGCAGCCAGGCTACTGACAACAATTTAGGGATGTCCCAAGACTAACCTGACATTAGGAATAGAACATCAACATCTGTCTTTGGAACCTTCTCCTTCTCACCATTGATGATTCCAACCACCCTGCAATCTTCTAAAAAAAGGGTTCCAAAAGCGTTCTTCGGCTGTCCCTATAGGAAAACCCTTTATGGTTCCAAGTAGAATTCTATTGGGTTCCATATAGAATACTCTGTGGAAAGGGTTCGACATTGAACTCAAAAGGGTTCAACCTGGAACTAAAAAGGGTTCTTCAAAGGGTCCTGCTATGGGGACAGCCGAGTGTGATTTTGTTCACTAATTTCAGCCAATCAGTCGTATTCCTTCAGCTGTCCTTCCTCATGTTCATGTTTCTTTGTGTTTCCTGATTCTGTTGTAGAAACATGTCATTCAGGTTTACCAAAAGGTAGGACCCCTTATTCCCTTCAGTGTGTGCAATTAATCAACTAAAACTCTCTTTAACCAATAATTAGCTGGAACTGACAAACTAACACACTGCTTAGAACCTTTGTGATTGGTCTCAGGCTTCAAAGATGGGGTATATTCTAAGGGCAGTGTTGTCCTCTTAATCGGTCAGTAAAAAAATCCATCAACAGAAAACAGAAAGCTTGCCACTAATCAATCTACAATGCATGCTGTGGGGACGGGGCTGCTTATGTAGTTGCTATTGACTGGTTTGTTTTTCACAAAGCAATGATTGGTTAGTATTGAACTGTTGTTCCAGGTAAGTTTGTGTGTTTTATGTAGACTGATATGTGTTTGAAAGGTAGACAGATTCTGGTGCTCTGTCCAGTATTGGATTTTGTTGTACGTTTATGGGTTATGCTCGACGGTCCCTGTGATAACTTGGCTGGCTTGTAGCAACGTGATCGACTTTGTGATGTGGTGAGGCATGATATAGATCCCTCAAATTCAACTCTGGACCTTGAAGCCAGTTCCACTGCTTTTTCTCCATTCTTCCCCTCTAATCACGTACTGATTTTAGATCGGGGACACCAGGTGGGTGCAATTTAATTATCAGGTAGAACAGAACCTGCAGGCTCCGGATCTCCAACTAAGAGTTGGTATAGATTATTCTGATAATAATTATTGTTTAAGACTTTGGGAACTTAAGTTTGTGGATAATATTGGTTTGTGGAGTCATATGTACACTGTTAGGGAACCAAGAGGGTTCTGAAATAAATTATTGGGTAGCTTTTTGTGAAGAAGTTGTACTGATAGCAAGATCAGATGCAATTCACAAATTCAAAGGGAATTATGTCTTGAGACGTCAATTTCTGAACATTTACAAGCGGATGGTCTGGCAGCTCAGGAGCAGTTTAAAGAAAAAGCAAAGACAAAGCTCTCCCACTATACCTCCTCTTCAGAGAAAACCTTCTGTTCCCCGGTCTGATTCAAGACGTGTTTACACTGCTCCTTAGCCCAGGGCCAAGCGAGTGTTCATACTTGCACATTCTAAAGTGGACTAGCACTAACCTTAGCCCAGGGCTAGCTGGCCCTGCTCCGGAGCAGGTTAGAAATTACTTTTCGGGGCTAGCCCCAGAAACACAGTGCCAAAATAGCCTGTGTGAAACAGGGTCATTGCATTTTGGTACACCTGAAGTACTTTAATTTTCATTGGAACGCTGCGTTTGCCTTGCAGCATTGCATTGCAGTGCGTTGTGTGGTGGGTATGTTGGATTGACCAAAAAACAGCTTGACAGAAATGGTAGCAGAAGGTGAATGTTGAACTTTTGCTGCACACGTATCCAGATGATGCTGCGTACCATTTTATGCAATGACGCTATTGCTATGATTGAAACATTAAGCTCAGGGCCCTGGGTCTGAACCCCACCCTGTGCAACTGGTTCCTGGACTTCCTGACAGGCCTCCCCCAGGTGGTGAAGGTAGAAAACAACACTTCCACTACGCTGAACCTCAACACAGGGGCCCCACAAGGTTGCGTGCTCAACCCCCTCCTGTACTCCCTGTTCACCCATGACTGCGTGGCCATGCACACCTCCACTTCGATCATCAAGTTTGCAGACGACACAACAGTAGTAGGCCTGATTACCAACAATGACAAGTCAGCCTACAGGGAGGAGGTGAGGGCCCTGGCAGAGTGGTGCCAGAAATTATGTCAACAAAATGAAGGAGGGGGGACAAAGTTGTGGAGAAGTTCAGATCAGAGTTGGGTTATAAAACAAATCTCAGAAACTTTGAACATCCCACTGAGCACCATTTAAATCCATTATTTAAAAAAAGAAAGAATATGGCACCACAACAAACCTCCCGGGAGGGCCGCCCACCAAAATTCACGGACCAGGCAAGGATGGCATTAATCAGAGAGGCAACAAAGAGACCAAAGATAACCCTGAAGGAGCTGCAAAGCTCCACAGCGGAGATTGGAGTATCTGTCCATAGGACCACTTTAAGCCGTACACTCCACAGAGCTGGGCTTTACTGAAGAGTGGTCAGAAAAAAGACATTGCTTTGAAAAAATTGGGGGAAAAAGAAAACACGTTTGGTGTTTGTCAAAAGGCATGTGGTAGACTCCCAAAACATATGGAAGAAGTACCTTGGTCAGATGAGACTAAAATTGAGCTTTTTGGCCATCAAGGAAAATGCTATGTCTGGCGCAAACCCAACACCTCTCATCACCCTGAGAATACCATCCCGACAGTGAAGCATGGTGATGGCAGCGTCCTGCTGTGGGGGTGTTTTTCATCGAGAGGGACTGGGAAACTGGTCAGAATTGAAGGAATGATGGATGCCGCTAAATACAGGGACATTCTTGAGGGAAACCCGTTTCAGTCTTCCAGAGATTTGAGTCGGGGACGGAGATTCACCTTCCAGAAGGACAATGACCCTAAGCATACTGCCAAAGCAACACTCGAGTGGTTTAAGGAGAAACATTTAAATGTCTTGGATTGGCCTAGTCAATCCAATTGAGAATCTGTGGTATGACTTAAAGATTGCTGTACACCAGCGAAACCCATTGAACTTGAAGCAGGAGCTGGAGCAGTTTTACCTTGAAGAATGGGCAAAACTCCCAGTGGCTAGATGTGCAAAGCTTATAGAGACATACCCCAAGGGACTTGCAGCAAAAGGTGCCTCTACAAAGAATTGACTTTGGGGGGGGGGGGGGGGGGGTGAATGGTTATGCACACTCAAGTTTTCTTTTCTTTTGTCTTATTTCTTGTTTGTTTCACAATGAAAAATATTTTGCATCTTCAAAGTGGTAGGCATGTTGTGTAAATCAAATGATACAAACCCCACAAAAATACATTTTAATTCCAGGTTGTAAGGCAACAAAATAGGAAAAATGCCAAGGGGGTGAATACTTTCGCAAGCCACTGTATATACTGTATTCTGGTCAATTGCATCCTACTCAACCTTTGCTGAATACAGTATATACCATTCTATCCTATGTATTCTACAGATATACTAAATATTCTATCCACATACCGTCCATAATGTCAATGCATTCCATAATATACTGTATATATGCAGTACCAGTCAAAGGTTTGGACACATCTACTCGTTCCAGGGTTTTTCTTTGTTTTTACTATTTTCTACATTGTAGAATAATATTGAAGACAAACTATGAAACAACACATATGGAATTATGTTATAACTAAAAAAGTGTAAAACAAATCTAAATATATTGTTTATTTGATGTAGAAAATAGTAAAAATAAAGAAAAACCCATGAATGATTAGTTGTGTCCAAACTATCGACTGTTTTCATAGCTTTTCTATTGACATTTTAATTAGATCAATGATAATAATATTGTTGCATTATTTTTGCCTGGATCAGAAAAATGTGTCTCGTCTATGCACAGCATTCTCTGTACCGGGCAAGATCACATTTAGAATACTAGAATGAACCTTCTTATGATGGTCCAAAGGTCAGCCATGTTAGTCAGGGAGTTGGTCAACCATGGTTTGCCAGGGTTGTGATAAGATATTATGTAAAACAATGAATGTGAAGAATTTATCTGCACTGTATGTGTGTTAGCTACCCAGGCAGACCAGTTTTAGAAGAATTATTCCATAAATGTTTCTAATTAACTGCCAAAATGCAAACATTCAAACAATGCATTCCATCCGCAGCCATTAACTGGCGCAAACAGTTGATAGGACTTGGACAAGTTGTAAATGCAACAAGTACTGATATTTTGTCATATAATAGCACTCACAGTTTTCCAAGAAAATAGAATCTGAGACATTTATGGTCTGTTTACATATGTTTTAGAGGCTGTTTATACAGAAAATGTCTCAGATTATAATTATATGACAAAATGTTCAATTGACTATAATTATTCCATTACATTAAATTCTGATACATCACATGCCTTTTATTTTCCTGCGTAAGTAAATGAAAGTGGTTTTGGATTTCTCCCTGACCTAGATGGCTGACATTTTGGTGTCATTATGGAACTTTGAGGGTTTATGATATAGCCCCTCTAGTAATTTAATAGGATCTGTATGAGTGAAACATTGTTTTTGAGGTCAGACAGGCAGACATCAAGGTTTACAAACCAACACTGTTGGAAATCAAATGCTTGGCTGGACGCAAGAAGACATAATGTGTTAATAAATGTCTTACTTAGCAGAGAGATTGTTGTTCGCATGTTGTGTTTGTCTGTTAAGGTTACCACAAGTCCACTCCATTGATCTACCTGCGGGATTTTGGTGTAGCGGACACCTTTTGGTAACACTATCCTCGCCGGTCCCACTCGTATTCACAAGGGGGCGATAACAATGTATTATCTTTTTTATTTTTTTATTTTGTGAAAACAAGGAAGAGTCTCCTTCCCTTGCTGGTAGTAGCAAGCTGGCAGCTAAAAACATAGCAAGCGAGCTAGTTTTTCTTAGCTTCCCTTATAATCAGATTTATAGTTAAAATATCCAGCAAATATTCTTATACTTGACCATGTGACCTAGAACATTATCCCAGTTTGATATGATGCTTCAATATATTCACTTCCATATCAACTAAAATAGAATGTCATGTTTTGGTTGTGGAGAAAAAGCATATATCTTACAGCTGTTTTTACCAGTGTTGGAAAAAGTACCCAATTGTAATACTTGAGTAAAAGTAAAGATACCTTAATTGAAAATGACTCAAGTGAAAGTCACCCAGTAAAATACTACTTGAGTAAAAGTCTAAAAGTATTTGGTTTTAAATACACTATACTATCAAAAGTAAATGTAATTGCTAAAATATACTTAAGTATCAAACATATAAGTCTAAATCATTTCAAATTCCTTATATTAAGCAAACCAGACAGCACCATTTTCTTTTCTTTTTTTAAAAATTTACGGATAGCCAGGGGCACACTCCAGTACTCAGACATAATTTACAAACAAAGCATGTGTGAATTGGACACATTTCCTGTCCTGCTAAGCATTCAAAATGTAAGTACTTTTGGGTGTCAGGGAAAATATATGGAGTAAAAAGTACAGTGTTTTCTTTAGGAATGTAGTGAAGTAAAAGTAGTCAAAAATCGAAATAGTAAAGTACAGATACCCCAAAACACTACTTAAGTAGTACTTTAAAGTATTTTTACTTAAGTACTTTACACCCCTGGTTTTTACCAGTAGCCTGGAGTCCCTAGTTATTACATCTAATCAAAATACATTTTGGGTGGGATTCTAAAAAGGCTCCAATGTTTAAAAAACATTTTTTTTTTTTGTCACTGAGATTATTATTATTATTATTATTTTCTTAATGTAAAATAGGCTACTTTGATGCATAGCCTATAGCAAGGGTACTCAACTCTTACCATACGAGGTGCGGAGCTTGCTGGTTTTCTGTTCTACCTGATAATTAATTGCACACACCTGGTGTAACAGGTCTAAATCAGTCCCTGGTCAGAGGGGAACAACGAAAAAATGCAGTGGAACTGGCTTCAAGGTCGAGTTGAGTTTGAGGGACCTATAGGCTATATATCAAGGAACCAAGCAAGCTTCATTGCCTGCACAACCAGTGCTTGATTTGTGCAGGAGCTCACTGGAGCTGAGGACTGGCACCTAAAATGTTCTACTGCTTGAGCTCCTGTTCCTCTTATAAAATATTAGGTCGAAAGTATTGTGGAGCTCCTGCACCTAAATATAAACAGTACTGGTACCTGGAACCTATTTCATTCCAAGTCAAGCACTTCACACAACACTGCACCCACGGTTTTGGAAGGAATGATATGGAGTGTTACAGTTTTCATGTGGCACTGCCCCTTTTGTGATTTAAAACAACATTTCAACACTGCCTTACGCTCCGTCGGCCCCGTTTGCATATTCTGTGGAGACCCCTTTAGCCCAGGGCTTTGGAATACAAGTGTGAATCCTTAGCCCAGGGCTGAAGCTTAGCCCAATATCCCTAGGTGAACAAATGCTTGTGTGAACACAGGATAAGATAGCCCAGGGCCAGCCTTAGCCTGGGGCTAAGAACAATGCAGTGTGAAAAGGCCTTTAGTGGTACACTGAGATCAAGTGGCGACCAGGAGTTCTACATCTCAGGAAGTTCTGTCACATTTGCAACCCTCCCATCTTTCTTCCTTCACCATGTCCTTGTCACTCATTTCATTTCTCTGTCGAGTGATTCTTATTTCTGCACAGAGTAACAGCATCTTAGAAACGATTGGTTGAAGTATAAGGAAGGAAGTCTTAGCAGGGAGTCTCTTGTCTCAGTAGTAGGCAATGCGCTTTGCCCTCCCTTCACACTTCTCCTCACTTTTGTATTGCTGTGTGCCAATGTCTCCCTGACCTTTCTGTGCCCTTTAACCTTGGACCTTTCACTGCTCTTCCTCCCCTCAGGGTCAGTATTGACCCGGCCAAACGGCAGACGGCCAAATCAGGGCCTGCCATCCCTTCTTCCCAGGGAGCAAAGACTCTTAGTAAGTCTTCTGTCCACTCATCTCTCCTCTTCTCTTTTCCCCTTCCTCTTCCTCGTCATCCTGGCATTATCGGCCTGTGATCATGTCATTTTTTCTTACTCTCTTTTCATGTATCCGTAAAAAATACACGCTTTTCAAGAGCGGAAGATATAGAAAGTTATAGGAAGTCGCAGATGGAGACCTAAAGTAAGGGATCATTTCAACCCTTATGTTCCCACAAGAGTTAGGCTCAACTTTGTATGTCAGAGTTCTGTGTGGAGAGAACAAACTCATATACAACATGGTTACATGGTCACATTCCCTTCTCTCTAGAATGTGTATGTGACACTCCCAGCCCCAGATACAGTCTCAGTACTTCTCTTGTCCCTCATCCCACTGGCTAGAGGCTTCTATCTTGCCCACTAACTAAACCCTCCAGGAATCAAACTTTCTCTACCCTCCTGTAGACTCATTTCAGAGCTTGTCTGCATGTCTGCAGCACAAAACTCATTAGGGTCTGTGGACATAGTAATGCAGTCCGACAATGGCCCTGTAACTGCTTGCCTAATTGTCTTTCAAGCCAACCCCTCTCCTCTAAATATAACCAGTGTCACATAGAGGGAAGAAACATGGGACATGTTAGAGGATGTCTAGAGGACCTCTGTCCTGCTGTCTGTCAACCTCGAGAATAGACTGCATGAGAGCTCCCACAACAGCCCCAGTCTGCATGCACTGACCCTAATACACAATGTGTGTATTAGACGTGTGGGTGTGTGGACTGTAGTTCCACTGTATGGTTTTGTTTTTGTCTTGTTTGGGTGAATCTCGTCATGTCAAGAAACGTATCCAAGCTGTCATAGCGTCACTCAACACATTTCCATTCCTGTATCCCCTTGCTCTATGTGGTCTGTTGAAGCACTTTTTGTTAGTTTGAACACCGGCGAGACTGATCAGTGTGACCAGTTCAAAGTCTCTTTTCCCATTGATTCTGCACAGGGTTCATGTCAACACTTCCATATTGAGGTTATAGTTATTTGGTGGTGGCTTTCTTGTTTCTAAATACTTCTACACCAATGTGGATGCTACCATGATTACGGATATTCCTAAATTAATTGTGAATAATAATGAGTCGAAAGTTAGACACACAAATATCACCCCCCCCCCCCACACACACAAAAAAAAAATGCTTGGGAGTATGGTCTTTTTGAGTCTATAACTTTCTAACTCATTATTCATGCAGGATTATCCGTATTCATGGTTCATGGTAGCATCCACATGAATGTAGAAGAACATATTCTTATTTACAATAAAAGTGACTCCAAAATGACACACAATACATTATTTACAATTAATTTCTATTGGGTACAAAATCATCTGAAACACAACCAAAACAAACACCAAATGCATCCAACAAATGTATAGATTCGAGCTTTGCGTGTTGTGAATTTGGGAACAATTAACTATTTACTACTTTAATATACATAAGTGAATTTGTTCCAATACTTTTAGTCCCCGATAATGGGGTGGGGAGGACCATGTACAAAACGTGCTGTAATTTCTAAACGGTTCACCCGATATGGATGAAAATACCTTTAAATTAGTCATTTCAAATCCAAAGTGCTGGAGTACAGAGCCAAAACAACAAATGTGTCAATGTCCCAATACTTTTGGAGCTCACTGTGTGTTATACATCTCTCATCCTTGAAATGACAAAATACTCTTTGGAAGTCCACATGTTTTTTCTCTTTTTCCTAATCTTGCTCTGCTTCCTCTACAACGGTCAGAGTCTCAACCGAGTTTGAGAGAAACGGGAGATTTGAGGGCTCAAGGTGAGGTGTATGTTGTTGCTTTCGCAACCTGATATTTCTGTGACGACAGGCTTGATATCACTTCACTCCCAGCTCTGTTCTCCATTCTGTCAGTCAACCAGTAGTCCCATCTGTCTACCCATAGGTCCTTCTCCCTATGGAAGTGGTTTCCTCATTGAGTGTTGTGCTCCACCTAGTGTGCTGCATGACCATCTGTTTACTGTATGCTTTGCTAATTTGATCAACACCTTGCCGAGCCATAAACATGACTGACTAAACCTAGGGGAAAATGCAGAGGTTTAGATAATTCAACTTCTTTTTCCTCCCTCTCAGTCGCAATGTACCTGGGGATCAGAAAGGGGAAAGTAAAGACGGTAAACCCCGCTCCCTCAGATTCACTTGGAGTATGAGGACCACCAGCTCCATGGAGCCTTGCGACATCATGGAAGAGATACGCAAGGTGCTCAACGCCAACAACTGCGATTATGAACAGCAAGAGTGTTTCCTGCTGCTCTGTGTCCATGGTGATGGACATGCTGAGAACCTTGTCCAATGGGAGATGGAGGTGTGCAAGCTGCCCCGCCTCTCCCTCAATGGCGTGAGATTCAAGAGGATATCAGGCTCATCCATCACTTTTAAGAACATTGCATCCAAAGTCGCCAACGAGTTAAAGCTATGAACGAAAGGGCAAAACTGTCTGGAAAGTATTTAAGCTGTACAATGATTAAAGTAGCAGTTTCCATTTTTTTTCTCCACAAAATACAGTATGTATTGAATGAAAATGCCAAAAGCATTCCGCTATACAATAATCACTGAATTACTAATAGCTACAGTATATTCTGGTCATGTTAGACCATCATAACAAATTGAATATAGTTTGGTCATGCTGTGAAAATGGACAAAGCTTTGTCTTTATTTATTTCATTAAAGTTACCATTGTTATCAGTGTAAATAATGTATCTTACTTTCAAGACAGCTACACATTGTTATATTTGTTTGATTTTAGGTGGAATTTATGTAAATGTTCATTAGGTAAGAACACCAGTGTCAATAAAATTGTCAACTTGACTCAGTATATTTTAGTTCTAAATGAGGATGTGCAACATCAAATGGGGAAAGAAATAGAATCAAACATGGAAGAAACAGTTTATTTTCAGATGTCCTCTTTCAATGAGAGTGTCTTGTATGAGAGAGTAAGTGCTGTTTATTACAGAGTGCATTCCAGGATGTCATATTCAGATGACAAGGGGGAGGCAATCAAGAGTGTCACTTCTGGGCAGGCATGAGGTCATCAATAGACTGTCCCTTCTCCAGTTTCTTCTCCATCTCAACCAGCAGCTTGACACCGTCCACAACCATTTGCACCAGCTCCACCTCAGAGAAGCCCAGGCGGTCTGCGTTGGAGATGTCGAAGGTGCCACCCACAGCTGCGGTGTCCACCCCACCTGGAATGGAGACAATGTCAGAAGATGGACTTAACAGCTACAATACTCCTTCGAGAAATTACAGCTTTAACGCTAGAACTACCGCCTTAATGTGCTTGTAAGTTACCCTGAGCAACAGCGAACAAAAAGTAGATATCTGGTTCTGTGATGGATAAATGTTTTACCGGTTCCACGTTTCTGGAGCCTTAGCCTCTTGAGCACTTCCTCAAATTTGGCATGTTTGCTCATGTTGGGGATCTTGACATGGACTCCAGCACGTAGCCCTGTGCCCAGGTTGGATGGGCAGGTGAGAACGTAGCCCAAGTGCTCATTCCACATGAATGAAGTGCCCTTATCTTTAAACAGGGTTTCAATCTGAGGAAAAGAGACAGTGTCAAATTTTAACAAGGAAAGTAATACAAACACCATCGATTGATCATTGCCAGCATGTTTTTACACAGAGCATTTTTAACATGGCAACAGCAAATTATCCTTATTTAAATTCTCAAAACCTTAAGGTATTCCTCAGATATTCACTCTCACCTTTGTGAGGCCAGTGCAGAAACGGTTGAACACCTCCTTCATGTTGCCACCCTTCTGCATGGAGATGACACGCAGGTGGTCCTCCTCATTGACCCAGACCAGAAAGGTCTTGGTATCATTGTGCCTTGACCGATTAGAATAAATAGATGTTATATGGTCCTCTTACAAGGTCATGGACAATGGCTTATGCCACCACCAGCATATAAACTATTATGAACATTTACCCTCTGACTTAGCAGACATTAAGGTACATCTAGTTAGAGGGCATTTGAGAATTTACCATTCCCTTCCAGCAGTCATTTACTTGAATAAAGTAAGGTTGGAGAAGTGAGAAAGTAAGAGACTGGTGAGTTAGAACAAAACCAAATTCTAATACCTTTGAGGAAACCTAGAAGTGTGAGAATGAAAAACCCTGTCCTCTCACCAGATACCCCTGCCATCAGGCCAGTCCCGGGCCATGCCAGAGGCCAGCAGCAGAGGAGACACAGGCTTGTCAAACAGGAAGTGGTCATCAATTAGCTGCTGCTGCTCAGCATCTGTCATGTTCTTCAGGGCATAGTACTTCCCCTTCAGGTCACCGGACAGGGAGTCCAGAGCTGCAGAGGAACAAAATCAGATGTCAGATACATTGGCTCTGTATGAGCTTACTGGATGAGTGAATGTGCAGTCTTCATTACATGGCTTTCAATCTGGTTGTGTTACAACCAGAAATTACCTCAAGGAAGAAAGGATCAATTCAATGTATATAAATATGTCCAGACAGTGATCTGCAGTCTAAAGCAGAGGTCTTCAACATTTCCTTGTCCAGGGACCCAGATCATGTCAAAATGGGTTTCTTTCCCCCCACGCCTTGTCATCCGGTGAATAATAATGGAAAGGACGAGTATAATCAACATTTTAAAATGAATAGGTTTGGTAGAGAGTTATTATTTTGACATCCCCACATTATAATTGGAAGTAGTGTCAACTAACAATAGCAAGAAAGGTAACTCCAACTCGGGCTGTGACAACTGACATTTGGGTAACGATAGTCATGCA
This sequence comes from Oncorhynchus masou masou, assembly GCF_036934945.1. Classification (NCBI taxonomy): domain Eukaryota; kingdom Metazoa; phylum Chordata; class Actinopteri; order Salmoniformes; family Salmonidae; genus Oncorhynchus; species Oncorhynchus masou. The sequence continues at coordinate 30,826,708 of NC_088232.1, forward strand.
AATGACCATAGATGGTAATAATTGTCATTTTTGTTTAAGTGTTTTGAGCTTGTATGCATCATTTAGACATACATAAATGCAGAAGACACATTTCAGTTGTACAACTGATTAGGTATCCCCCTTTCAAATACAACATAAGCTTACCAAATTCATACAATGCCGCTTTGGTGACACTCCTTTCTCAAAAACAAATATCTGACAAATTAGAACTTTTGGAAATGAGTTAGGTCAACTATATATCCACACTTGAACCCCCCCCTCTCCTAAAATGTATATATTAAGACTATACGATAATTGTGCCAGCTCTACGCCAAACACGGTCGCTATTAGCAACTGTTTAAACAAAGGTTTGCCATGTGCAAAAACATTTCCAATTCAAGAACGCTTACCAGCAGCCAGCATCACTTGCCATGAAAAAAAGCACCTGTGATTACCAGTCAAAGCCTGTCAGATACTCCATTGAATGCAATTTGCACTATTAGGAGTTGAGAAATAAAGTTATTAGAGAGATGATTTACCTCTTTTCCATTGTAGGTATGTAATTCAAAATGGGTCTAGTCTTGTTGCTAGTAAAAGTCATAAAAACATTGAATAGTTTCGCACTTTTTTTTATACATTTTAATATTTTTTCACAGATCCCCTGCACTACCACTGGTCTATGATTACCCTTGGTCTGAAGTCATCTTTTGTCAGCAACAGACCTATAAATTCACATAGTTCACCACTAGAGGGGACCCTCCACACAGTAATGTTGCAAGAGGGAACTGGCATCATTCTAGGTTGGCATCCACTCAGAGCCCCAGACCCTACTGCAGTACTGGATTGCAAATCACTGCACTACTCCACCCCACAGTGCAAACACAATTCTAGTTAATCTGTCTACAATTCTACCATGCATTAAACACACCAACCCAACCCCTCAAGACATTGTTTCTACACTTCCCATCTTCGCAATTTATTGGGTAAAAACATTTAGAAAATATGTTCAGTCCATCTTGATAGACTTTTGGGTGGGTTGAGGTAAGTACCTTCGACTGACATTTTCTCAACACCCCTTCGCTCTCCACGGCTGCAGTGTGGGGGCAGGCAGAACCCACGGATGCTCCTGCCTGTTCGGACACGGGAGCTAATGACATAGTTGGGGTCCAGGTCATCTCCACCCTGTAAAATAAAAACGAAGTTATCCTAGAGTTACCTGTAACCCGACAACTGGTCTAGTTTCCTGCAGGGTACACAGTTGAACATTTGCCTTATACCAGTCAACCAGGTACCCATTTAGAGGGCAGTACCTTCAGGTTGTCTGGGTTGAGGTCAGTCTTGTGCTTGTCTGTAGGCTTGTATCCTCCATGTCTGTCCTCAATGATGGGATCCAGCAGCTCCTTGAAGACCTCGTACGTCTCCTCATCTCCAGCCACACATCCCACAGTCATGATGAAGGGATGGCCTGGGGTAAAAACAAACAGGGGAGTCAATTATGAGACAAAATTGTAGAGCATGACAAACATTAACAACCTCAATAAATAATAGATAGCATTTCATCAGACTCCAAAGGTGGAGTCAGACTCAGGATGGGTTCGTTTTACCAGGATTATCAATCCCCGTCTGAATGACACCATCTATGGTGAAGCCGTTGGGGGTGGCACGGTCTCGGAGTTTGGTGTACATGTCCTGGGTTAAGACCTTGGCCATGTGGTTGTTGTGCTGGCTTAGGTCAGGGAACTCCTCCTCAGGTGACAGCCTCTTGATGGTCAGTTTAGCCATTTTATCATTGCTGAACAATAACACACACATTCTACAGGGTAAGCCACCTGCTATGCTTAAATGCATTTGGACTATCTACTCAGCGCCTCAGTTCCCCTCAAAAAGGGTTGGACTATACCATTTTAGTTCATATGGAGTCACCAGATTGTCACTTATTGCAGTGACAATCGATGATAGTGTCTGTATTGATACATTATTATGGTATGCTAGACCAACAAGCATTATTCCCAGCAGAATTTGAAAGGCTTCCTGAAACGAATCATTTAACCATTGTGCTTTGGGCATTTGGTGTGGATGCAGGCCAATGGAATACACACATCCTTCTTCCTATTGATTACAGACTCATATAGAATTACACAATCCATCAACAAGGTCACTGTGCAGAACAAAAGTGTATGAGCGCCTCCCTAGAGTGTGACACTGGATCAGAGATGGAAACTCGAGTCTGAGTCAGACTCGAGTCACAAAGAAAAAGACTTGCGACGCGACTTGACTTAGACTCACGATCAATTGACTTGAGACTTGACCTCTAGATGAGACTCGTGAACAATTGAGAGTCAGTACTGAGATAAGTTTGTTGTGCATTCTGTCAGATAACATGGAACAGGCGGCATTGTAACAGAAATGAGTTTGATACAGAGGGCTGAAAAGTGTTCTAGAACATCTGCGTTCCGCAAAAAGTATGCAGACAAGGACGTATCTATTTCAATAGGAGAATAGTAGATACTCATATTTGCACTTTGTCCTTTTGATTGAGCGGACATTGTGTATGCTATTGCTATGTAGATAAACGATAGGAACAAGCAAACGTTAATTTTAAGTAAAGCTTGTTAAAACAAGCAAGTGAACTAGCGTGTATCATAGTATGTTAAATCATGTAATTTAAATATGCTGTAAATTATATAATTATGACAGTGTTTGGCAACTAACTTTAAATGTATTTAATTGTCCCCAAAAATAATGTAGGAAATAATTTACAAGGTTTATAGACCTATGCCGTTCTGTACCATCACTCATTCATATCTTTATGTACATATTCTTTATCCCTTTACACTTGTGTGTATAAGGTAGTAGTTTTGGAATTGTTAGGTTAGATTACTCGTTGGTTATTACTGCATTGTTGGAACTAGAAGCACAAGCATTTAGCTACACTTGCATTAACATCTGCTAACCATGTGTATGTGACAAATACATTTGATTTGATAACCCACAGCAGGCAGAAAGTCCCTGTTGGCAATGGCTTGACCTTCACCTCAAAGACTTGTGAACATCTCTGTACTGGACGCCCTCAATAAACGCACTTTGAAGAGGCAGAACACATGGCTTGATGGTTGAACGCTGCATGGGCCTTTACCTGGGTTATCAATCCCGGTTTGAATGACATCATCCAATGTAAATCCACTGGGCGTTTGTTTGCTCCTTAGACGCTCGTAGATGGCAGGAGTCAAGATCTTGGCCATATGATTGTTGTGCTGGCTGAGATCTGGGTACTCCTCACTAGAAGCATACTTCAGCTTTAGCACGTTGTGGGTGTTTCCGAAAGGCATGGCTGATCCCTGGACGCAACACGGAGTGGAGGAAAAACGGGTGAATGTGAGCTTGAAAATAGTACAACATAACTGTCAAATAGTTGGTTTTTATTATGCGACTGCATAGATCAATATGCGCATTGTGTAGTAAGCGAATGCACCGAAAGACAGTCACGATTATATAGGCTAGAGGAAAATGTCGACAGAAAGTTGTTAAAATAAAAAAGATCCCTTTACTCTAGAGGCGAAGTGATGGAATGCAAGTCAAATGCTAGATTGCGCAGCAGTGTCATTCCAAGCCAAGTAACTATTTCACAGAGCTCTAGTCTCGAGTGGTATTTTGCTTGTTAAATCCAAGTCGTTCAGAACAATAAAGTAGGGTAGGCTATGCGAGATAAGAACAGGTGCGGCACACTAGACTAGAGCAAGATCAACATAACGAGGTCTCCTGCTCGATCACGGCTACAGATATTACTTTTTGCGTTGTCTATTATCGATACTTCCCCGAAATGTAAAATATGAATGATATCCTTTTAAATCTAGCCTCTGCTAAACATGTAAAAAAGTATTTGCTAATGAGTCACTAATGTGCTGATTTGGGGTTAAAACGACTGATACCATTCTGATCATCCTTGAGTGAGTAGAAATAGGGGTCATACCTGCTGCCGAGGCTGGTCACTACTACTACTAGGGGAAGACACAAAGATCCCTATTTTTCCGACCGTGACGCGCAATCACCAACGTTATTTGGTTCTCCAGTAGAAGAAAATGGTCTTGGAGATGGTTCTTTATAGTAGGCGAACTCGGCTCCCATTGGTCAGTGATTGTATTCCATTCATTCTATTGGTCGAACACTAGGCTATACTCCGAGTTGATATTGAAGTAAAAATAAGGAATCCCCCTCGACTGCGCCCACAAAACAAACGTTCTTTTCAATTGACCCCCAATTTAAAATAGGCAACTTCGTAGTATATTTATAGTTATACATAAATAACAAAGCATTCCGAAATGCTGCTGTGTTATTCAATGTACAGGCTATTATGTGTGGAAGACTGGGAAATGTTGGGATCAGGTGTCCAAGTAGGCTACACATAGCTAGCTATGCATGTTGAAAACGTTGATTCTCAGGTAAGACATTTAACTTGTTTAGTTTAGTCCGTTTGTAACTCCTCACTACTTGTAGCTTTATAGCCAGGTTGGTAACTAGCTAGCACTCACTCACATGGCTGCTAGCATTGTCAAGAAAAGGGCATGAGAGAAGCCCTACAATATTACGTTTTTCTAAGTAGTGAGAATTCTAGGGTGCAAGCAATGTTGAAAAGTCATATTTAGACATGTACTTTTCTTGAATGTAGTTTGTAATTGATTAAAACAAGCAAACAAAAAGAAAACCGCATTTGAAAGTTTTTGCTGTGAGCCAATTTAGTTACCTAGGTAACCACAGATTGTTTTACCCACAGGTGGGTGGGGCCAGGAAGCTCCATCTAATACCTACTGGTACTATACCGGATTGCAGTTTTTAGATGTTCCCTTACCTTCGCCTTCACACTTTTCTCTTGAAACCTTTTATATGTAACTACATGTAATCGAAAATGTAATCTACTTAATCCCAAAAAGTAATATGCATACTCCAAGAAAGGTTGACCTTTTTTTATACATTGCTGAGGTGTAGTCACTTGAGGACACAAACTCAGGTCCACAGTACAAATATGATAAAAATATGAAATATTTGATATGATGTATTTCCTATTCAACAAAACTGTATGGATAAGACTTTAAATTAATTATATTTTGTCTAAATATAGTATAATCAATTTCTAAAATGACTAACTATAAGATTTAACCTTCCTTATAACTGTAAAATACATTTGTCTATTTACTGTTAGAGAAAATGTGCATATCTTCTGAAGGTCTCTCTTGATCAAAACGTCTGCCCCCATCGCTGTGAACATCTCATTAAGATGTAAGGATTCCAGACATATGCATTGTTAGTGGCTGTGACCTATGGTTCAGCCAGGAGTTGATGGACAGTCGGAAGAGTGAATTAAATTGTAGGAGGGACATCCCAGCTTCAAGTGGTGTCAGATTTCACATCTTGCTTCATACAGGCAGAAGAGACATGTGTCCATGAGAATCAGGGCTACTGCTCAATCTATGGTGTCCACATAATGATTTATAAGCGAAAAATGTTAGTCGGAACCGGTACCTGGACCACGCAGGTCCCCAAAACAAGGTACTTTACATCGAAGAGGTTTAAAGGCCCAGTGCAGTCAAAAGTGTGATTTTCCTCTGTTTAAATATATATTTCCATACTATGAGGTTGGGATAATGTGAAAGTGTGAAAATGATGATAATGCCCTTTTAGTGTAAGAGCTGTTTGAAACAACCACCGAAATTTCAGCCTGTTCTTGGTGAGATGACATCACCAGGCGATAAATGAGTTAAGGGATCAATAAGAAAGAGAGTTTCAAACCTCTCTACCAGTAACAGCTAGCCCCTCCCCACTCAGACCACTCCCAGACAGTCTGAGTGAAATTCTTGCTTGAGAAATTGCTCTTTGCTAAGAAGACATTTTTTCTTCTTCTTTTTGACCATTGTTATCCAGAATTGATTTAATATTGAGATAAAAATGGCTGCATTGGACCTTTTACGGTTATACATATAATATAACAATGTAAAAATGTGATTTTTAAAAATAGAGGGCTTATCTTCATATCTATGGCATGAGAGTGTCTGTGACAGCATGGGCAGTGCCATTGAGGTTACAACCCATATGAATCCCCACCCAGTTGACTACTTTGAAATTAATAAACATGGTGGAAGCTCTCAATGGCACTGCCCAAGGCCAGGTTAATGCAGGGACTTACCAGGGCTGAAGGGCCCAAGAGGCAGCTAAAATAAAATAAAGGAAATGTATACAGTAATATGTATGTATATACAGAAATATATATGTGTATATGTGTGTATATATATGTGTATATATATTATATGTAATATATATGTGTAAATATGTGTATATATATATGTGTGTGTATATTATATATAAAGTACATATTATATGTAATATATATATATTATGTACTATAACTATATGTGTATATATATATATAATATATACATTATATTATATGTAATATATATATATGTGTATATATTTGCATATATATATATGTGTATGTGTATATATATTATATATACAGTATATATTATATGTAATATATATATATATTATATGTAATGTATATATGTGTGTGTATATATGTGTATATGTGTGTATATATATATATTATATATATTCAGTATATGTTATATGCAATGTATATATATATATCTTTTTACAGCAACTGCCAACCACAGGAAGATTCAGGAGCCCGCTCACAATGAGTTTAGACAGCCTGCTGCTGCCGCTCTGCTAATCTTCAGATGGGGGGGAGGAGGCCTGCCATGATTGGGTAACTGATTATTGAAGAAAAAAAAAGTTTTTACTGCATAATAATATACAGTGCATTCGGAAAGTATTCAGACCCCTTGACTTTTCCCATATTTTGTTACGTTACATTCTTAATCTAAAATAGGTTTTACATGTTTAAATTCTCAGAAATCTACACACAATAGCCCATAATGACACAGCAAAAACAAGCTTTAGAATTTTTTTGAAATATATTGAAGGAAAAAAAAGATACCTTATTTACATAAGTATTCAGACCCTTTGTTATGAGACTTGAAATTGAGCTCAGGTGCATCCTGTTTCCATTGATCATCCTTGGGATGTTTCTACAACTTGATTGGAGTCCACCTGTGGTAAATTCAATTGATTCAACATGATTTGAAAAGGCACACACCTGTCTATATAAGGTCCCTCAGTTGACAGTGCATGTCAGAGCAAAAACAAAGCCATGAGGTCAAAGGAATTGTCTGTAGAGCGCCAAGACAGGATTGTGTTGAGGCACAGATCTGGGGAAGGGTACCAAAACATTTCTGCAGCATTGAAGGTCCCCAAGAACGCAGTGGCCTCCATCATTCTTAAATGGAAGAAGTTTCAAACCACCAAGACACTTTCTTGTGCTAGCTGCCCGGCCAAACTGAGCAGTCAGGGGAGAAAGGCCTTGGTCAGGGAGGTGATCAAGAACCTGATGGTCACTCTGACCATCGAGAAACTTCCAGAAGGACAACCATCTCTGCAGCACTCCACCAATCAGGCTTTTATGGTAGAGTGGCCAGACGGAAGCCACTCCACAGTAAAAGGCACATGACAGCCTGCTTGGAGTTTGCCAAGCGTCACATCTGGAGGAAACCTGGCACCATCCCCACGGTGAAGCATGATGGTAGCAGCATCATGCTGTGGGGATGTTTATCAGAGGCAGGGAATGGGAGACAAGTCAGGATTGAGGAAATGATTAACAGAGCAAAGTACAGAGAGATCCTTGATGAAAACCTGCTCCAGAGCGCTCAGGACCTTCCAACAGGAGAACGACCCTAAGCACACTGCCAAGACAACGCAGGAGTGTTTTCGGGACAAGTCTCTGAATGTCCTTGAGTGGCCCAGCCAGAGCCCGGACTTGAACCCGATTGAACATCTCTGGAGAGACCTGAAAAGAAAATAGCTGTGCAGCGACGCTCCCCATCCAACCTGACAGAGCTTGAGGATCTGCAGTGAAGAATGGGAAAAAATCCCCAAATACGGGTGTGCCAAGCTTGTAGCGTCATACCCATGAAGACTCAATGCTGTAATCGCTGCCAAAGGTGCTTCAACAAAGTACTGAGTAAAGGGTTTGAATACTTATGTAAATGTAATATATCTGTTTAATGCTTTCTTAATCTGGCCCTGGTGCTGCCCCTGCTAAAACTGCCTTTTCCCCCCCTAGTGGCCTCAATGATTCTCTGTTTTTATCCAATGTAAAATTATATGAACTGACGAGCTTTGGGACACAACATCGAGAGTCCGTGTGTTGGTTGGACTCCCTGAGTGGTGCCAGTCCACTCAATACACAGATGTTGTCCCAAAATCTTTTAACTGACCTTCTTTGGCGCATGTAAATAGACCTAACTATTATTTGCTCAAACTGTTTGCAATTCCTAGGGATTCATTAACAAATATAGGGCTGTCATGTGAAAATGTCAAAGTCAATTATGATTCACTAAATTGCTTGTTCTGACTTTTTACGAAATCCTAAACGTCATCAACTTGAGCCTACACAGCACAGCTGTTGAAGAGCATTTAAAAAGCACCGCGTTTGCGCCTTTTCGCAGATTTATATACCACCTGAACTGCCTCATTCATTGCATGATTCAGTGGATTACTGCGAATGAACAGAGTCTCGTCTGGTCAGTCTCAGTGGTATCTAACAAATCCACATGTGCGATCTGCAAGAGCATATGAACAGCAAGTAAGTTAGCTAACAAGGCTGAATCATTAACCTTTCGACATATAAATCACTTCGAATATGATCTTTACTTCGCTTTTATACAGTAACGTTACTATAGTTAGTTCCAAGTAGCTACGTTTATGGCGGGTCAAAGTTTGCTAACACGTTCGTTGCCGTGACTGTTCATTGCCTGACTTTAGCTAATGTTATCTAGCTAGCTAGCTAACTAATGAATGAAGTCAGATTGCTCCCCCATAACATTGAGAAGTTTTGCACAGTGAAGTTGCCGAATAGTGTACTTGGAAAAGCAATATTAAATTTGTTGTCGAACCAAGCTAGCTAACGATGAAAGGTTGCTAGTTTGCATTTAACTAGATTTGTTAATTTACTAACATGTCTTAGCTAGGTATGTAATTTTGAAATGAACAAACTGTTTTTCACTTACATTTTCTCCATGGTTGTGGCTGTTCTTAGGTGGAGGCAGTCAAATAACTGAAGTAAAGTTTCTCCACTGTTCTAATTCGAAAATAAACAACGGTCGTTTAGATTTAAATGATACTTGTTTTGAAAACAAAATATACAACTCGCACGTGCATCTGTTCTGAGTATGAAAATAAACAAACTCATTTTGGAGGGATTTTGATGTCCAGACCACCTAACAGGAGACAGAACTGATGTTTAGCTTAACACAGCTATGTCGCCCACTACATTGTACAAGCTTGTATTTTTATGCATTTGTGAATAGTGTTATGTTTGTCATGGGGGAAATGTTCACTAGTTACCACTCTTTTTGATAGTCTTTGTGGTGATAACATCTGGAGCTCTTTACCTTGGTTCCCCCCTGTGATAGAAGACATGAGTTTTGTAGAGTATTCAGAGTTTATCCAGGAGGGTAATGTTGCCATTATCTTCATGGGTTATGACTTATGATGCCAGTCAAGGTGCAGCAGGGTTCCCAAACACAGACACGCTATGGAGTCATTTGCCACTCCAAGGACCTGATAGGCCAGCGCTTTGGCACAATGGTCTCCTGATCTATGTGATGCACCCCACCCTTGAGCTGTGGACCCTCAACCTGCCCCTACACAATAGACATTGCCAACATTATCATGATGCTGGAACTCAAGCCTGGCTCTGTTGTCTATGAAACCGGTGAGAGGGACAAAACCTGCTGATTTCCAACTTTGTGTAAGCTACTTTATCTGAGGACATGAATAATTTGAAACTTTCCCAAATGTCACCGTTTCACAGAATAACTGCTTAGCATATGCCATACAGTATGGATTGCATGTTTCATGTCCCTGTAGGAGAGGGTCACAGAGAGAAGACCTGGAGGAGGAATGTGTCATAGACTAGTGGGAAACCGCGCACTCAACAACAAAAGGCTAAATGTGACACCAATGATTCTTGTAACAGAGGGGCCAGTTAGTGAAAGCTTTCACTCAAGAGCTAAGTGGCGGGGACAACATCACACTTGGCTTTTGATGACGCATGTCAAGTTGTCATGATTATCTACCTTTGAAGAAAGCTGTTGATGTCTGTTTTCACTGGGACACACCGTGTGGAGTTTTACATCCCATTACTTAGACTTCGAGTGCCCACAGGTATCAAATTCTACTTCAGCTTTCTCTCTTGACAAATTCAGTAAAGCGGTCAGTCATGAGAATGATCTGAACTAGACGTGAGATGGAACACCACAGTAGTACCATCTAGAAATCTCCCCCCAGTAAGGAGTGTCCACCGGTTGAATTAATTTCAGAAGAAAAATGATTGTGTGTGGGTGGTTAATGGTTGGCTGCTGCAGCCTTGGCCGTGTGTACGTGCCTGGCTAGGAGTATCTGGAGGCAGACGGCTGCTCTTGCTGCAGTGCTTCATCATGCTTTACTGCTGTTCTGTTCCTTCCCAGTCGGGCAGGTTATTGATGGAACATCGGTAAACGTGTGTGCCAACTCAAAACGGCGTATTGATGAACAAACTGTTTGCTCATCCTCCACTCGCCCTCCCTGGCATAATGGGGAGCCGCAACATGTCCTGCGGTGTTGCAATGAGCTTATCTGCCGATAAACACTTATTAATATCAGGTTTGACTTATTTTGTCTTGAGTGACTTTGGGACTGAGCAATGTAAACAGGCAGTGATAGGTGATTATCAGTTGGCTGTTCTGTGTGCACCATGTGTTGTAGGGAGAATTCAGTCACTAGAGGAGTCACCTTGCGGCTAGATTGCACTGACGTTCAGCAGGCTAGCACAAGGTCTCCTGTTATGTTCTGCTGCTTCTCATGTTTAATTTATTCCCTCTTTGCTGCCTGCTGACCAGGCTCCATCTTGCTGCCAGGATTACATGCTGACTAGACTGGGAGCGCTGTCGAAAAGCATTAAACATTCATGGCAATTTAGCTAGCTAACTCATTTGTCCTGGGATATAAAAAGAAAGTAACTCTTGAATGATTAGGTGTCCTAAAACTTTTGACCAGTAGTGTGTGATTATTTGATGTTCTTTTTTTTTACAGTGGAATATGTAAGTAATGTGTCCTCAGTGCACTCCATGCTTAGGCCTTCGTGTACCCTGAGGGAATGTTCCTGCTTGATATTACCATGGAAGGTGACTGGATGTCTTGCATACTTGCGATTTGACGCTATCCCCATAGTGCTTAAGGATTGTCATAGTAGAACATCACACACACTGGAGCAGAGTTGTGAATGAAATTGGGGAGTAAACTACAAATCCTGGGAAATGGCTTACCATGCGGTAACACTACCCACACATAGCATCAGATTACATGCAGTAAGTAGTTACCAGGCACTTGTCTGTGCCCCTGGCTCTGACGTCAGTCATCCGGTCGGTCAAACGACGTGGCGTTTAGCAAGTCAATGTGCCGCTGTGGGGTAAACATTGCACCCATTGTTGCCATGAGAACAAAAGCAGCAGTGATGCAATGGGAGGAGAAAGGGTCACTGAACCCATCACCATGTCCCCCTGCACTAACCACGTGTCACAAGATCGCTTCAGACGCAATCAGACAACAGCAAGTATTGTTGTGGTCATATAGTATGATGTACAGTCCAATATTTGATTACTATTTTGATGTTTGCACAACTACACAAACACTATGTACTGTACATCAGACACGTTTATGGAATATGACATGAAAATGGTATTAATCTGTTTTTGACATTTCTCGTTGTGAAAACGCCAGCCATCTATGACACTACCACTGCCACTCGTCTCATACCCTCTCTGAACCCATTCCCTGTTTGTTTTGTTGTGGTTGTAGGTATGGGCAGCAGGTCTCTGTCCCACGCCATCCTGCGCCCACAAGCCACCTGCACACTGGAGTTCCACTAGCAGCGTGCTGAGAAGGTGGCGGAGGAGTTCAGGGAGCACCGCGTAGGCTATCGTCCGTAACCAGGACATCTGCAAGGAGGGTGACATCCCCTCTCCCTGGGAGGCCGTCCAACATGCCAAGATTGCCATGAGGAGGCAGGGTAAGACACAAGGTTGTGTGTGGAGAAAGCCAAAAACTTGGTCCCAATTACATGACTTTGGCCTGTCCACTCTGAAATCCCAGCAAGCCTTTGTTCCCTGGCAGTGCAGTGCACTCTTCCATATTGGATTTTGATCTGGGTCAGCAGAGTGCTTATTAAATGGGTCCTTGTCTCGCATGTGTTCCTCCCTGTTTTTTTCTTCCATGTCACACGGACGCAGAATAAAGTGACCTGATTAAAGTGCATGCAGTGTTCTCTGTGCAGACCAGGGCCCATGGTGCAGTGGGGGCAAGCCTGGGCAAGTTGGTGGCTTAGTTGGGTGGTCAGTCTCTGCGAGCGTGTGTGTTCGTGGGCTAAAGGTGGGACATGGATAAAATACATCAGGGCTATTATTCGCATAACCCTAGCTTAGTACAGTTACTTACTTTGGATCACTGGTTTATGAACTGCTTTGTAAAAGATTGAGTTGATTTTATAATCCTGAGGCCCATGAACTGATCATCTTATTAAACGGAAGCCTCCATAAGAAATGGAATGTGGCACATGGACTAGCAACAATGCAAAGACTCCAGCACCCTTTCCTACATTTTCTCCTTCATTAGATGTTTCACTCCTCCCTTTTATGGTTTCACTTCTGCATATTCCTCTTTAGCTATCCGACTTCCCCTTACACACACAGCCAGATATCTGGATATAGAATTAGTCCCATGACCATACAGGGTTATGTGCTGTAGGGAGAGGTTGCATGAGTCTCCTTTAGGCAAGGCACAATTTATTTCCCTCTGTTCCAGTCTTAGAGACTTGAGTCTGGCCGGTAGCCTGACGGGTAGGAGCATTAGGCCTGTAACCAAAAGGTTGCTGGATCGAATCCCTGAGCTGACAAAGTAAAAATATGTCTTTCTGCCTGTTCCCCGGGCGCCGTTGATGTCGATTTAAGGCAGCCCCCCGCACCTCTTTCATTCAAAAGGGTTGGGATAAATGTTGAATGCATTCAGTTGTATAACTGACTAGGTATCCCCCTTTCCCCATCTCGCTCTCATTCACTCTAGAGGACTGAACACTATGGATCTGTGTCTCTGTGCTTCAGCCGAGGGTGTCCAGCAGTTGACCAGTCAATTATACTGCCCCTGTGAGCTTCACATGCTCCTGCACAGAGCTTGTATAACCACTAATAATAAAAGTGTGTTTTCCTTTCCCCTGCTTTAAATTTGGTCATGCTATCTGAGAACCAGGGTCAGGGGTAGAATGTGAAGAATTTCTTTTTTCTCTCTCACTGTAATTCTTTTTTAAAAATTGGCCAGTGGCCTGCCCCTTTTTTTATTTAGAGAAGCTGTGCTCCGAAGACCCTGTATCCTGGCACAGACACCCCCCCCCCCCTTCTTCCAGGCAACATGGGGCCAATGGGGGATGTCTTTAGAGCTGTCTAGCAGGAGAAAGGAGGCTCTTATTTGTCAATGGAACGTCCGCTATCTAAAAGTTCCCAGATTTCCAAGATTAAACCATTTTTTTGTGAGTGCTTGTCTAATATATTACTTTTCTTCTACTTTGGGGTGTGCGTGTGTTTGGCACTTACAAGTAAATGTCTGCTTGTTTTACTTGTAAGGCTAAAAAGCCACCTCGCTGTTCCTACACTGTTAAATCTACAATCAAGTCTTCGCACAGTGAGACCTGGGCTTCTGTAATAGGCGTGGGATTGAGGCTGCATGCTTTACTCACTCTCTCCAGGTTAATGAAGAAATCTTGGCAAGCTGCTCTCATCCCCTACTGTGGGGCTTGTATTTCGAGGGAAATCCTTTGCAGTTTGCACACATTCTTGGATGTTAGTTAATGATGTGTGTAGTATTTCTCTGGATGCATTATCTCAGTGGAAACGCATGCATAGTCTTGTGCGTTTGATTCTACTCATGTATTCGTACACACGTTCTGCCTCGGCTCTTTCAGTTCTGTGAAGTTCAACACTGGTCCTGTCACTGCTTCCTTGTCACCATAGAAACACACACACACATTCTTCTCCCTGGAGCCTGAGTGTTGCACGTCCAGGTTTTGGCCAGAGGAGGAGGTGATCCTGGGTTAAGTGGATCTGCTGTGATCCTGGTAAACTAAACTCATGAGCAGTGGTGGAAAAAGTACCCAACTGTCATACTTGAGTAAAAGTAAAGATACCTTAACAGAAAATGACTCAAGTAAAAGTCGCCCAGTAAAATTCTACTTGAATGAAAGTCTAAAAGTATTTGGTTGAAAATATACTTAAGTATCAAAAGTAAATAGAATTGCTAAAATGTACTTAAGTATAAATCATTTAAAATTCCTTATTAAGCAAACCATATGGTACCATTTTCTTGTTTTCTTACATTTACTGAAAGATAGGTTCACACTGAGACATAATTTACAAATAAAGCATGTCAGTTTAGTGAGTCTGCCAGATCAGAGGCAGGAGGGATGACCAGGTGTGTGAATTTGACTTTTTTTCCCTGTCCTGCTAAGCATTCAAATTGTAACGAGTACTTTTGGGTGGCAATGAAAATGTAGAGTAAAAAGTACAATATTTTGTTAAGGAAAGCAGTGAAGTTAAAGTAGTCAAAAATATACATTTCAAAAGTACATATTACCCCCAAAACTATGTTTTACTTAAGTACTTTACACCACTGCTCATGAGTGGCAGACCTGTCCCTCTCTCTCCCACTGCGTTTGTTCTGCTCCAACCCCTTTCACTCAATCTGTCCCCACACAACCCTCTTAACCTGATTTAGACCTGGCCACACAACACACACAATGTCCCTACTTGAAGATGAGACAATTGGCCCAACCGTGTTTGTTACTGACCTCTCTCTGCCTCTGTCAGTATGCACGGCTGCCTGGCCCGTGATATATTTTGACTAGTTGTCTAGAACCTTGAACAGTAGCTTTCACACACTCCCTGGATCAGTGTTGTTGACAGCCTGATCACCTCTTCTGCTTCTCTCAATCAATGATGGTTGCTGTTAATGTGAGTGTAGCGAAATGCTTGTTTTTCTAGTTCCGTCCGTGCAGTAATATCTAACAATTTCACAACTACCTTATACACACAAGTGTAAAGGAATTAATATGTACATATAAATATATGGATGAGCGATGGCCGAATGGCATAGGCAAGATGCAGTAGACGGTATATTTATAGTATATACAGTCGTGGCCAAAAGTTTTGAGAATGACACATATTAATTTTCAGTCTGGTGCCTCAGTTTGTATGATGGCAATTTGCATATACTCCAGAATGTTATGAAGAGTGATCAGATGAATTGCAATTAATTGCAAAGCCCCTCTTTGCCATTCAAATCAACTGAATCCACAAAAACATTTCCACTGCATTTCAGCCCTGCCACAAAAGGACCAGCTGACGTATCAGTGATTCTCTCGTTAACACAGGTGTGCATGTTGACGAGGAGAAGGCAGGAGATCCCTCTGTCATGCTGATTGAGTTCAAATAACAGATTGGAAGCTTCAAAAGGAGGGTTGTGCTTGGAATCATCATTATTCCTTTGTCAACCATGGTTACCTGCAAGGAAACACATGCCGTCATAATTGCTTTGCACAAAAGGGGCTTCACAAGCAAGGATATTGCTGCCAGTAAGATTGCACCTAAATCAACCATTTATCGGCACATCAAGGAGAGCGGTTCAATTGTTGTGAAGATGGTTCAGGGCACCCAAGAAAGTCCAGCAAGCGCCAGGACCGTCTCCTAAAGTTGCTTCAGATGCCGGATCGGGGCACCACCAGTACAGAGCTTGCTCAGGAATGACAGCAGGCAGGTGTGAGTGCATCTGCACGCACATGAGGCGAAGACTTTTGGAGGATGGCCTGGTGTCAAGAAGGGCAGCAAAGAAGCCACTTCTCTCCAGGAAAAACATCCGGGACAGACTGATATTCTGCAAAAGGTACAGGGATTGGACTGCTGAGGACTGGGGTAGAGTCATTTTCTCTGAATCCCCTTTCCGATTGTTTGGGGCATCCGGAAAAAAGCTTCTCCGGAGAAAACGAGGTAAGCGCTACCATCAGTCCTGTGTTTCATGCCAACGGTAGACCATTCATGTGTGGGGTTGCTTCTCAGCCAAGGGAGTGTGCTCACTCACAATTTTGCATAAGAACACAGCCATGAATAAAGAATGGTACCAACACATCCTCCGAGAGCAACTTCTCCCAACCATCCAGGAACAGTTTGGTGACAAACAATGCCTTTTCCAGCATGATGGAGCACCTTGCCATTAGGCAAACGTGATAACTAAGTGGCTCGGAACAAAACATCGATATTTTGGATCCATGGCCAGGAAACTGCCCAGACCTTAATCCCATTGGGATCTTGTGGTCAATCCTCAAGAGGCGGGTGGACAAACAAAAACCCACAAATTCTGACAAACTCCAAGCATTGATTATGCAAGAATGGGTTGCCATCAGTCAGGATGTGGCCCAGAAGTTAATTGATAGCATGCCAGGTCGGATTGCAGAGGTCTTGAAAAAGAAGGGTCAACACTGCAAATATTGACTCTTTGCATCAACTTCATGTAATTGTCAAAAGCCTTTGATACATGAAATGCTTGTAATTATACTTCAGTATTCCATAGTAACATCTGACAAAAATATCTAAAGACACTGAAGCAGCAAACTTTGTGAAAATTGATATTTGTATCATTCTCAAAACCTTTGGCCACGACTGTACATATGAGATGAGTAATGTAGGGCATGTAAACATTATATAAAGTGGCATTGTTTAAAATGACTAATGATACATTTATTACATCCAATTTTTTATTATAAAAGTGGCTAGAGATTTGAGTCGGTGAGTGGCTGCTGCCAACATAATGTTAGTGATTGCTGTTTAACAGTGATGGCCTTGAGATAGAAGTTGTTTTTCAGTCTCTCGGTCCCAGCTTTGATGCACCTGTACTAGAGGTCGACCGATCATAATTTTTCAACTCCTATACCGATTATTGGAGGACCAAAAAAAGCTGATGCCGAGTAATTAATTTGTAATAATGACAATTACAACCATAATGAATGAGCAACGACAGTCCTGTTTCGCAACTGCACACCGCATCAATTATATGCAACGCAGGACACGCTAGATAAACTAGTAATATCATCAACCATGTGTAGTTAACTAGTGATTATGATTGATTGATTTGTTTTTTATAAGGTAAGTTTAATGCTCGCTAGCAACTTACCTTGGCTTCTTACTGCATTCGCGTAACAGGCAGGCTCCTCATGGAGTGCAATGTAAGGCAGGTGGTTAGAGCGTTGGACTTGTTAACCATAAGGTTGCGAGATAGGTAAAAATCTGCCGTTCTGCCCCTGAACAAGGCAGTTAACCCACCGTTCCTAGGCCATCATTGAAAATAAGAATGTGTTCTTTAACTGACTTGCCTAGTTAAATAAAGATGTATTTTTTAAATATATATTTTTTAATCGGCCAAAATCTGTGTCCAAAAATACAGATTTCCGATTGTTATGAAAAATTGGGCTGAAAGCGCGAACCACTGCTTTTAATCATGGCAAGACGAACAGAAACATGACCGAATACAAACAGTGTAGCTATTCCCTCCACAAGGCTATCAATCTAGCTAAGCGTCAGTGTAGAGACAAAGTAGAGTCGCAATTCAATGACACGAGCCGTATGTGGCAGGGTTTACAGTCAATCACTGATTACAAAAAAAAAACGGCATCGTCGTGGACACCCATGTCTTGCTCCCAGACAAACTAAACTTCTTTGCTCGCTTTGAGCACAAGAGGGTGCCACTGACACGGCCCGCTACCAAAATCTGCGGGCTCTCCTTCACCGCAGCCAACGGAAGCAAAACATTTAAACGTGTTAAACCTCGCAAGGCTGCCAGCCCAGACGGCATCCCTACCCGCGTCATCAGAGAATGCGCAGACTGCTGGCTGCTGTTTAAGGACCTATTCAATCAATCCCTATCCCAGTCTGCTGTTCCCACATGCTTCAAGCGGGCCACCATTGTTCCTGTTCCCAAGAAAGCTAAGGTAACTGAGCTAAATGACTATTGCCCCGTAGCACTCACTTTCATCATCATGAAGTGCTTTGAGAGACGAGTCAAGGATCATATCACATCTAACCTACCTGACACCCTAGACCCGCTCCAATTTTCTTACCGCCCCAATAGGTCCACAGACAGAGCTGTTACACTACCCATCTGGACAAGAGGAATACCTATGTACGAATGCTGTTCATCAATTACAGCTCAGCGTTTAACACTTGGCTTCTTGTATTAAAATCAATACACAAGTATATATTTTTAAACCTTCATATTTAGTTAATATTGCCTGCTAACATGAATTTCTTTTAACTAGGAAAATTGTGTCTCTTCTCTTGCAACAGAGTCAGGGTATATGCAGCAGTTTGGGCTGCCTGGCTCATTGCGAACTATGTGAAGACTATTTCTTCTTAAACAAAGACAGCAGACTTCGCCAAACGGGGGATGATTTAACAAAAGCGCATTTGCGAAAAAAGCACAATCGTTGCACGAATGTAAACATCAATGCCTTAAAATCAATACACAGAATTGTTTTAAACCTGTGTATTTAGCTAAAAGAAATTTAGGTTAGCAGGTAATATTAACCAGGTAAAATTGTCACTTCTCTTGCGTTCATTGCACGCAGAGTCAGGGTATATGCAACAGTTTGGGCTGCCTGGCTCGTTGCAAATTAATTTGCCGGAATTTTACGTAATTATGACAACATTGAAGGTTGTGCAGTTTAACAGGAATATTTAGACTTATGGATGCCACCTGTTAGATAAAATACGGAACTGTTCCGTATTTCACTGAAAGAATAAATGTTTTGTTTTCGAGATGATAGTTTCCGGATTCAACCATATTAATGACCTAAGGCTCATATTTCTGTGTGTTATAATTAAGTCTATGATTTGATAGAGCAGTCTGACTGAGCGATGGTATGCACCAGCAGGCTCGTAAGCATTCATTCAAACAGCACTTTAGTGCTTTTTGCAAGCAGCTGTTTATGACTTCAAGCCTATCAACTCCTGAGATTAGGCTGGTGTAAACGATGTGAAATGGCTAGCTAGTTAGCGGGGTGTGCGCTAATAGCGTTTCAAAAGTAACTCGCTCTGAGACTTGGAGTAGTTGTTCCCCTTGCTCTGCATGGGTAACGCTGCTTCGAGGGTGGCTGTTGTCGATGTGTTCCTGGTTCGAGCCCAGGCAGGAGCGAGGAGAGGGACGGAAGCTATGTTACACTGGCAATGCTAAAGTGCCTATAAGAACATCCAATAGTCAAAGGTATATGAAATACAAATCGTATAGAGAGAAATAGTCCTATATTTCCTATAATAACTACAACCTAAAACGTGTTACCTGGGAATATTGAAGACTCATGTTAAAAGGAACCACCAGCTTTCATATGTTCTTGTGTTCTGAGCAAAACTTAAACGTTAGCTTTTTTACATGGCACATATTGCACTTTTACGTTCTTCTCCAGCACTTTGTTTTTGCATTTTTTTTAAACCAAATTGAACATGTTTCATTATTTATTTGAGGCTAAATTGATTTTATTGATGTATTATATTAAGTTAATATAAGTGTTCATTCAGTATTGTTGTAATTGTCATTATTACAAATAAATTTAATAAATTGGCCGATTTTTAATCGGTGTCAGCTTTTTTTTGGTCCTCCAATAATCTGTATCGGCGTTGAAAAATCATCTTAAACCTAGCTAGAGGATTCTCCATTAGGGATGACGTTTACATAGAAACTCAGGACGTTTACATAGAAATTGCATAGAAGCAAAGTGTGTGAGATTCAAACAGAATAATTGACTCCCTTTTGTTTATTTGTTTTACCCTTTGTCTCCATCCTGTAATCCCCCCTGTCTCATTCTCTCTCTCCCTCTGCAGGGGGACGTGTGTGTATGCTCCTTCTCCCCATGTATTGAGCAGGTGCAGAAGACGTGTGAGGCGCTGGATGATGATGGTTTCGAGGCGATCAGCACTCTGGAGGTTCTGCTGAAGGTGCATGACGTGCGCACCGTCATGCTCCCCCTACCAAACTTTGGTACTGACCGGCCCCTGGAGATCCCCACCGACACCCGGGGACCTCTGTTCTCTAAGACAACTATGCCCCCCAGGGAGATGACAGGGCACACAGGCTACTTCACCTTTGCCACCAAACCCCGGGTGTAGAGGACTGACTGCTGGAGGTTGTAGATACTGTTGGTCTAGGTAATGTCAGGGAAACTCCAAGATCTAAATGCATTGCTGGTGACTTGGGTCCTAACTTGACCTGGGTGGAAAACCTCTGCTCCACAGACTGATTTACTGTATTTCCCTTCCTCTCCCCTGCTCAGCTAAAACTCTACATTTCAGTCGACATCCCCTTCGGGAGAGACGTGATTGAGAAATTGCTGCTGTTTTAGTCTTCCGTGGCCTTTGATGAATGTGTGCATACACACGTACCCACACATACTCAAACACTCTCACGGAGGGAGAGCTAAATGGGATTTTATAATTTTACCTTTATTTAACTAGGCAAGTCAGTTAAGAACAAATTCTTATTTTCAATGACGGCCTAGGAACAGTGGGTTAACTGCCTGTTCAGGGGCAGAACGACAGATTTGTACCTTGTCAGCTCGGGGATTAGAACTTACAACCTCCCGGTTACTAGTCCAACGCTCTAACCACTAGGCTAGGCAACTGATGGCTGAGGGTCTCTACACAGGGCTGTGGAAAGCTGTCTGAGATATGCTCTTAGTCTGTCATGTACAATCCAATCACTTATCATGCCACCGATATCTTCTTGCATCATTCAGGATTTAAATAATACTACCTTATTTCCAATTGATGGTTACAATCTCCCATTACTACCCAGTTTGTTTCTAAACATATGTGTATATTTGTTTTGCACTTTGTGTTTGGGAGATGGTGTTTTGTCTCAGCCTCGTTACAGCATCACCCTCTGCAAAATAAACACCTTACTATCCTTCCTACTGCCTTGGTTGTACTGTGATATGTTTTCTTTAACTTATGGTGTGCTATTATCTTCATTACTGGACAGAGCTGTGGCTCCAGACCAAAAAAGGCAGAGGAATGGCAGCCGTTCAGGCTGGGAGGAGGAGGTGCAGATGTGCTCTACTTCCCTCTCTTCCTCTGTGTGAGGGACTGTAAACCATTTTACTGTAGAAGAAACAGACCATTACACAAAGGAACACAACCTCTGCCCAATGATTTTGTACATTGTCTGTACTCATCACACATGACCAATGAGTTTGTGTACAGGTCTGCTAATTTTAAAAAATATATCAGCGGGAGAACCTAGGGTTTAACACTTTATTTTCCCCTAACCCTACCACCCCTATTCAAATTGGAGTAAGCTAATGGACAACAACACTTAGGCCTCTTTCCAGCTGAGACATAACTAATGTAAAATATACAGTGCCTTGCGAAAGTATTCGGCCCCCTTGAACTTTGCGACCTTTTGCCACATTTCAGGCTTCAAACATAAAGATATAAAACTGTAGTTTTTTTTGTGAAGAATCACTACAAGTGGGACACAATCATGAAGTGGAACGACATTTATTGAATATTTCAAACTTTTTTAACAAATCAAAAACTGAAAAATTGGGCGTGCAAAATTATTCAGCCCCCTTAAGTTAATACTTTGTAGCGCCACCTTTTGCTGCGATAACAGCTGTAAGTCGCTTGGGGTATGTCTATCAGTTTTGCACATTGAGAGACTGAATTCTTTTCCCATTCCTCCTTGCAAAACAGCTCGAGCTCAGTGAGGTTGGATGGAGAGCATTTGTGAACAGCAGTTTTCAGTTCTTTCCACAGATTCTCGATTGGATTCAGGTCTGGACTTTCACTTGGCCATTCTAACACCTGGATATGTTTATTTTTGAACCATTCCATTGTAGATTTAGCTTTATGTTTTGGATCATTGTCTTGTTGGAAGACAAATCTCCATCCCAGTCTCACGTCTTTTGCAGACTCCATCAGGTTTTCTTCCAGAATGGTCCTGTATTTGGCTCCATCCATCTTCCCATCAATTTTAACCATCTTCCCTGTCCCTGCTGAAGAAAAGCAGGCCCAAACCGTGATGCTGCCACCACCATGTTTGACAGTGGGGATAAGGTGTTCAGGGTGATGAGCTGTGTTGCTTTTACGCCAAACATAACGTTTTGCATTGTTGCCAAAAAGTTCAATTTTGGTTTCATCTGACCAGAGCACCTTCTTCAACATGTTTGGTGTGTCTCCCAGGTGGCTTGTGGCAAACTTTAAACAACACTTTTTATGGATATCTTTAAGAAATGGCTTTCTTCTTGCCACTCTTCCATAAAGGCCAGATTTGTGCAATATACGACTGATTGTTGTCCTATGGACAGAGTCTCCCACCTCAGCTGTAGATCTCTGCAGTTCATCCAGAGTGATCATGGGCCTCTTGGCTGCATCTCTGATCAATCTTCTCCTTGTATGAGCTGAAAGTTTAGAGGGACGGCCAGGTCTTGGTAGATTTGCAGTGGTCTGATACTCCTTCCATTTCAATATTATAGCTTGCACAGTGCTCCTTGGATGTTTAAAGCTTGGGAAATCTTTTTGTATCCAAATCCGGCTTTAAACTTCTTCACAACAGTATCTCGGACCTGCCTGGTGTGTTCCTTGTTCTTCATGATGCTCTCTGCGCTTTTAACGGACCTCTGAGACTATCACAGTGCAGGTGCATTTATACGGAGACTTGATTACACACAGGTGGATTGTATTTATCATCATTAATCATTTAGGTCAACATTAGATCATTCAGAGATCCTCACTGAACTTCTGGAGAGAGTTTGCTGCACTGAAAGTAAAGGGGCTGAATAATTTTGCACGCCCAATTTTTCAGTTTTTGATTTGTTAAAAAAGTTTGAAATATCCAATAAATGTCGTTCCACTTCATGATTGTGTCCCACTTGTTGTTGATTCTTCACAAAAAAATACAGTTTTATATCTTTATGTTTGAAGCCTGAAATGTGGCAAAAGGTCGCAAAGTTCAAAGGTGCTGAATACTTTCGCAAGCCACTGTATATGGTATGTATATCTTCTTTTTTTTAGTCCCATCCTTCATCTACCCTCAACCCCAATGTATCTCTGAAGACCATGCAGTTTTGATTTGTATTTACCAATATGTTTCAGCTGTGATGTTTCACAAAACTTCTGAACCTTTCTGTTCTCATAGTTTCTACAGATTGTAAATTAAAGATGAACATTTTTGCTAAGAGTATTATTGATCGATTGACTCAGACTTTTCAAATCACTCAGCAGTGCTATTTGCAGAGTTGGCTCCAGGTAAATGTTTCAATTCTTCAGCCATTCCAGAACCTGTAACTAAAAACAACCTACATATGGACAGTACCAAAACAAATGATCAAATTATTCTCTCTTTGCAGCAACATCTGCAGAGCTGGGATGGTTTTGACTCAAGTGTCATTGTGTATCAGTTCATAAACCATGTGCCATGGAATCGGT
Organism: Oncorhynchus masou masou; assembly: GCF_036934945.1. Taxonomy (NCBI): domain Eukaryota; kingdom Metazoa; phylum Chordata; class Actinopteri; order Salmoniformes; family Salmonidae; genus Oncorhynchus; species Oncorhynchus masou. The sequence goes on from NC_088232.1 coordinate 30,850,350, forward strand.
ACATCAAATCTCTTCACAACTATTTTGCAAGCTGTATGGCACAGCTGTATATGTTTTGGTCCTTACATGAAACTCGTATACTTCTTAATTTATCACAATTCTCTTGAACCAGTTCAGGTCTTTAATGCAGGGCCGACAGACAAGTTCCTTACTTTCTCCCCCTTCCACTTGCCTCTTCCATTTTTGCGGTAATGCTCCAATTAATTGGTTGTAGTTTTGGATAGAGCAGACATTTGTAGGCTTTAGTAAGAGGTCTAATGCTTTGACATTGCTCTTATATCCAATAGTTCCTCCCGACTATATGTAATAAAACCTAAGATTACCTGGGGTAACAATGTAAGAAATAACACACCCCTATAGAGACTGCCAGAGGTCCGGCAACAGTCCCTCCGATTTGACACACTGAACTCTGTCAGAGAAGTAGTTGGTGAACCAGGCGAGGCAGTCATTTGAGAAACCAAGGCTGTAGAGTCTGCCGATAAGAATGTGGTGATTGACAGAGTCGAAAGCCTTGGCCAGGCCGATGAATACAGCTGCACAGTAATGTCTTTACAGAGTAAAGGGTCTGAATACTGATGTAAATGTAATTGTTCTGATTTTTTATTTGTAATACATTTTTAAGATTTTCTAAAAACCTGTTTTTGATTTGCCCTTATGGGGTATTATGTGTAGATTTGATGAGGAAAAACAAAACAATGTAATTCATTTTAGAATAAGGCTGTAACGTAACAAAATATGGAAAAGTCAAGGGGTCTGAATACTTTCCGACTGCACCCTATATGCCGATTATTTGATCGTCCGACTGCATTCTGTCCCCTATCAACACTTTTTTTTACTAGGTAGTTTTATGTTCTTTAAATAAAGCTCCCTACCATGTTTAGAATAAATCCCCCAACCATGTTTATAAAGTGTATTTGTGTATATATGGGGTGGGGAGTTAATGACGCAATCCTGGCATTTGTGTGGGTTATCAACAGCCCTATGTGGTCAGGTTGTGTCGAAGCTGACCCTGTTGTTATGAGATATAACGGTCTCACCTGTAGCCCGGGTGTCATCAGCCTGTCCCCAGCTAGAAAGGGTCTAATCTAGAGGATGGAGGCTGGGAATAGCAACTCTGAGCCCCTGGAAATTCCACTCCTAATCAGCTTGTCATCTGCCCTCCTGAGCTGAGATATGGCACAGGCACAAATCACAGAGCACTGACAGACAGGCTTGTGAAAGCAGTCATTAGGATGGAACCTAGGACGGACCTCGGATGGAAGAGAGGGTGCGTCCAGCATCCACTAATAGTTAAAAAGAGGGTCGACCCACAGTGAAGACCAGGGATGAGCGTTTGTGGGGTCCAAGCACAGAAAATAGTGTTTTGGCCACTGTTCTTTTCTTTGATGTTGAGCTATCGTTGGAATGTGTATGTGATGGGATCTATGATTTATATTTATGCTCTGATCTTCAAGGACATCCCAAATGTGTTTCTGAGTCCATCCAGCTGTCCGGACAAAGACTACAAATGGTCCTACCACTTTGAACTGTTGACTGTTGACTTGTAAACAGATCCCATCTCTCTCTTGCGCCACATCTCTGTATCTCTAGTTTCTCCTCTGTCCCCTCTCCGCACTGGGAGTTTAAACCCCATGATCTGGTGCGGCTTGGTGCTTTAAAAAACTAAATACAATTATGTAGCATTGATGAGAGAACAGAGGAAAAGCTGTGTCTTCTTGTCGGTATTGTGGCTATTAACCCTCTTACAGAACCTGCGCTGGGTTAGGACAACCATCCCATATCAGCGACACTAAGTGCTCCTACCTCTGGCACAGGGTTTTCCCTCTTCAACTCAAGCAATGTCAGTAGAGACCAGTCATGTTTCTATGTTTCACACATAGCTAGCTATCGCCTGTAAACTGAGCTGCAAATTATACTGAACAAAAATATGAACGCAGCCTGTTAAGTGTTGGCCCCAGCTTTCATGAGCTGAAATAAAATATCCCAGAAATGTTCCATATTCAGGTGTGGCATATCAAGAAGCTGATTAAACAGCATGATCATTACACAGGTGCACCTTGTGCTGGGGACAAAAGGCAACTCTAAAATGTGCAGTTTTGTCACGCAACACAATGCCACAGATGTCTCAAGTTTTGAGGGAGCGTGCAATTGGTATGCTGACTGCAGGAATGTCCAACAGAGCTGTTGCATGAGAATTGAATGTTCATTTCTCTACCATAAGCGGCCTCCAACGTCGTTTTAGAGAATTTGGCAGTACGGCTTCTTCACCTGCGGGATCGTTAAAGGAGGGATGGGGGGGTGCTGAGTAGTATTTCAGTCTTTAATAAAGCCCTTTTCTGGGGAAAAACTCATTTTGATTGTCTGCGCCTGGCTCCCATGTGGGTGGGCCCCTTCCCAGTCATATGAAATCCATAGATTAGGGCCTAATGAATTTATTTAAATTGACTGATTTCCTTCTATGAACTGTAACTCAGTAAAATCTTTGAAATTGTTGCATGTTATATTCATATTTTTGTTCAGCATAGTTCTATGGTCATAATAGTGAGTCTGATAAACATATCTGAAAAGTAGTTAAGCAAATTAAGACAGTGGACACCTCTCCATGAAAATCGGAATGTTTTGCATTACAATTCTGCACACAATAACAACATAATTATTGAGTTCTGAGCCCTTTGGTGCGGGAGAGATAGGGGGTTGCTTTAGGTTCTATTTTTGTAGGCGCTGTCAGAGGGGAAATGGAACATGATTGTGGAGCAGCCTTTTCCCATAGATAATGGTCCACAGACATCAGGGTCATTGGTCATAGAGACGTTCCAAACAAAATAAAAAAGTAGGAACTGCTTGGTGACTGTCTCATCTCACAAGGCAATTAGTAAGTGCCCTACTCTTACTACTACTTACTTACAGTGGGTGCCTGTGAAATCCATAGATCATGAGCAACATTATTTCTAAATGTGAAATATGATTTAAATTGTAAATCTCCCTCCCACACAATCACATGTTTTGAACTGCATGCTTACATTGAACCACACTACCAATCAGAGGTGATTAGTGTGTGGTCTGTCAGGTTGAGGTCAATACTCCTGGTCACTGGATTAGACAAGCCTGATTATTCTATTGTGCTGCATTATTCTTTCTGCTGATTGGTTCTCCCAACAGGCAAACATTTGTCCTCTGTACATCCATATTTTGTATGTGAGGTCATTTTGGTTTTGGAAAGAGATTGATTTCCAAATTGATTGGTTTTGTGATGAAAGGCCAATGTCTGTTTACCCCTGCCCATAGGCTAGGGCACACTTCACACAGGCTGTGATGAGATTATTCTAAACCAAGGATGAGAGCCAAACAGGTACAGTAGAAACTATTCCTGTATCTCTGCCGTAAAAATCCCCTGTCATGCTTTCATACCCTCTCCTTTTATACTTTTCAGCCCACCTCATTGCTATTACTCTTTACATCCCTTTTATCTTAGCTTTAATCTTACCAGCAAGTGTAAACAAAGTGCACTACTGCTTTTCCAGTCTGAAGTTCCATCTTTATTGACACAATGTCACCATGTTGAGTTCTGGCTGCCTACATAAGAGCTGTAATAGCAAGTGTCCTGTACCGATTCCCTAACACAGCATCAGTTCAGTAAAATCATCCCACGCCCATTAAACATCTCAGCTCCTCCATGCATGTCAAGCACTGCTACACACAGCAGGGCATCAGGGTCGGATGCTGCTCTTGTCTTTATAGCTTAGTCAGCTGGTGACCTGCTGAGATAAAGAAAGCGAGAGAGATGCCATGGCAAGATACAAAATTCTTCATTATTATACTTTGATCATGCAGCTGAATGCTGATAGTCCTCTAAGAGCTTAAATTAAAGGCAGTCTTCCAGCTGATGGTTCTGAGTCCTCTAGGGCACACTTCCAAGCAGGGTTGCACAGGGTTAATGTGCTGGGTTAATACGCAGGGCTGCATTACATTGGCTCAGTGATCAGGGATGGGCACCTGCTGGGTGAGCTGTGATAAGATCCTGGCTCTGCAGCAGGAGGGAAGAGGGGTGAGGTGGGGGTGTGATCCATGACTCCTGTCCCAGGTGATCCCTGTGTTCTAGTGACAGTGAAGGCTACCAGTTCTCTGAGGCATCAGGAGCACCCCCTTGCCACTCCCTACCCTTCACTTTTGAAGCACCACAATGCACACACAGATTTGAGAGGGGAAATTGCCATGTCTTTAGATGTGAATGGAGACAGAGATGTCTGTATGTTTTATCAGTAGTAACTTCTTTCGGGGTCAGCGTCGATACTTTGTTCTCTCGGGCACAGACGTCATGGCTAGTCTGGTAGCTGAGCAGGAAGGTGCTGAGACTGTTATCTACTCTGAAAATGTCACATTTATTCACCACAACTGGAACGTTGCCCAACTGTGCCCAGTGCAATATAGAGGACACGTTTACTGCGGATCTGAATAGCACCAAACGTTTCCTTTTTATTTAAACTATCCCTACGTTACTGTAATAACTGAAAACAGCTGACCAAGGCCCACCATTTTACTTAGGTTGTCCAATAACACTCCACAAAATGCCCACACACTGCCTGTTCCCTACCACTAAAATAGAATGCTGTATGACTTATTTTTGCCATAGGTCATATGAAACATTTGTCCACCACAACCACTTTGGAACTAACGTGATAGATTTGGAGTATAAACAGGTCACACAGAGGAGCTCTTCTACCGAGGACTTGTGGGCATTCATAATCTCAATGAGTGTTAATGAAAATAGCAAGACAATGCACTGAGTAGACCTATAAAGATTATGGTGCCCTGTGTTGGACAACCATATCTGTTGTTATATGTACACTGGCTGCCTGGACGTACAGGCTACCCAATCATGCAGTTTGTACAGATAAGATATTACCAGTGTATTTTTCCTTTGGTTCCTCGGTCAGTGTTTTACAAGACAGGTTTCACTATTACACATAAAAAGGGAAGATACGTTGTTATAAAGTCATTATGTCAGTCAAATTTGCTGCAAATGATGTAATAGGAATTATGGTTGAACATTGTACTTTTCAGGAGGAAAAGCCATAAAGTTTATATCAAACACGAGCCTTGTGTCACACATGCCCGGTCACTATCAGCCTAATCACAAAGTAAAGGACTTGTTTGAACGTGACCAACCTTGTGACAACACCACTGTGCTTGCCACTGGCCCTTATAAAAAGGCATTTAAGTTTGTCCTCATAACATGTGATGGGCTCACTTTTTTAGTTCTGTGGCTATGAGACATACATACATACATACATACATACATACATACATACATACATACATACATACATACATACATACATACATACATACATACATACATACATACAAACAAACAAACAAACAAACAAACAAACAAACAAACAAACAAACAAACAAACAAACAAACAAACAAACAAACAAACAAACAAACAAACAATCAATCCCTTCCCTCCCACACTCTCATTTCCCCTGTTGGCCAAAATTATTACTCCTGATCAATAGAAGGCAACTGTTCAGAAAAGGAAATTAAAGGCTGCCATCTCAAGAAAAAGTTATCAGTACAACCTCTCAAAGTGTATTTAATTTGATCTAAGTGTAGAAAAGACATTAGATCTTTCAACCAGGCTGATACAGTGGGAGGTTTGGAGGATTTCCAATTAAGCAAGATCTGCCGGCGGGCTATGAGGGAAGCAAATGCTCCAACGTCTGTTTTACTTTTATTGAGACGAGGAAACAGAGATGGAACTCCAAATATAGCTATCAAAGGACAAGGCTGCAGGTCAATATTGAGAATGTTAGAGTATTAAAAAAGGATGACCAATACTCAGACAGCTTAGAACATAAATAAAACATATGGGTGTGGTCTGCTGGAGTGATTGAACATCTGTCACGTCATTTGTGTCTGGGAGGAATTTACTACGTTTTCTTTGGTGTAGTGAATTCTGTGCAAGTCCTTGAACTGAATTAAACTTAACCGAGCACATAAGGGTGTGGAGTTAATCCTAAGAAGGTCAAGTTCAAGTTCGCGACTCCATTCTGTCTTAATTTTGTTTATTGGAGAGGGTTCAGAGGAAAGTATAATGTAATATAATCTAGAAATCAGGTTAAATCTCTTCTAGCAACGTCTTGGGAGGTAGTTGAGGAAAGGTGGAAAAGAGCGAACAAAGAAAATAGCAGAAAAGATTAGAATGAGCCAGATTACATTTAGCTACGAGATCATTAAAAGTGTCAAACTTCCGATCTAAAAATACATCTTTGAAACATACCAAACCTCTCTCTCACCACAAAACAAAAGCCTGGTGGAGTTTGGAGGGTAAAAATAGGTGATTGTTACAGATAGGGCTTAGAAGAGAAAGGGCAGAAAGTCTAACATGTTGACGGAATTGTCTCCAGATCTTCAGAGCAGAGAGCACAATGGGGTTTCCAGTATACTTTGAAGGACTCAAGGACAGTGGGGCACAAGCAAGAGCAGAAAGGGAGTATGATTGGCAGAAGTGTGCTTCTATTGAGCACCAGTTCTTACTTGTAGCATTACACCAGACCATAATCTTTTGAATATTGGCTGCCCATTAGTAAAGCAGTACATTTGGAAGTGCCAATCCTCTATCTTGTCTTCTTCTTTGAACTATTGCTCTACGTAACCTAGGTGATTTGCCTGCCCAGATAAAATGACTTATGAGCCTATCCAACTTGGTAAAAAATGATTTCGGCATAAAGATCGGAAGACATTGGAAAAGGGTATAGAAACCTAGGTAAAATTGAGATTTTAACAGATTGGTTTCTGCCAGCTAAGGAGAGAGGCAAACTATTGTAAGTCTGCTTCATCTCATGTGACTAGACTTGCAAAATTTGTTTTATGGTGGGTAGCCTGAGAATGTGTTATATTCACACCTAAATAGGAAAAACCAGAGGGAGACAGATGGAAATGCAGGGCTCCATGGGGAATTTGCTTGGCAGCGGGGTTGATCGGAAAATGTTAACTTTTCTGAATGTTCCATTTGTAACCTGTGAATGATCCAAATGTGTTTAAAATATGCAGTATATTATTGACAGAGTTGACAGGGTTAGTGATATATAATATTAGATCTGTCACGTGTACTCCCTCTCCAGCCTCTAGTGTCATTAGGCTGCTGATGATCCTGCACATCTCACCATCGTCAAGCGCACCAGCACCTCATGACACTCACCTGGGCTCCATCACCTCCTTAATTCTCTTCCCTATATCTGTCACTCCCCTTGGTTCTTTCCTCAGGTGTTATTGACTCTGTTTCATGTCAGTGCGATTTGTATTTTGTTTTTTATTGTTTTGTTTATTTATTGAAGCACTCACTCCCTGTACTTGCTTCCCGACACCCAGCGAACCCGTTACAAGCTCATCTGCATACAGTGACACTTTGTGTTCTTCACTAGCTCAGTGGATTCCAGTGAATGATAATGATAATTTTAAGGCCAAGGAAAGTGGTTCTATCACAAGTGCAAAAAGGAGCGGGGACATAGGGCACCCTTGACGGGTCCCTCTGGAGAGGGGGAAATATTTTGAATATTGAGAGTTGGTGTGTACCCTAGCCGTAGTATAAATATAGAGCAGACATATCCATGAGATGAAATTGGACCTAAAACCAAATCTTCCCAAAATCTTAATCTATTATGATTCTTGTGTAAGGACGTTGGTACTGTTCTATACTCCCTACAGCCACCCAGTGGCTGTGGCAGCCCCTCTGGTACCTCTGTGATGGATGTTGTGTACTGGTTTACTGGGTACAAAAGTTGCTTTTTTGCCCAGGGACTTTGGAGCAGAAAAATGTATATTTTTATTGTCTTGTCCCCATACCCACAACTCCAGGCTATCACAAAGTCTGTTGATATGGTAAGGCAGGGGTTGGTGGACTTTAGCCTGCTGTTTTAATATGCCATTTGCTCCAGGCAGCTCCTCCCTTGCCACTGGGTTTATGAGGAAGTCTACCACTGGTGAAGTCTGAAGGGCACCTGCCAAACTGCACGTAACTGTTCTAAATACTGCTTCCTCCAGTTAGTGAAGTAGCCAGCGTGGTCCATCCAGCCTTCCACATCTCATCAGAGACAGACAGCTATGTAGACATGAATGCAGTCACTGAGTCATTGTTTGTCTCTGTGTTTCCTTTCTTCTGAGAACAGCATAGTCGCTGGATACTCTAAGTTCCAACTTGGTAAGTTTGTCCAACAGATTCCACACAGAGACAGCTAACCCCCTGCTAAGAATAGAACCACTATTTGTTTAGCACGGGTAGTGGTGAGAGTTGGGGTGTGGGTTTCTATTTTCTACTCCATTTTAGCATTTCTCCATTTGAACAGAGACCAAGGTGTGTCACATTCCTCTTAGTATTCCTAGACAGACTGTAGGCTATGCCAGTGTCCAACAGAACGTGCTGAAGGGCAGGTGAACACTGTAGAGAGAAGGAGAATCTGAAACCTGGACAGATCCTTTAAGACGAATGAGAACACTTCAGGTTGGGAGAACAATGGCCCCTGAAATACAGTAGCTAACACATCAAGACACTGTGTTGCTTTCTCCATTCCAAAGCCCACTGTCCAAGGTGAAATGTTCGCCCTGGCCTGGCCGTGGTAGGAATGGCACAATGATCGACTGCCCTCTGGAGCATGAATGAAGATGTGCCAACCTCTAAGATTAGACACTACCCAATGCCAGATACAGTGTAAACAGATGTGGCATGTCTTGTATATGTGTTCTCAGCCTTAAGCATGGCTTTTAAGGGAACTGAGAATGTAGGACTTGGTTTTGAGCTTGCCGCAGAAGGGATCTGTTTACAAAGGTTTCAAACATAGATTGATGCTTACCAGAGAGTGTAAACACAGCAAAATATGCAGTTGAAACAAGACAGGCTGTGTAGAGCCACTGAAGAGTCCACTCAGAAGATAGTTATGTTGTTGTAGAACTGAGCTCTCTTGTCCAATGGAATAATGCTTTGCTCTGTTTTGAGGGTGATTTAATGACAACAGTAAATATGTGGAGATGCCTTACCCTATCTTTAGGATCTGTGTATGTCTGCATGTGTGTACTCTGAGTCCCTGAGGTTGGGGTGAGGGATGGGCATCAGTACATTTGTGGGAGTGGAAAAACAGAACAACATCCACAGTGCAAACAAGGGCCAGTTTCCTTGGAGGAGTGACTAATTCCCGCTGCTGTGGCAACCAGCCAACTGCTACTCTACTCCCATCATTTATGGGCCTTGCAGCTCTGTCCTGAGATTATCCCTATTAGTGAATTGAACCGGGATATAACAGACGTCAGCAGTCCTTGTTGCTCCAGATAGTTTCTGGCTTCCCTGCAGCTGGTTAAGTTACATGTATGTACATCAGAGCAGAATATCTTCCCTCTGACTGGCTGCCTCTCCTCCAACTGTCTCCTTCCAGCTCCCCCACTCTCCTCCAGCTGTCTCCTTCCAGCTCCCCCACTCTCCTCCAGCTGTCTCCTTCCAGCTCCCCCACTCTCCTCCAGCTGTCTCCTTCCAGCTCCCCCACTCTCCTCCAACTGTCTCCTTCCAGCTCCCCCACTCTCCTCCAACTGTCTCCTTCCAGCTCCCCCACTCTCCTCCAGCTGCCTCCTTCCAGCTCCCCCACTCTCCTCCAGCTGTCTCCTTCCAGCTCCCCCAACTGTCTCCTTCCAGCTCCCCCACTCTCCTCCAGCTGTCTCCTTCCAGCTCCCCCACTCTCCTCCAGCTGTCTCCTTCCAGCTCCCCCACTCTCCTCCAACTGTCTCCTTCCAGCTCCCCCACTCTCCTCCAGCTGTCTCCTTCCAGCTCCCCCACTCTCCTCCAACTGTCTCCTTCCAGCTCCCCCACTCTCCTCCAGCTCTCCTTCCAGCTCCCCCACTCTCCTCCAGCTGTCTCCTTCCAGCTCCCCCACTCTCCTCCAGCTGTCTCCTTCCAGCTCCCCCACTCTCCTCCAGCTCTCCTTCCAGCTCCCCCACTCTCCTCCAGCTGTCTCCTTCCAGCTCCCCCACTCTCCTCCAGCTGTCTCCTTCCAGCTCCCCCACTCTCCTCCAGCTGTCTCCTTCCAGCTCCCCCACTCTCCTCCAGCTGTCTCCTTCCAGCTCCCCCACTCTCCTCCAGCTGTCTCCTTCCAGCTCCCCCACTCTCCTCCAGCTGTCTCCTTCCAGCTTCCCCACTCTCCTCCAGCTGTCTCCTTCCAGTTCCCCCACTCTCCTCCAGCTGTTTCCTTCCAGCTCCCCCACTCTCCTCCAGCTGTCTCCTTCCAGTTCCCCCACTCTCCTCCAGCTGTCTCCTTCCAGCTCCCCCACTCTCCTCCAGCTGTCTCCTTCCAGCTCCCCCACTCTCCTCCAGCTGTCTCCTTCCAGCTCCCCCATTCTCCTCCAGCTCTCCTTCCAGCTCCCCCACTCTCCTCCAGCTGTCTCCTTCCAGCTCCCCCACTCTCCTCCAGCTGTCTCCTTCCAGCTCCCCCACTCTCCTCCAGCTGCCTCCTTCCAGCTCCCCCACTCTACTCCAGCTGTCTCCTTCCAGCTCCCCCACTCTCCTCCAGCTGTCTCCTTCCAGCTCCCCCACTCTCCTCCAGCTGTCTCCTTCCAGCTCCCCCACTCTCCTCCAGCTGTCTCCTTCCAGCTCCCCCACTCTCCTCCAGCTGTCTCCTTCCAGCTCCCCCACTCTCCTCCAGCTGTCTCCTTCCAGCTTCCCCACTCTCCTCCAGCTGTCTCCTTCCAGTTCCCCCACTCTCCTCCAGCTGTTTCCTTCCAGCTCCCCCACTCTCCTCCAGCTGTCTCCTTCCAGTTCCCCCACTCTCCTCCAGCTGTCTCCTTCCAGCTCCCCCACTCTCCTCCAGCTGTCTCCTTCCAGCTCCCCCACTCTCCTCCAGCTGTCTCCTTCCAGCTCCCCCACTCTCCTCCAGCTGTCTCCTTCCAGCTCCCCCACTCTCCTAGCTGTCTCCTTCCAGCTCCCCCACTCTCCTCCAGCTGTCTCCTTCCAGCTCCCCCACTCTCCTCCAGCTGCCTCCTTCCAGCTCCCCCACTCTCCTCCAGCTGTCTCCTTCCAGCTCCCCCACTCTCCTCCAGCTGTCTCCTTCCAGCTCCCCCACTCTCATCCAGCTGTCTCCTTCCAGCTCCCCCACTCTCCTCCAGCTCTCCTTCCAGCTCCCCCACTCTCCTCCAGCTGTCTCCTTCCAGCTCCCCCACTCTCCTCCAGCTGTCTCCTTCCAGCTCCCCCACTCTCCTCCAGCTGTCTCCTTCCAGCTCCCCCACTCTCCTCCAGCTGTCTCCTTCCAGCTCCCCCACTCTCCTCCAGCTGCCTCCTTCCAGCTCCCCCACTCTCCTCCAGCTCTCCTTCCAGCTCCCCCACTCTCCTCCAGCTGTCTCCTTCCAGTTCCCCCACTCTCCTCCAGCTGTCTCCTTCCAGCTCCCCCACTCTCCTCCAGCTGCCTCCTTCCAGCTCCCCCACTCTCCTCCAGCTGTCTCCTTCCAGCTCCCCCACTCTCCTCCAGCTGTCTCCTTCCAGTTCCCCCACTCTCCTCCAGCTGTCTCCTTCCAGTTCCCCCACTCTCCTCTAGTCTGTTCGCTGTGACCTTACCGCTGGCGGTGTAATCATTTCTGGAAACCCACAGAATTTCTCACAGGGACCGTGTGTGTGTGTGTGTGGGGGGGGGGGGGGATTAATTTCACAGCTGTCGTCCTTGAGTTACGTGGTTATTTGCCGAGGTTCGGCGCAAACTCAATTCACCATAACCTACTTACAGACAGATGGGGCTCAGACCCGGGCCAATGAAGAGAATCCACTGGACGATCATGGGACCTCACGTTACCCTGTCTTTCTATATAGAATTATAATACATTTAATGTATGTAACTACTCTAGTGACACATTACATGACATGAGTCACAAAATACAGTATAGAATGCTCCAAACTGTTTATAAACACACATAGCAAACAAGAGCACCCACACACTACACTATTCATTCAAGTGTGGCCAAGCTCTCCAAGATCTATATCAGGCGGTGTGGTAGGAAGAAAAATCGTTAAAGACTCCAACCACCCAAGCCATAGACTATTCTTTCTGCTTCTGCAAAGCAAGCAGTACCGGTACCGGTGAAAGTCTGGCACCAACAGACTCCAGAAAAGCTTTATCTCCAAACAAAAATATTGGATAAATAGCTACACAGACTATCTGAGTTAACCTTCTATCTATGAGCACTCACAGGGCCCGACACACTCACTCAATCACCTTCTCACTCAAACATAATATACTCATACATTTATACTGACTCTACACACACGCACAACCAGTCACATACAAGCTGCTGCTGTTTTATCTTGTACTCTGTTGCCTAGTCACCTTACCCCTATACATATCTACAGTACCTCCATCACTCCAGTATCCTTGCACATTGTAAATATGGTACTGGAACTGACCCTGTATATAGTATGCTTACTTACTTACTTATTGTTTTCTTCATATTTCTTCTTATTTCTAGTTTTTTTCCCTAGTATTACATTGTTATTGATTATTGGGTGGGCGGAGGGAGAGAGGCAGGCAGGGGGATTGATTTGACTAAGCAGCTAGCTGGCTCGGACCGTGGAGTCAGTAGCCTCATCATTGACAGGTTGTTGCACATAGCGTTACCGTGTAGCATCACTGAACCGTCTTGTGAGGAACCGAAATGCTTGGCATGTTTTTACGTTAGTGCGACACACTAATGCAGTCCTCATAGCGACACCAAGTTTATACACGCTGCAGGGTGCAGTCCATATGTGTGAGTGGGCCTCGCCCTGATTAACAGCACACACACCCTCTCTCTGGACGTTGACAGGGTCACTGGGTGTGTGCGTGGCCTGTTATCTGGCTCTCTCTAGTGGCCATAAGTAAGAACAGTTGTGCCCTATGGGAGAAAGAAAAATTGAGACAAAAAATAACTTGGCACAGTACCTATGAAATTACCCCGTGTTTAAGTTGGCAGGCACTCTCAACTGATACTGTAGTAATGCTATAGTGATACTGTACACAGTTGCAGGGGATGGAGCGGAAGTGAGCCGGTGCTGAAACACCCTGTCGTGTGAAAGGTCATGACCCCACACATGGGGTTTACATTTGGGCATGATCCGTGTGGCCAGTCACCTTGTCCCTCCCACAGTTCTGCTTCTGAGCTAATGCTCTTAAAAGCCTTTATATGATGGACTGTTAATGTAGAACGCTGGGGGCTTTTCTGAAATCCATCAGTCAGCCTCTGTGTATGTGTGTGTGTTGAGGCCAAGGTCACTGACGTCTTTATGAAGTGTGGGCGTTGGGAGGAATCTCGGACTATGGTTGAGGTAGAGGTCAAGGCTGGGCAACAGGCACTTTAGTGCCCCAAAACTCATACCACTTAACGGTCTACACCTCAACTCAAGCTTCTTTAATCAATCAATCAAAAGTATTTATAAAGCCCTTCTTACATCAGCTGATGCCACAAAGTGCTGTACAGAAACCCAGCCTAAAACCCCAAAGAGCAAGCAATGCAGGTGTAGAAGCAATGCAGGTGTACCCTTAGTTCCTATCTGTCCTTATGCAAAGCTATACTATAACCTGATGGAATGTGACCATATACACGATCTTGCAAAAGTTTGGGGTTCAACAGTTAAAAGTTGAACAGTAAAGAGGCAACTGCGGGATGCTGGCCTTCAAGGCAGAGTTGCAAAGAAAAAGCCATATCTCAGATTGGCCAATAAATATAAAAAGATTAAGATGGGCAAAAGAACACCGACACTGGACAGAGGAACTCTGCCTAGAAGGCCAGCATCCCAGAATCGTCTCTTCACTGTTCACGTTGAGACTGGTGTTTTGCGGGTACTATTTAATGAAGCTGCCAGTTGAGGACTTGTGAGGCGTCTGTTTCTCAAACTAGACACTAATGTACTTGTCCTCTTGCTCAGTTGTGCACTGGTGCCTCCCACTCTTTCTATTCTGGTTAGCGCTAGTTTGCGCTGTTTTGTGAAGGGAGTAGTACACAGCCTTGTATGAGATCTTCAGTTTCTTGGCAATTTCTCAAATGGAATAGCCTTCATTTCTCAGAACAAGAATAGACTGACGAGTTTCAGAAGACAGTTCCTTTGTTTCTGGCCATTTTGAGCCTGTAATCGAACCCACAAATTCTGATGCTCCAGATACTCAACTAGTCTAAAAAAGGCTAGTTTTATTGCTTCTTTAATCAGAACAGTTTTCAGTTGTGCTAACATAATTACAAAATGGTTTTCTAATGATCGATTAGCCTTTTAAAATGATAAACTTGGATTAGCTAACACAACGTGTCATTGGAGCACAGGAGTGATGGTAACTGATAATGGGCCTCTGTACGCCTATGTAGATATTCCATCAGCCATTTCCAGCTACAATAGTCATTTACAACATTTACAATGTCTTCACTGTATTTCTGATAAAAAAAAAAAAAATTGGGAGTCACATTTCTAAGTGACCCCAAACTTTGGAACGGTAATGTATGTACATACATAAATGGGTGATACAGTGGGCTTCATTTGGGTGGCCTTTCAAATCTGTAGCAGACTAAAAGCAGATAAAAAGTACATTGGCAGTACAAATCTAGCTAGATATACTACTCCCAATGGAAACTCTTCTAAATATATTATTGATATTTTGAAGGTTAACAAATTGTAGTTATTTTTATACATGGAGTTTTGTAACCTGTCTACTCATGATAGTGTTGTCATGGGAACGGCAAAACCAGGAATAAAATAAAAAGGTCTTTACACAACTAGATCCGGGACACACCTTTTTATTATTATTTTGGAGTGGGAATAAAAAGTCAAACAAACCTATTATTGAAGCATTCACACATCATTTAAACCTCAGTGTGCGTTTGTACACGTGCATCTTGTATGAGAAACACAGCAGAGCCTGTCACAATCCACTTAGTCAAAGGCGACTGGAGAAACAGATCGTCAAATTAAAACATTTAATACTGTACCCCACAGACACATTCCTGCCATTTGCAAAATAAGCAAACCAAAAGGTCCACCACAGAGTAAAGACCATAAAAAAGTTTCCTTGAAATAAATCAGCTTTGGTATTCTTCACTGACAAAATTATACATTCTACCCCTAAAATGTTCAATGCATTTTCAAACACTGGATGCAACCGATGCATACGTAGTTCAGATAGAACACCTTGCATTGCTTTCAGATAAGAGGTATGTTCAATTTCTGCAAGGTTGTGTGCAACTGTGTGTTGATAATCACACCTACTGGTACGTGAGCAGATCAAGAGGAGAATTATAACAGTAGCTAGTGTTAGCCTCTGATCTGGCAGGGTTGGTTGTTTTGAGACAGCATTAGGTTTGCTGTGTGAACAAACACCCATTACACGAAGGCCACACTGAACACTGTCTAATCGAATCATTATCTCACTTATGAGTCAGACATCCCATGTACGTGTAGCTGGATTTCACTGTTTTTGTGCCATATGTTTTTCAACAGCAGCAGGGGAAGGGTTGAATAACCCCTGTCATGTTGAGAGTCTGGGAGTTCTGTGGGAGTTAACTGAGGACTGTTTATGCTCTGTTAGTACTTAGGGCTATCTACCAGGCATGCAGGGGTCCATTTACAAACAGTTGAGGTATAATACTGAACATTTGTAAAAAGTGCACATTTGTCACGGTGACAATAGCCTAGGTGCTCCTCAGTCACCCATTTAGTGCTTTTTCTGGTCTATGTGCATTCAGGATTCAGGATTCTTTTGTAAAAGGTAGCAGCCAGTCCCTCCATAGCTTGTGTGTGGAGTATGGTGGGGGTTGCTTTGTTTGAGGTAAAAACACCAGAAGGGGGGGGGTGAAAGGAAAGACACAGATTTTTTTTTACTAATAGCTCTCTACCTCTGCTGAAGCGGTTTTAGACTGCCCTGTCCACTGTGATCACTATCAACATACTCCTCTGACAATAGAAAAGTCACAGACAAAAACAAAACCACCTCCACACTCTGTTTTTCCCCTTCACTAAATTCAATGCAGACAAGATATAGCCTCGCAAACACACAAGTCACAATCAACATTTAGCTACAAATTACAGACAAACATAGTAATTTATCGTGTCTACAAATATTCATTCTTTATTTACTAGGCCTTTAACTAACCCTCCAAGTTGACAAAGGATCTCACAGGCCGTTTAACTTCACTGAGTTCCATGCCCATCCTCATTGTTGTAGGACAGTGGGTAAAGCCATGAAGAAGCTCTCCTTTTCATTTGTCACCTGAACAGTTGCCAGAGACTGGTGTGTCCAGCCATGGTTATGGGGAGTTTGCCTCAGAAGTGTTGATTAAAGGAAGAAAGAGAGCAGAGGATAAGCTAAATGAACAGGTGAAGATCTTGTCTCACAGTGCTGATGTACACTCTCTGTTCATCTCGGTAAAGAAGTATTTTGAGACATCACAGACATCGTTTGGCTGAGTTAATTTACAACTGACCTCCAAAGTAGTCAAGCAAAACATGGATACCATTGAGATGTAATTACTCTAGTCCCACTCCTGCTTTTGAAAAACAGACGACGTGACTGGATCTTAACTACTCTGACCACCACCATAACAGGCTTCAGTGCTTTTGGCCGCAGGCTTTACAACCACACAACAACACTGATCAAAACTCATACACATACAGTAGATTTAAAAAAGATGCTCAATAAACTTTCAAAAGCACGTCATAACACTTTTCTCCAAATTGTATTTCACAAAAAAATTCTTGGGTTGTTGTTTTTACCCACAGGCCAGCGACAATGACAACAAAGAGACCAAAAGCGCTGCTGCAGTGCATTCTGGGATTTCGTCAAAATGTACAGACCCAAACTCTTAGAGTGATGATACACCAGTGTATATATACAATTTAATAGGTCGGCGTATGCATACTTCAGCTATGTATAGTCTTTTCCAGTGGATCAGTATTCCCACTCGTCTGTCTTCATGTCCAGATAGCTGAGGATGTTCTGGGCAAACTTGACTGCCTGCTTGCGGGCCACTTTGGTCATCTCATCACCCTGTGGGTCAACTGCATCCAGGGCCAGCAGCTGTTTAGTTAGAAGCTC
This sequence comes from Oncorhynchus masou masou, assembly GCF_036934945.1. NCBI lineage: Eukaryota > Metazoa > Chordata > Actinopteri > Salmoniformes > Salmonidae > Oncorhynchus > Oncorhynchus masou. The sequence goes on from NC_088232.1 coordinate 30,867,429, forward strand.
CTCAAGCAATATGTAGCTCTTGTCGGCCCGCTTGCCGTTGAAGCAGAGTACCTGGGCCTGGAGGTCTGACAGGCTGCCCAGAACCATCCACACAGCCCTGTGTTGTGGGGGCTCGTTGGAGCCAGGCTGGCGGCAGATCAGGGCCTCACGGAGGTCCAGGAAGGTGATGACAGCCTGGACCTCCAGCACAGCACGTCGGCGGGCCTCACGGATACAGGGGTTACGGGCCGTGTCCACCTGGTCCAGGTGTGTGAGGAGACTCTGGAGCTCAGGCTTGGGCCTGAAGAGGTCGCCCACCCCACAGTGTCGCAGGACCTCCCCGCGCAGCTGGCCCACCCGACCCCGCACAGCCTCAATCTGACGGATTGAGTCATTCTGCGCCAAGTCATACCTGAAAAAAGAAAGATGTATACAACATCACATTTCTGAGCTAAGATGTACCTGAAAGCATGTATACACACATGCATACTGTATTGCCTTTCTGTACTATTATTTGTAATTGTAGTAAAGCTGTGTACCTGCGCGTGTCATCTCCCTCCCCCTCCAGGTCCAGGTGTTTGAGCAGACCGTTGATCTCCTCCACCACCTGTTTGCGGTAGTTCCGGACCGCTGCGTTCCCCGACACATCGAGGGCATCCAGCTCCACCAGGAGCTCAGTGAGCACGCGGGACAGGTGGGCACAGCTATCCCTCCCACTCAGCCCCATCAGCAGTGCCACGAGCTGGCTGCGCGCCCCACTCACCTGCACCATCACCTGGTTGATCCTCTGCACGGCCACGTGTGTATCTTCTGACAGGGGGAGGGTCTGTTGGCGCGTGCGCCCCTCGATCACGTCCTGCACGGCACACAGTCGTGTCAGGGCCCGATAGCGAGCCTTACGGAGGGGCACCCTCCCTCCTGTCTTCACCTGGGTGAGCCTCAGTATCAGCTCCTGCACAGCATCCACCAGCTCATCACTGATCTCCGCTGTGCCCCCGGCTCGCTGCGGTTCCACCACCCCCTGCTCCACCAGCCCCTGGGCCTCCCGGCTCAGCTCCTCGATGGCCAGGCGGGACGGGTGGGTGGCGTTCTCCTCAAGGTAGCGCAGCAGCCCCTCCACCTCCTGGGCTGCTCTCTTGCGTGCCCCCTGTAGGTCTGCCCTGCCCTCCGTGTCCACCTGGTCGACCTCCAGGAGCAGCCGGGTCAGCTCGCGCTCCAGCCGCCGGTACTCACGCTCGTTTTTCAACCCGCTGAAGGTGCACACCTGAGGGCCCAGAGACTGGACCTCCCGCTGGACCTCATAGAGCCGTATCATGGCTGGGTGCTGCTGCTGCTGCTGCTGCTGCTGGCTGCCATGGTCCATCCTCTTTCCACCATCAAAGGGCTTTCCAAACAAGCTGCAAAACAGGCACAGCACAAATGCAAAAACAAAAGTTCATAACTAAACACATTCATAGGCAAAATCTACACTCTCTAAAATGAGTGTATGAGGCTTATCCAATTCAGTATGTTAGGCCAGGTGTTCTTGTTTCCATTATGTAATGTTGACCTAAGCCGCCTGCGGTTTTCCAAACTCCACCCAAAATAAAAACAAGAGTGAACAAGACGCTTTTGTACACTGTTATTACCTCAAAGAACAAATAGTTACTGGAGGTTTAAATGAACTTGATCAAAGTACAATACCAATTTGTTAGTGTGACTGTTTAACCAACAAGAATTATGCATGCATGTCCTAAAAACAGGCAATAAATTAATTAAAACATTCAATGATAACACTAGCATGACAATCATTAAACTCCTTACTGAAAGTAGGCTACAGCTCTAGACACAGTGCTGGCTACTATTTCAGCTTATGTCCAAGGCTGTCTAATGAACACCACTGACCGAAGTCTGATTACTGCAGCGACAACAATGCCATTTTTCACCCCAGGTCCGAAATAACCATAATTGAGTTACATTCTTCAAAGAACGTCTGAGCGGACTGAAAATGACACCCAACAGAACTAATTCCTCTCACTCAAAGATGACTGTTTCATTAATTGTATAAAATAGTCAACAACACTACTTACAAAAACTCCAGAGGGAAAACTCAATGAATAAGATCAAGCTGGCTCAGGTATGATCAAGCTGGCTCAGAAGAACACACCAGTAGCCTAACTTCTGCACCATCGGCATCCAGACACTGCAGATTGAGAGGCTCTCAAAATATTGTATTTGCAGGCGGTTCCTCTGCTGCTATTCCACAGTGATGTGTCTGTAATGTCACAATAGACAGGTCATTCTTCTCATTCTTAAAGAGACAGTGTGTCACTGTTGTTCACCATATGAGAGATTTTTCCAAAAGGGGATTATGGTGAGAGAGAGTGCCGATTTGGCAGTCATTATGGGATTACTAGGGTCCATTTAAACCATATTTAGACAGTCCCGAGGAAAACATGACTATTGGTTACATTGCAAGACCACTCAGATAATCAACCCAAATGAAAAGCCTCAAATAATGTCGGTGTGACATAGACAATACTACATATAGTCTATAGTCAAAACCGAAGGAGAGCCATTGGAAAAAGTCAGTTGAGACAATATAGGCCTAGGGCTTATAGTATTCTCCTACACGCCACACGATTGTTCTGAAACCTATTTTGTTGCTAGTATCGGATAAGATTAGCATTCAAATTGGCAATTTTAATTTAATTGTATTATATTCAATAAATATAGGAACTAACATTTGATTTGGACCAAACTTTTTTTTCTAACAATGAGTAAGACATGAAAAATCCAAAGAAATTGTCAAAAGCCTCCCACGGACCCGCCACACCAATCCCAACAACAAGGACTATACAGTATCAGTTCTCTGTGTTTGACAAGCAGTATGGAGCTGCAGCTTGGAGTATTGTTTCTTCATCCTATGTAATGTATTTTCAGTGAATTTGTTTTGGTTTGTTTTTCCCTGTTCAATTAGTCATTGACATTGTTAGGTTTATGTCCCATCCCACATCCTGATAATACCAGGTTATGACCACTAAATGGTGCTGTTTTTAAGAACCCCTCAATGTTTAAGGGATAGTTCACCCATATTACATATTGATTTCCTTACCATGTAAGCAGTCTATGGACAATGTATGACAGCAAGCCATTATTTTGTTTACCTGGTCACTGTTTCAAATGCTAACGTTTTTGCATTTGTGGCAAACATGAAGTGTGAAAATGCTAATATAGGTACCATTGACTTGAATTGGATTTGTGCCACAAATGCTTAAAATGTTAGCATTTGAAACCATGGCCAACAAAACCAAAGCATGGGTTGATGTCATACCTTATCAATTCACTGGTTGCATGTTTTGTCAAAATATTGTTTTGAACATTTGTTTTAGACTGATACCCGACTGAGCATTCTACTCAATGCATCGTCAATGAGTGCTGATGAAGATTTAATCAAAAGTGCATTACAGTGGCTTGGAAATACAATGAAATTCAGAAGGAGGAAAATAATTAGTAGGAAAACCTTTTGTCATCATTTTGAGGTCAACATATTGACTTTAGATGAAGTAGAACATTAGCTAGCTAAGATTGAGGGGAGGCCACTGGATTTTAGCTGGATAAAGTTAGCATTGTTAGCTCTGTTTGACAAACTTTAATAGCTAATGACAACATTACTATCTGTCTAAAGTAAATTTGATGACATGATAATGCTAAAAAAGTTGTTTCCTACTAAATATGACTACTTTTGCAATGCCATTGTATTTACAGGCACTATAGTGTAATTTGGATTAAACCGTTAGCCTCCATCCAGAATGAATGGGCTGATCACCACTTTAGGGCACCACTGATAGAGAGCGGCTTGAGAACGTTCATAACGCGACTGAGTGACGGAGGTGCAACCTGAGTAGACTGCTTACAGGGTAAGGAAACCAATGTTATTTTGTCATTTGGGTGAACTATCCCTTTAACATTGAGGGAGGAATCATCCAACCCTTTTCACCTATTAGCAGGAGCAACGTCATCTAGTGGTCAGACCTTGCAATATGAGGATGTAGGATGGGACAAACTTAACTTCAATGACAAATTTCTCTGAACAAGGGAAGAAAACCATCACCGAATTCACTGAGAATACATTACATAGGATGAAGAAACAATACTCAGAGCCGCAGCTCCATACTACTAAACATAGAGAACTGATACAGTATACTCACTGTTGTGTTGGGATTGGAGTGGGGTGTGTAGGATCAGTGGGTAGCTTTTGAACAAAAAAGTTGTCAAAATAAGATGTTAGGTATTATATTTACTGAATAGTATATGAATCCTATAAATTAAAATGGTCAATTTGGGTGCAATTATAGCTCAATTTTATATCAGAGATCAAATTACATTTCATCAAAAATAATGTTGTAGGAATCTTATTTTTGTAACTACAGAAACGATTTGAGAATAATGTGAGATCAAATCAAACCAAATGTATTTATATAGCCCTTCGTACATCAGCTGATATCTCAAAGTGCTGTACAGAAACCCAGCCCAAGACCCCAAACAGCAAGCAATGCAGGTGTAGAAGCACAGTGGGTGGGTGTCATGGCTTGCTGAATTGAAATGGATTGACACAGAAAGGACAAGAGGTATTTGAGGGTTAAACAAGAAATGAAAGAGAAAATGATTTCATTTTTCCAGAACAGGCCTCAGGAGAGAGACAGACACTAGGCTACTTGTTGTCTTTTGAATTAATATAACCAGACACAGTAGTATGAAAGACTATCTCAAATAATACTGTGCTGCTATTGTACTCCTACCTAAAAGCATGGTGACGACCACGGGCCGAATCCACACAAATCGACAACTGGACCTTCGCAAACAAAATCCTATCTACATGAGGTACATTGAATAAAACAGCATACATTTAATTTTGCTGTCAGTTTAGGATGAGTAATAAATAAACCCGAAAGGCTAGTCAAACCTCCCAGATATGTAACCTCACTCTGAATGTCAGAGAGAGGTAGCCTATCAGGAAGGGACATACATTGTTATGACCACATTCTGAGTCTCCGGAAAGGTCTCCAAACCAGGATGCCACCGGCAAATGCCCCTTTTCTGGCCACGGCTTAGGTTACCTGTGAGACCAACAGTTTACAAATCAAAAGTTGCCCGACACAGAACCCGATAAGAGCAAACAGATCAAACTTGATGTCTTCTGTGGGCTGCCAACATGGCTTATATGTTTACATATCTTAGACCCAGGTCATCAATACATTGATACCTGTAGTCTACAATTGAGCTGTGTAAGGCAGGGATCATCAACTAAATTCAGCTGCGGGACAATTTTTGGGGGAGCGGATGGTCAGGGGTCCGGAACATAATTACAAATCATTTGTAGACTACAAATTGACCGCAAGAAGCCAACACAGACATAACATTTGACTAAAACAATCGTTTCAAACCTTGCTTTCGTTTGTATACGATCACATCCATTTCTCTATTATGCGTGGGAAAACTTTTCTAAACGTAAATCACTTTGAGCTGATTTGCTGGTGTTTTTACTATTTTATGTCCAACAATGAAACACAATTAAAGGGGGGGGGGGCACACAATTAAAGGGGGGGGGGCAAATAAAATCACCAGTTGGGGAACCCCGGTGTAAGGTGATGCTCCGTGAGGCTTATTGTCTGAGAGACCCCATTCTCCAATACGAGTTCTAGAACAGTCCCTCTTCAAACGCAGCAAACCAGTTAGCAAATACTTTGCATTGCATGCATGCCTATCTACAGTAATGTTACTACATGCCTACTACAGAGGGCTTTAAGCATTATGTAATCGTAAGCAGCCGATCTAATAATTTACTTACCGACCGAATGGCGATAGAAATAGCAGTAAACACAACAGTGTCACCGCAAAGAATGCATGCACCAACTCACATACCGCCACATAGGCTTGCAGTGCTGCCTCTGGCCTATCTCTCAGACAAAACGTATTTTCAAAACTGTCAGTTGCTAGGTTGCTGTTTCAATGTAACAGACGCCAGCAATGTTTCACCACCTTCCCAGCTGCGCATGAAATGTCTCACCTTTTCAAAGCGCCAAAGACATTCGCGCACATTTCTAAAGATGTCCGTTTCCATCAGCTAGCCAACAATGATCATAATCGTTGTTGTGTCATCCAAATACGTATCTTTTCTCTTTATGTAGGTATGTAACGATAATTTGTTTTCAATGGCTGATTCTCATCGGTACAGTCCAACAGCACTATGCACTGCGGTGTTGCCCCTCCCACGCACCAATTCAGAGGGTTTGTTCACGCGCGTCATAAACTAGTCTTCAGTGGACTGTACAAAGGGATCGTATACAGAGTTGCGCAGGAGTTTGACGTTATAATTCCTATTAAAAACAATTTGAAATGTATTGTATTTCCATGGGATATAAAGCACTTGGCATCTCTGGCAAAAACGTGAGACCAATTAAGGTGCTGATGGAATACCACAATGACATAGATTCAATTTTTGCAAATATTTTATGCCAACTTCCATATCCATACAGGATTTAAGAGGTAAGACTGCCTGTACACAAAATGGATTAGTTACAGCCCAGGGGCTTAAATTCAGGAGTGCATAATATTGCAGGACATTCAGACAGAAGTGTATAGCCTAGAACAGACTACAAGAATTGGTCGGCCAAGACATATATAATCGGAAAATTTGACCATGATTCATAACCATCTACTGGCAAAGTGTAGAACACATCATGGGGACTGTGGAGGATGGTTGACCACTGAAGGACCGATGGTCGCTCTTGGGCCCCCTACATATGGTGTGTAATGCAGAATGACAGGTAATTGTGTCAGTTCATATTTAGCCTGTATCTGCAACATTTGAACCTGAATAGGTCCCATGTATCTTCTCTGTTTGCTGCCTACTGAATATGAGATAGTGTGACCCTGAATAAAACCTTAGCCAATGGCCATATTTGTAAACACTATGACCAGTGGTTTAGTGGAGGGTAAATGCACCACAATCGGCATTAATCCACCCATTGTTTTACCATTGCATCACTAACTGTGACCTAGGAGCATACAGAGAAGGAATTGCAAATTGCATCAAAATAGCCCGGAAGTAAAGACACACTGGGAGCCAAATTTGAAATGGAGCAGGGTGGGACAAAATTGCATTAAAACACAATTTAAATGTACACTGAATAAAAATATAAATGCAACATGTAAAGTTTTGGTCCCATGTTTCATGAGCTGAAATAAAATATATATATATATATATTTTTACCTTTATTTTACTAGGTAAGTCAGTTAAGAACAAATTCTTATTTTCAATGACGGCCTAGAAACAGTGGGTTAATTGCCTGTTCAGGGTAAGAACGACAGATTTGTACCTTGTCAGCTCGGGGATTCGAACTTGCAATCCCCAAAATGTTCCATGCGCACTTAAAGCGTATTTCTCTCAAATTTTGTGCACAAATTTGGTTACATCCCTGTTAATAAGCATTTCTCCTTTGCCAAGATAATCCACCTACGTGACAGGTTTGGCATATCAAGAAGCTGATTAAACAACGATCATTGGACAGGTACACCTTGTGCAGGGGAAAATAACAGGCCACCTAATTGTGCAGTTGTCACACCACACAATGCCACAGATGTCTCTTGTTGAGGGAGTGTGCAAATGGCATGTTGACTGTCCACCAGAGCTGTTGCCAGATAATTTAATGTTAATTTCTCCACCATAAGCCGCCTCCAACTTCGTGTTAGAGAATTTGTCAGTACGTCCAACCGGACTCACAACCTCAGACCACGTGTATGCCGTCGTGTGGGGGCGAGCTGTTTCCTGATGTCATTGTTGTGAACAGAGTGCTCCATGGTGAAGGTGGGGTTATGATATGGACAGGCATAAGCTACAGACAATGAACAGAATTGCATTTTAATTGATGGCAATTTGAATGCACAGAGATATCGTGACGAGATCCTGAGGCCCATTGTTGTGCTATTCATCCACCGCCATCACCTCATGTTTCAGCATGATAATGCACGGCCCCATGTCGCAAGGATCTGTACACAATTCCTGAAGCTGAAAATGTCCCAGATCTTTCATGGCCTGCATACAGTAACTCACCAGACATGTCACCCATTGAGCATGTTTGGGATGCTCTGGATCGATGTGTACAACAGCGTGTTCCAGTTCCCGCCAATATCCAGCAACTTTGAACAGCCATTGAAGAGGAGTTGGCCAACATTCCACAGGCCACAATCAACAGCCTGATCAACTCTATGCGAAGGAGATGTGTCGCACTGCCTGAGGCAAATGATGGTTACACCAGATACTGACTGGTTTTCTGATCCACGCCCCTACTGAAAAAAAAGGTATCTGTGACCAAAAGATGCATATCTATATTCCCAGTCATGTGAAATCCATAGATTAGGGCCTAATGAATATATTTTTGAAATGGTTGCGTTTATATTTTTGTTCAGTATATTTTCGGGAGGGCTGTGGTCACTATTACAGGGGCTGAGTCACTGGCTTACTGGTGCTCTTTCATGCCGTCCCTAGGAGTGGGTTGAGTCACTGATGTGATCTTCCTGTCTGGGTTAGTGCCCCCCCCCTTGGGTTGTGCCGTGGCGGAGATCTTTGTGGGCTATACTCGGCCTTGTCTCAGGATGGTAAGTTGGAGGTTGAAGATATCCCTCTAGTGGTGTGGGGGCTGTGCTTTGGCAAAGTGGGTGGGGTTATATCCTTCCTGTTTGGCCCTGTCCGGGGGTATCATCAGATGGGGCCACAGTGTCTCCTGACCCCTCCTGTCTCAGCCTCCGGTATTTATGCTGCAGTAGTTTATGTGTCGGGGGGCTAGGGTCAGTTTGTTATATCTGGAGTACTTCTACTGTCTTATCCGGTGTCCTGTGTGAATTTAAGTATGCTCTCTCTAATTCTCTCTTTCTTTCTCTCTCTTAGAGGACCTGAGCCCTAGGACCATGCCTCAGGACTACCTGGCATGATGACTCCTTGCTGTCCCCAGTCCACCTGGCCGTGCTGCTGCTCCAGTTTCAACTGTTCTGCCTGCGGCTATGGAATCCTGACCTGTTCACCAGACATGCTACCTGTCCCAGACCTATTATTTGACCATGCTGGTCATTTATGAACATTTTAACATCTTGGCCATGTTCTGTTATAATCTCCACCCGGGACAGCCAGAAGAGGACTGGCCACCCTTCATAGACTGGTTCCTCTCTAGGTTTCTTCCTAGGTTTTGGCCTTTCTAGGGAGTTTTTCCTAGCCAATGTGCATCAACACCTGCATTGCTTGCTGTTTGGGGTTTTAGGCTGGGTTTCTGTACAGCACTTTGAGATATCAGCTGATGTACGAAGGGCTATATAAATACATTTGATTTAATTTATTCAATTAAAGGTGCAATATGCAGAAATTGCTCTGCCATTTCCTGGTTGCAAAAATTCAAATAGTTTGCCTAATTTCAGTTTGTGACAAAACAAGTAATGTAAAGTGTAGAGAATCATTGTACCGTCTAAACCGCTGTGAAATATATTTTCAATAACCCAAAATATTGTTTTTCAGCTTTTTAAAGTTGGTGTACAAAAGTAAAAGAAGCATAAACTAAACGTAAGAATGGGAAGCATAGAAATAGGGCACATAACAGATCTAAAACTTCCTATACATGCTTTCAATGAGAATGACAGATCTAAAACTCACATTTCTGTGAATTTGGTCAGTCCCCCAAAAAGTTACATATTGCAGCTTTAATACATCTTATGGTAGTGGAGCTATTTTATAGTTTTTTTCACAGGTCCATTATTTTCCCATTTACGTCTTATAGCAACCCTATATTGTTGGCAGCCCTGGTTTGAAGGAGAGGAATGGCAGAGCAGACCGTCATATGAGCCCAAATACTTTGGTATGCAACTTGGAATTAAAATCTAAGAGGCCCAGTGCTTCTATAGTGAAAAGAAACTCACATCTGTGCCATTTGCGAGCGATGTTGTTTGGCTACATTGTATTGTATTAAGAGGACCACAATGGAAATACTTTTCTAAACTTTGTTGTGTTATCCTGAATGATTTTTAAATGTATTGGATCAACATGTGTGGTTATATATATTTTAAATGGTCAAATAAATCATATTATTCTTTCCTCTTCAGAGAGTACAAGTGATACATTGTATCATTTTGCTTGACCGTGAGAACCATGAGTTCTTTCAAGTTTCGCAATGTATGTTCTGGAGGTTTGCATAAAAATAAAGTGAATAGGGTATTACATGTCACTGGAGTAGCCTATAGGCTTACTATTCCATTTTTTCACGACATCTATACTGATTGAAAGAACACACTATACAGCGCAAAGCCCACAACATGATCTCCAGGACAGACAAGCCACTCCACCACTGCTTTGATTAACATATGTAGGATATGATGGGTAAAGGGTCTTCTCAATTCGCTACAAAAAAATGTAAAGGAATAATGTTAGGAAACAAGAAGTTCAACCTACAGCGGTCAACTGATTTGGCATAAATAGAAGCAAGCACCAACAGCTTGATAAAAAGTGTAAAACACACATGTGAAAGCTTAATTATAATATTAGGGGAATAGGTCCATGGTAAAAAAAAACAGAGAATAGAATACAATTGGATGAATTAGAAACAATATTTGTTGAGATGCAGCCATGTGGATCGCGGTTTCAAAAATCAATATGGGCAGCGCCCGGTGCTGAAAGTTGGGTAGGCAAATTTACTAACAAGAGGGATTTGTTGGACCACTATTTAAAAAATAAGAGGTAGGCTTACCTGTGGAAGGGGAATTTTAGTCAAACCTCTTTAATGCTTGTATAATGAATTATCTTTTTAAGGCTGTATAGCTTCTTGCATTTCAAAATGGGGAACCGTTTATCTACTTCAGAGAAACTTTCGAGTGATTTCCTGTTGTTTTGACTCACTAGACTAGAATAACTAGCTGTTGCCACAGAACGAGACGCCCAATTCACATCTGTACCTTTTACCCTAGTTTTGTCTCTTTCTCCACACACGTACCAAGATAACGTGTTTTGTATATGCTTGCATAAGATAGTTTATCTATATAAGGCTTCACTCGTGTCATCGAAACTCTTGGCCGTACACATCAGAGTGCATAACTGACCTGCTTCATTATTGCAAATTGTAATTAATAAAGATTGATTGTTTGAAGAAATAACAAAGTCTCTCTAACTTGGTGAGAATTTCCCACCACACCTGTTTGACAGACGTAATTATGTTATCAATATATTTGTCACTATAGCTATTTCCTCAAAATACTGTCACCATGTACTCCTTAAATAGGCATACCTGCTTTCTGCGTCAGACTTAAGCCTCATGTCTGGGGTGGAAAATCAACTTCTGAAAGTACCATGCTTAGATTCATAATGACATCTCAGATTGAAATCTTTGCAAACAGCAACAGTTTCGTTGCAAACAAGGCACACTGGTTTGACATTGGAGAAATACATTTAAGATTAATATATTTTAATAGAGTAGGTAAAGGCCTATTAATAGAGACATTGGTGAATTAACCACTGTAATCAGATCGAGATGATCACATTGCCATTTAATTGATTATCCCACTAACCATGTGTTAAATGTGTAGTGTGGGGATATGAATTGGGCAGATAGTAGGCTATATGTTCTGTCCCACAAGCTCAGGAACAAATTGGTTAGAGGCCAACCCCAATTGTATATTGTAAATTCAATCACCCCCTTCACCATCATCTTCATTCAGATCATTAAAAAATGTGTGGATATTGGCTAGTACTAAAGTCGAAAAACCTGTGTTGTCTCTGTGAAATTAAATTGTTATTGCCAGTGCACTCTGAAGAAGAAACAACGATACAATGTAGCCTAACATCGCTCACAAATGGCACCAATGTGAGATTTGTTTCACTGTAGAAGCACTGGTGCTATTAAATTTAATTCCAGGTTGCATATCAAAATATTTAAATGCATATTTGATGGTCTGCTCTGCCCATAAGTCACTCCAAGAATATGGTTGCTAAAAGATTGAAATGGGAAAATAATGTAGGCCTACCTGTGAAAAAACTATGAAATAACTCCCCAATTCAGTCTTATGCAGACTATATATTTAATGTATTACATGAATGGTGACCACAGTTCTTCCGAAAATACATTTAAATTGAATTTTTTAATGCGATTTTTCCACCCTGCTCCATGTATACAATGTATTGTATTTCAAATTTGGCTCCCAGTGTGGCTCGTTCCGGGGGTATTTTGACTCATCTGACAGTTCCTTCTCTGTATGTTCCTAGACTGTTACCTTCTAGCTCCCATCTCAAATGAGAATCATCTTCAGGCCTATCAGACCTCCATCTGAGTCACCTTTGAGTCTTTTTCCCTCTCATGGATTGTGTTCAGTAGTGCACAACATTGCCAAATCTGTTTTCTTATTGAACATATTCATGTAATTCTGAGCAGCTTTTATGATGTCAAACTGCTAACTCTATCTTCAAAAGTCCAAAGGCATCATTACAATTCCTTTAAAGTGCACCTTTCCTTCCTCAGTAATCACTGACCTATGACACATGATTGGACATGTCAACACACCGGCTCCACCAGATTACTTTTACCTGTCCAGTTATTTTGAAGTTCTAATCAGTGATGGAAGGAGTAAGGAAAGCTGTAGCTAGCTACTTTTTGTAGAATTTTAACGGGGCTCCCAAATGTTGGAGAGAACAATGATCCTCTTTGGAACAAGAGCACCGCTGGTCAACAAAGGACTCCCAGTCACTTCACCTGTCCCTTGACAGCAATTTTGCTCTCTGAGAACATAACATGTCAGTCAAAGTGCAATAAATCCACACATATGAATGAAAACATTACTGTGGCGTAATTTTTTGTTGTCTTTTAGGTACAAGCTAAATGTAGGCTAGCATGTAAGCTAGCTATCTACGTTGTAGATATATCTTAACGGTGTTAGCTAAATAAATCAATTTGAAATAATAGGGATAGCTACTATTATAATTTTTCAGGAATATATGATAAGCTACATGTCCTCATGCTTACCTGCATAACCAACGTACAGCCATAATAGGGAAAATATCGATATAATGCTAAACATTACCAAGCACAACCACAATCTGATATTTAGCTACCAGCTAGCTGGCTACTACTAGCTTTTTTTCAAGGCGAAGGCGATCACGGCTAGATGGTATACGGTTAAGGTCAAATTGATATATAAAGTTGAAAAAAATAGCATTTTATTTAACCCAAATCCTATTCCTAACCTAAACCTAATTCTCCTAAACTGATACGTTAATTCTCATAACCTGATACGAAAAGTACATTCTGGACAATTCTGACTAACTGTATCCTCTCTAGTCGATATCGTGGAAATACGAGGAATGACAGGCTGGCCAAAAGAGATATATGAAAGCCGTGTTGGGCGTTACATTAAATACACATGTGGACAATGCTAATAAATTACACTCGCGCTTCCGCAGACAAATAGTTGTTAAAGATTTTGACTAAGTAAACAGAAAGACGTTGTGATATACCTTGGTCGTCCAACCTAATTTAAATACCGGAAGTACATGGAACGTTTTCTGTCACGTGGTACCGTTGCAAGTTGGTCACAGACGAACTAAACAGTGGCTATTTTCATGTTACTTACGTCTAGAATGTCGACGATGCTGTAGAATACATTGTAGAAGAGGCCCTGAAATGAGTGGCAAAACGACAGGATATTTTCTGCGGAGGTCACTATGTCCTTGTAATCTTTTAGGTCCATTGCATATGCGGCGCATATCAGCGAACGCCAGTCGTCGGTGCAGTTCGAGTGAACCAACAAAGCAAGGGAACTCAGTGAAGGTGCGTGGGCCACTCACTAGCTAGTTTCTCATCAATGAGTTGATTTCATGTGCTTCTTTATTGCACGTCTCTGGTCTGAGTTTCAGAGACCTACCGCCAGAAGCATTGTTTGCTAATGTTGGTTGATGAGAATTTGTATTTATTTTATTTAACTGAGCAAGTCAGTTAAGATCAAATCATTTACAATGATTGCCTAGCAAAAGGCCTCCTGATGGGACGGGGGTTATGATTAAAAATATAGGTCGAAACACACATCACGATGAGAGACAACACTACATAAAGAGAGACCTAAGACGACAACTGCACGGCAGCAACTCATGACAACACAGCACGACTGTCAGTAAGACTGAGTCTTTGAATGAAGAGATGGAGATAAAACTGTCCAGTTTGAGTGTTTTTTTGCAGCTCGTTCTAGTCGCTAGCAGCAGCTAACTGAAAAGAGGAGACACCCAGGGATGTGTGTGTTTTGGGGATATTTAACAGAATATGACTGGCAGAATGGGTGTTGTATGTGGAGGATGAGGGCTGCAGTAGATATCTCAGATAGGGGGGAGTGAGGTCTAAGAAGGTTTTATAAATAAGCATCAACCAGTGGGTCTTGTGATGAGTATACAGAGATGACCAGTTTACACAGGAGTATAACGTGCAGTGATGTGTCCTATAAGGAGCATTGGTGGCAAATCTGATGGCCGAATGGTAAAGAACATCTAGCCGCTTGAGAGCACCCTTACCTGCCGATCTATAAATTACGTCTCAGTAATCTAGCATGGGTAGGATGGTCTACATCCTCAGAGGTACTAATCACACCAGTGGGGAGAGGGGCATTAATCTTACCAAAACCACATAACCTTGTTCTGAACATCTCCAAAACAAAGGTTAAGGGCAGAGAATGCTTTTTGGATACTAAGAAAGCTTTGTTGGAGAGCGTTTAACACAAAATCCGGGAAGGGGCCAGCTGAGTACAAGACTGTATCATCTGCATATAAATGGATGAGAGAGCTTCCTACTGCCTGAGCCATGTGGTTGATGTAAATTAAGAGTGTGGGGCCTAGGATCGAGCCTTGGGGTACTCCCTTGGTGACAGAGAGTGGCTGAGACAGCAGATGTTCTAACTTTACACACTACGCTCTTTGAGAGAAGTAGTTAGCAAACCAGGCCAAAGACCCCTCAGAGACACCAAAACTCCTTAGCCGGCCCACAAGATTGGAATGGTATACTTTATCAAAAACTTTGGCCAAGTCAATAAAAATAGCAGCACAACATTGCTTAGAATCAAGGGCAATGGTGACATCATTTAGGACCTTTAAGGTTGCAGTGACACATCCATAACCAGAGCGGAAACCAGATTGCATACCCTAGAGAATACTATAGACATCAAGAAAGCCAGTCTGTTGATTTATTGACACGTTTTTCCAACACTTTTGATGAACAGGGCAAAATAGAAATTGGGCTATAACAGTTAGGATCAGCTTGATTTCCTCATTTAAATAAAGGATGCACTGAGGCTGCCTTCCAAGCAATGGGAAACTCCCCAGAGAGGAGAGACAGGTTAAAAAAAAGGTCAGAGAGAGGCTTGGCAATGATAGGGGCAGCAACCTTAAAGAAGAAAGGGTCTAAACCATCTCACCCAGATGTTTTTTTTGGTTCAAGTTTAAGGAGCTCCTTTAGCACCTTGGACTCAGTGACTGCCTGCAGGGAGAAACTTTGTAGCGAGGCAGGAGCATCAGTGTTAGTTGCATTAGAAGGGGTGGGAGATGAGGAAATGTTTGATGGGCGAGGAGGCATGGTTTAGTCAAATGGGAATCCTGACTTTATTAAGTGGTGATTAAAGAGCTTAGCCATGTACTCCTTGACAGTAATAAACACATCATCAACATTACGGGACATGGGCAGCTGTGAGGAGGAGGGTTTATTCTCCAGGTCTTTAACTGTTTTCTAGAACTAACCCAAGTGCACTTATTTCTCATTTGCCTGAATGAGAGCCAGTCAGCCTGAGTATGTGTGTGCTACAAACACAAGCATTTCGCTACACTCGCATTAACATTTGCTAACCATGTGTATGTGACAAATAAAATTTGATTTGCTAGGACTGGGCAATAAAGCCAAAATATTATATCACTGTATTTAAAAAAAATAATTGGACGGTATTTTTAGTTTTTTGAATGGATAAGAGCGTCTGCTAAATGACTTAAATGTAATGTAAATGTACATATGCTTTATGATTAGTAAGTGATCCTAGGGTGGCAACACATACATTCTAAGTGATTTCAATGAGTCTTTCTCCTTTCTGATTGTTTTATACTGTTCACTTCAACCCAAACTAATTTCAGCACTTATCATTTCTGCATTTCCTGCAGTGGTGGAAAAAGTACCCAATTGTCATACTTGAGTAAAAGTAAAGATACGTTAATAGAAAATTACTCAAGTGAAAGTCGACCAGTAAAATACTACTTGAGTAAAAGTCTAAAAGTATTTGGTTTTAAATATACTTAAGCATCAAAAGTAATTGATAAAATATACATAAGTATCAAAAGTAAAACTTATTTTAAATTCCTTAACCAGGTGGCACTATTTTTATTTATTTATATTTACAGATAGTCAGGGGCACACTCCAACACTCAGACATAATTTACTAACCAAGCATTGGTGTTTAGTGAGTCCTCCAGATCAGAGGCAGTAGATGACCAGGGATGTTCTCTTGACACGTGCGTGAATTTCCTGTCCTGCTAAGCATTCAAAATGTAACAAACTTTTGGGTGTCAGGGAAAATGTATGGAGTAAAAAGTACAGTATTTTCTTTAGGAATGTAGTGAAGTAAAAGTAGTCAGTCAATAGTAATGTATAGATACCAAAAAACGACTTAAGTAAAAATATTTTCAAGTACTACTTAAGTACTTTACACCACTGCTCAATTGAGATAATTTCCACACTGCCACATAGGGCTGCACGATATGGGCAAATAATCTAGGACTTATTTTTAACCAAATGTTGCAAATTAGAGCAAAACTGTTGGACTCAAGGAAATATAACTACTGTTCTAATTCTATAGTTAGAATAAAATGGTGGGAAATTTGAATACACTGTTTGAGATGAAAACGAATTAAAATATCAGGGAGGAGTTATTGTGACAGGGTAGGAACTAAATTGTTGATACGAGTTTCCTAGGGGACCCTATAAGCTTTGGCTACCTTGCATGTTTTGTCTTCGCTACTTCATATAGCTAACATATTCCTCTTTGATTTAGAAGATACTGTTGCACAAAAATGCTAGTTTAGGTCAACACCATCACTGGTATTATCAGGTTGTATTAGCTAGCTACGTTTGCTTTTACTCAGTGAATGTATTAGCTAGCTCGATAGCTATTAGCGTCTTACAAGATTTAGGGCAACTAGCTAAGAAAATACAAACTAGCTGTTTGCTGATGTAAGAAACATAAACGAATAGTGTCATTATAGAACGATAATATTAATCAACTAAGAAGCATAGTGAAAACAGCATTGTCATCAACATTGTTGCATGTGCTGCATTGACCATGCAGACTGAACTCGTTGAGGAACAACAAATGCGCTCCTTGAGTGACAGGGGGCGTGGCTAGGTCTGTGTGGAAAGTAGCACAGAGAGAAAGAGCGGAGAGATGACTCAAGTAGCGAAGTAAACTATACAAATTGACAGTACACATGGCGTATCACATTTAACAAACCAAACATTCAAATACCAGTATAGAAGGTAAAGTAAAAACCCAAACCGGTCCCTGCGTCAATACCAGTATATCATAAAATACGGTATATCGCCCAGCCCTAGCGTATGCGGATCCTTTATCCAAATGGAATTCTTGAAGGGAAGTCGGTCGAACCAGGGGATGAACCTGTTTTTAATTATCATTTTCTTTATGGGGGTGTGTTTGTTAACAATACCATGGAAAATAAAAAAAAAGAAGGTACAAGCGTCTTCGTCAGAGGGGATAAAGGTGATTCTATACCAATTTACAGTGGCCAGGTCATTAGGGAAGGCTTGCTCATTAAAATTTGTTTTTTTTTAGCAAGCGTCTAGGACCGGTCGTTTCACTGAGCAGCCATTACGAAAACAAGCTGTAAAACAGTGATCGCGATTAGGATTCTTTGTAAGGATAACATCAATGAGAGTAGCATTTTCTGGGTGTTTGGAGTCATGCCTTGTGGGATTGGTAATAATCTGAGAACGATGTAGGGAATACCATTGCTTTAGAATTTGGTAAAGTGGTTTAAACACGTCCCAGTTTAGGCCACCTAGCAGGACAAATTCAGAGTTCGTGTAAGGGTCCAGGAGAGAGCGTATTCCTACTGCTAGTAACAAGTCATGGCATCATCATACACAATAGGGCGAGTTAAAAAAAACAACAACAATAGGGTGACTTCCTGCTTACAAAAATATTTGCATAGACTCCTATTGCCTCTTCCTAATGTGAACATGCCTAAAGAGAGGGTGCAAATTGGTAAGGCCAATAGGGGTTGGCAGAATTGAATTGTTGATTTCTTTATGCAGGATGTCACTCTGCTTTATACAGTACCAGTCAAAAGTTTGGACACACCTACTCATTCAAGGGTTTTTATTTATTTAGACTATTTTCTACATTGTAGAATAATAACACATGGAATAATGTAGTAACCAAAAAAAGTGTTAAACAAATCAAAATATTTGATATTTCAGATTCTTCAAAGTAGCCATCCTTTGCCTTGATGAAAGCTTTGCGCACTCTTGGCATTCTCTCAACCAGCTTCATGAGGTAGTCACCTGGGATGCATTTCAATTGACAGGTGTGCCTTGTTTCAAGTTCATTTGTGGAGTTTTTTTCCTTAATGCGTTTCAGCCAATCAGTTGTGTTGTAACAAGGGGTAGTATACAGATGATAGCCCTATTTGGTAAAAGACAAAGTCCATATTATGGCAAGAACAGATCAAATAAGCAGAGAGAAACTACAATCCATCAGACATGAAGTTCTTTCAATCTGGAAAATGTCAAGAATTTTGAAAGTTTCTTCAAGTGCAATCGCAAAAACCATCACGCTCTCATGACCGCCACAGGAATGAAAGACCGAGACTTACTTCTGCTGCAGAGGATAAGTTCATTAGTTACCAGCCTCAGCAATTGCAGCCCAAATAAATGCTTCACAGAGTTCAAGTAACAGACACATCTCAAGATCAACTGTTCAGAGGAGACTGCGTGAATCAGGCCTTCATGGTAAAATTGCTGCAAAGAAACCACGACTAAAGGACACCAATAATAAGAAGAAACTTGCTTGTTCCAAGAAACACGAGCAATGGACATTAGGCCCGGTGGAAATATGTCCTTTGTTCTGATGAGTACAAATGTGAGATTTTTGGTTCCAACCACGTGTCGTTTTTATGAGACGCGGAGTAGGTGAAAGGATGATCTACGCATGTGCGTTTCCCACTGTGAAGTATGGAGGAGGAGGTATTATGGTGTGTGGGTGCTTCGCTGGTGACACTGATTTATTTAGAATTCAAGGCACACTTAACCAGCATGGCTACCACCGCATTCTGCAGCAATACGCCATCCCATCTGGTTTAGTGGATCTATCATGTGTTTTTCAACAGGACAATGACCCAACACACCCCTAGGCTGTGTAAGGGCTATTTGACCAAGAAGGAGAGTGATGGAGTGCTCCATCAGATGACCTGGCCTCCACAATCACCCGACCTCAACCCAATTGAGATGTTTTGGGGTGAGTTGGACCACAGAGTGAAGGAAAAGCAGCCAATAAGTGCTCGGCATATGTGGGAACTCCTTCAAGGTTGTTGAAAAAGCATTCATCATGAAGCTGGTTGAGAGAAAGCCAAGTGTGTGCAAAGTTGTCATCAAGGCAAAGGGGGGCTCCTTTAAAAAAAAATATATATTTTTTTTTACCCTGTTTTCTTCTCAATTTTGTGGTATCCAAATGGTCATTGTCTCATCGCCGCATCTACCGTACGGACTCAGGAGAGGCGACAGTCAAAAGCCGTGCATCCTCCGAAACACAACCCAACCAAGCCGCACCACTTCTTGACACAATGCCCACTTAACCCAGCCTCACCAATGTGTCGGAGGAAATACCGTGCACCTGGCGTCTGTTTCAGCGTGCACTGTGCCCAGCCCGCCACAGGAGTCGCTAGTCGTCCCATCGCGCACATCCCTGCCGGCCAAACCCTCCCCTAACCCGGACGACGCTGGGCCAATTGTGCGCCGCCCCATTGGTCTCCCGGTCGCGACAGAGCCTGGACTTGAACCCAGAATCTCTAGTGGCACAGCTAGCACTGCGATAAAGGCTTGATACTTTGAAGAATCTCAAATGTATTTTGATTTAAAACTTTTTTTGGATACTAATGATTCAATTTGTGTTATTTCATAATTTTGTCTTCACTGTTATTCTACAATGTAGGTGTGTCCAAACCTTTTACTGGTACTGTATAATGATGTCATAAAACAAAGCTCAAATGATGCAAGGCACTACCAGGCTATACCGTCACCTATTAACCAAACCCCCTCAATAAGAACATTGCCTGGCTTTAAATATTGAATTGATATGAGAGGATGGTTAAAATACATCCTATGTGTCATCCACTTTGCTGTGTACTGTCTGTTTATAGAAGTAACATGATTTAGGATGTTTAATTTATCTTTTAAACAGAGATCCCAGTTCATCCCAGCTGCTGAATCTAAGCATGACTGGGTCGGTCCCCCTCACAGGCTGTCAAACCTGCGACCAATCATATACCACATCCCTGAGAATGAGACGGAATTGGAGAAGCAGCTTAGAACCTTGAGACAAGAGACGGAGGATTGGAACCATGCATTCTGGACCAATCAGAATATCACTTTCAACAAGGTTTGCTTCCTTAATTATCCATTTACTCAACAGTATCCTTAATTATCTGTTGACTCATCTCAGAGACACCTAAAGCAGTAGTGCAATCACAAATTATTTACTACTTAGCTCAGCTGTTGTTTATACACTTTTTCTGTGATTTTTCTTGTTGATTTTACTTAATTTCAGTAGTCTCTGGCAAGCATAAGCCTCATTGTACCCAAAATGAAATGTAATCGAAGTTGTAACTGCCAAGCTAAGCAAAAACCCTTCAGTAAATGTGTATTGAGTTAGCTATAATAGATCATAAACTGGGTGGTTCAAGCCCTCAATGCTGATTGGCTGAAGGCTGTGGTATATCAGACCATATATGATGGGTATGGCAAAAAATGACTTTGTACTGTTGTAATTTCATTGGTAACCAGTTTATAATAGCAATAAGGCACCTCTGGGGTTTGTGGTATATGGCCAATATAGCACCGCTAAGGGCTGTTCATAGGTTAGAATTTAGACAACACATTTTGTCCACCAGAGGGCAGCACTTCACTGATCTCAAATATTGAGATATATATATATATATATATATATATTTATTTTTTCTCCCAGTACTGTAGTAGTGTAGACATTTTTTAAATTATTATTTTTTACTTTGTTTGTGTTCAAAGGCTATTTCTGTTTTCTCATTTAGGAGAAGGATGCCTTCGTCCTCTCACAACTGAAGGAGAAAGGCTTGACTGAGAGAGATGAGAAAGGTTAGCTGATATTGTGATTTGAAATTATGAAGGATATCAAACTGATGGATGACAGGGGGGTGGTTGGAATGTGTCTTAATGTTTGTTGTTCCTTATATTTTCTCAGGAAGGAAAAGGGCTTTAAACAGTGAAGAAATGGCAGTCTTTTACAAACATTTCCTGGATGAAAACTGCATAAGACATGCCAATTACAATAAGTAGGTTTGGGAACTATTGCTTACAGTTCATCAAACAGGTGCAAAAGGATGCCCTGTATCTTCCTACTGTTTAATGGGGGGTGAGATAGCAGGTCATCAATAGCAGGTCTTAAAATATCATTATTAATTAATGTGATATAACTCATGCTCAGAGTCAACATTTTGTTTTTATTGACCCATTATTTAACCAGGCATTAACTAGGCATGGCTATATATGTAAAACTAGTATGTGCATAAGCAAGCCATTCTGTGAAATATAATAAATTCTCTCCTATTTATTACGGTATTGTTGTCTCTTTTCCCTCCCTTCATCTCATTGACAGGGATTGGTACAGACGTAACTTCACAATCACCTTGCTTATGGGCAGAGTGGCTTTCCACAGTGTCTGGAGAACACTTGCTGAGAGAAGAGGCTGGAAGAAAGGCGGCCCTACCACATGATACTCCATTAAATACGTTATCTTCTATTCTCTCACCTCAGTGTTTGTCTTTTATTTGATTTGGTGCAACAGTTGAGTGAGGAACTCCCACAGCACTCCCCCCACCTGTCATGATAATAATTTTACTAACCCAGTCATTTGTTCTAGGATTGGGAATGAAAAGAGAACAGAAGAGGGTTAGACATCTAATAAATAGGGGGGTGCTTATATTTGTCCTGTTTCACATATGTGTAAGTGTGTAACTTGTACATGTGTGTGGTGTGAAATGTAAAAGTTTTTATTTATTTTTTGCATATCCCTCTCCCCCTGAGACACCCTCAGAGAGTGGCGTCACACCCAGGGCTCAGACATTATTGATGGTGACATTGGCACAATTAGGGAAAAGTGCCATGCACAAGGGCATATCCTCAGATTTTTCACCTAGTCAGCTCAGGGATTCGAACTAGCAACCACTAGGCTTCCTGCCACCCAGGTTTATATCGTGGTTTTGATTGAATGACAGCACTTTTGTGCATACAATCATTAATTAAAATTGATGGAAATACTGTATTACTGTAAATAAACCTGGCCTGAAGTAAATGAAATCCCTCACGTGATATAATCGGTGATGCTAGCCAGAGACGGTATAGAAACCATCTAAAATCTCTTGAGTTTGCTAAAACAATAAATGTCAGTGTCACTGCCAGTTGAATCTGAACTGGATGACATCATGATCAATGAAGGGGAGTTGGGGCGCGAGGACTGTGACGCTAAAGACAGTACAGTGTGAAGATAGGCAGCAACTGCTTCTCCAAAAGAAATCCCCGTTCATGCTTGTAGGCGACGTTGGCTAGCTAAGCTCATGCGTAGACACGTCACCGGGTCTACTGTCGTCTAGCGTCGAACTGCGCATGTATTGGCCGTTAAATCAAAGGCACTCCTTCAATATAAAGCTGTTTTGACGAAAATGAGAACCTGTCAGTTGATCACTTTCACGAGGTTGGAGTAATATAATGTTTAACTACGTAATACATTGGCTCGAATTTAGGTTGTGCCTTTTATATTTTTAGAAGATTAACAACTAAGGAAGATTTTTTTTCCACTTCTCTTATTGACTCGAACCCGGGCCTGGGCTGTTTGGTCTGTTTCGCAAGCGTTCCCAAAGTCTCGCGATGTTGCGCCTCTGAGTTTAGAAACTATGGTAACGCCATTTTCGCCCAGCAGTTCAGTAGCCAACAAATGTGTTTCTAGAGCTATAAGACCTAGTTAAATGAAACGTTGTCTATTTAACATGAAAGATAATGTAACATTTTTTTGGTTCAGATATCACTTCCCGTACATGTAGCGAGCTAGTCACCGATGATGCAGCGATAAGCAATAAAGCCGTGACAGCTACCTGTGGTCAGTCAGGAAGAACAGCGCAAGAGACAAGACAGTGAGCTTCGTTTCTGTTCTCGCAAAGTCGATCTAACAAAAAAATTAACTTGTTCTTTCAGAATATATACAACATTTCAGTGTTTTCAATCGGAAACTGCATTGAAGTCGGACTAACTCCTCACTGTACTGTGTTGGGCAACGGATGTCCAACAGAACGGTAAGGTTTGACTACCTGGGACTGGGAGTCTGTCACTGGCAGCTAATTAACGTTAGCTAGCTACGGACTGATGCCGAGATTGCGTCTAAAACAATATTTTTCTGTTAACTTCACACAAGTCATTTTTTGTAATTCATCTGACACATGTTTTCTTGTTGACACTTCTTATTGACTTCTCATGAGATTAGGTAGCTAGGACGATTGAGGAAGTTTGTTATGCTAGCTAGCTAACGTTAGCTGCTATAACGTTATTAACCAGTAATAACCACGCACTAGGCTGAACTGCGGCTAGGTAAGTTTGAGGACACTGAACTGGTTCTACAGGTTCATCAATTTATATAATTGTTAACTAGAAAACTGAGAAGGGGACCTTACTGAAAACACCAGTTCAGTTGGCCAAATATCCATACATGTTTGTTCTCACCCAGAGTTACTTTTATTTCGATGCCTGCTTGCCTAGCCTAGTGTTGATGGGTTTCACTGAAATTCTCAATTTATTTAACCAGGCAAGTCAGTTAACAACACGTTCTTATTTACAATGACGGCCTAGGAACAGTGGGTTAACTGCCTTATTCAGGCTGCAGAACGACAGATTTTTACTTTGCCAGCTCGGCGATTCGATCTAGCAACCTTTTAAACTAGGCTACCTGCCATCCCAATGTTCTATCGCTTGGAGGACTCTTGTGCCCTCTGAAAGCGTGCCTATGTTGATGAGGGGGTATCGTACTAAACTCTACTTCATTGTAAAGGAAGTTTCACACAACTACAGAGGACAAGCATAGGTACAAGGTGGGCGTTTCCTTATATATTATTATTGTTATTATTTCTTTAAAACAATATTGACCTTAGGTGAGTCGATGTAGTCGGAGCTAGAGTCAACAAAGCCTGGTCTCGGCTTCACTCCTTGGTGAAGTTACTCAGAAAGGAGGATGCAGACGCTGTGTTGGCCAGGGATACTAAGACCAGTGTATTTGGGCTGACAGCTGGGGTTTGAAAGTCGGGCCCTGCTGAAATGTGGCAGTGAATGTTAATTATACTAGGCTGCTCTTCAGTAGGGGAGGCATGCCAACAGTCAGGTCTCTGCTCCCTTTCCCCTGGTTGGTGGTTCAGACTTCACTCTGTGGTTATTTCTGGTTTGAGGTGAATATGTTTCTGGCTGGTGGGCGTACACACACACACATGCTGCAGACCCAGAGGAAGCTGCCATCTATAACGTTAAAATGTGGATGCTGTGTTGTGCGTGAGACATGACTCTCTCTGTTTCTATGTGGTGTCTGGTTGGGTGGAGAAGTTTCTCCCAGCAACCTCGCTCCTGAGTCATAGTTGATGATTATCAGCTTTCACATCGCTGACTAACCCTCTGAGTAGTCTTACAATATCTACATCGTCATGCAAGAATGTCTGTACAAGCACTGGTTAGTTCCTCTTTTCTGCAGATTTTTCTTCTTTCTGTGCCTATTGGGTAATGAGTAAGGGTGTGTGTGCATAATCCTAACTGTCACCTAACTTGCTGCAAGGAAAATGTTGACATCCTAAAGCAAAAAAAAAGTTTTTACATTTAAACCCTTAAGACTGAGAAACTCTGAGATGATGGTGGTGGTAACTGTCGCTGATTTCATGCAGACAAGGTCTGGAGGTGCCTTCCGGGCAGCTCTCTCACTTTGGCTCATACAGCAGCAGCTTTGATACCCAATTAGTATGACGAAAATTTATGTTGGTCACCTGTGGTCTATTTGCATTCTAGACATAGCCTACTGTATTCATTCATTCCTTAAATCCATTCAACAGCTTGTTCTGCAGTATTGGGCAGGGAATCGGTTGAGGATCCCACCGCTTCTCTGAATCTCCATAACAGCACAAACCTGACTCCAGGGAAGTGCTTGAACGAGTTTAACATCCCTTTGAGAGCACTGAGTTCCCCCGGGCTACGCTTCAAGCCAGATATTTACATTTCAAACGATAACATCAAAATACTTCCCTCTCCTTCCCTACGGTGCTTTTTGTTCTGGGTTTCATAAGAAGAAAGTAACAAAAACTAGACCATGTAAATAGAGATCTGCATGGGACTGATTTCTTAATTCAGCTCCCGCCCGTACCAGCAGCATTTCATACCGCACCAACCCACTCCCTCCTGCTCCCACAAGAACTGGTCCCGAACCCATCCCTCTTAGGAGCTGGCCGATTTTCAGATGGAGACAAATATGGGTGATAAATATTTATTTCTATGCAATGTAGTAAACTATAGCCTAATCATATTTAGGATAGAGCTTATAAATCGGTTGACTGATATTATCGGCCGCTATTAGACTTTCACATAAATAAGTTCACCTTTATAATAAAGAATTCCACGCATCATTACATTTGTAGACTTTTATATGATAATATTTGTATTGTGATGAGTAGATTGTATAGTCATAACTTAGACTAATAATATAATTCAATCACTGTTTCGCAAAAAAAGACTGTTCAATGCATGGCTGAGCGCATATTGCGTAGAGGCCTAAGCTATATCAGATATGTTTTCTTTGCATGGGAGAAACACATTTCATGCAATTCTACTTCACTTTCTGCTAATCTCTCCAGTCATAATCTTTTTTAATATGACAAATTACAGAGTAGCCTGCTCCGCTGACACTGACAAACAGATCAATAAAAATAATGTTAACCATGATAAGACTACGATAAGGGGAGACACAAATATAATATTATGTCCATCTAAACTGGAGGAGGAAATTATTATCCAAAAACAAACTTTTAAGTGGCACTGACCCATCAATGATAACCTAAATAGTGAATATGCGCAGTGAGCACTCACCGGGGATATGGCCGATGCTCTCTGTTGATGCCAATAATATGTTTTTCGCTCAATTAAGTTCAGAATTTTGATAACTAAAATACAGATTAGTATTTTCATTGACTTCTCTTTACAGCAATAGCCATTTGCTTTCCAAACTATATTTTCCTGTGATTTGAATTTTTAAATAATGCGATATGCCTACTTTTCACTGAAAGTCGCTACTCTACAGTCATCTATTTGGTATTTGCCATGCACGCTTCCCAAATTGTGCGTGCTGCCTTTCCATCCAACTGTAGGCGATGCAATTAAAAACAATCCACACCTTAGAGGAAGCTAATGATCCGCTGTGTCCAAATCATGCTTTAGTAGCCAGTTGTGAATTATTTTATTTATTTATGTATAGACAGTTGTATGTTAATTAGGCTATAATAATTTTGGCAATTGGAGATAAGATGAAGATCAGATCAAATTTTATGACGAATTTATGCAGAAATTCAGGTATTTCCAAAGGGTTCACATACTTTTTCTTTCCACTGTACACTATATATACAAAAGTATGTCGACACCACTGCTATTTCAGCCACACCCATTGCTGACAGGTGTATACAATTTTATGCACAGCCATGCAATCTCCATAGACAAACACTGGCTGAAGAATGGCCTTACTGAAGAGTTCAGTAACATTCAACGCGGGACCATCATAGGATGCCACCTTTCCAACAAGTCAGTTTGTCAAATTTCTGCCCTGCTAGAGCTGCCCCGGTCAACTGTAAGTGCTGTTATTGTGAAGTGGGAACGTCTAGGAGCAACAACGGCTCAGCCGCAAAGTGGTAGGCCACACAAGCTCACAGAAGCTCACTGTTTCCCAAGATGGCATAGCAGTTAGACGTCCTTTGTCCTCGTCTCGTCGTGTCCCGTATATATATTTACACCTTTCTTCGCCTATATTTACACCTATCTTTTATATATTTTCTTTTCCAAAAACTCAACTTCAAAACACTCTCCTGCAACCCGCCTCACTAATTAAAAAAAAAAGTATTTATTTCCCTCAAATCTGAAATCCACAATAGAAGCTAACCAGAAACTAACCAGAAGCTAACCAGAAACTAACCAGAAGCTAGCCAGAAGTTAACCAGAAGCTTGCCAGAAGCTAGCCAGTTTAGTGGCTAACGTTAGTATTCAGCTAACCACGGTTTGTGGTCATCAGCTATCCTTTAGCTCGAAAATCTATCGTCAGTTTTGTACAACGCGACTCAGACCAGAATATACCGGACCTATTTTTCTCTCCATATCCCCGGATTTCAACCACAAGCTCTGGACATTTACACATGGATCTCGCAGCTAGCTAGCTGCTATCTATGTGACTATTGGCTTACTTCGATCCCAGAGCAAACATCAATTATTCCGGAGCTAGCCAGTTGAAGAGTTCCATCAGCCACTCCTGGGCTACAATCACCTATCCGGACCCATTTTACTGCCGATGCGGAGCCCCACCGGGCCTTCATGACTGGACTACCGACGTTCTCTGCCCGAGGGAGTTATCCAACTGGCCCCTCGGTCGCGACGTTACCTGAACGCCCATCTGTGGTCCGCTAATCGTTAGCAGCCGATAAGACAGCTATCTGAATAGGTCTATTCAGGCAATCTTTCTTGGGTCGTTATAACTATATCTATTTTGCCAATTGGATTGATCCCCTCTACCACACGGAACCCCACTAATCTACCGACGGAAACGCACGAGGTGGCTAAAAACAGACCTCCATCCTATGCTAGCTTGCTACCGATGGCCCGGCGAGATGTCTGAATCACGCGACCCCCAACCAACTTCACTACTCACTGGACCCTTATGATCACTCGACTAAACGTGCCTCTCCTTAATGTCAGTATGCCTTGTCCATTGCTGTTCTGGTTAGTGTTTATTGGCTTATTTCACTGTAGAGCTTCTAGCCCTGCTCACTATACCTTATCCAACCTTTCAGTTCCACCACCCACACATGCAATGACATCACCTGGTTTCAATTATGTTTCTAGAGACAATGTCTCTCATCATCACTCAATACCTAGGTTTACCTCAAATGTATTCACATCCTACCATACCTTTGTCTGTATACCTTGAAGCTATTTTATCGCCCCCAGAAACCTCCTTTTACTCTCTGTTCCAGACGTTCTAGACGGCCAATCTCATAGCTTTTAGCCGTACCCTTATCCTACTCCTCCTCTGTTCCTTTGGTGATGTAGATGTGAATCCAGGCCCTGCAGCGTCTAGCTCAACTCCTATTCCCCAGGGGCTCTCTTTTGATGACTTCTGTAACCGTAATAGTCTTGGTTTCATGCATGTTAACATTAGAAGCCTCCTCCCTAAGTTTGTTTTATTCACTGCTTTAGCACACTCTGCCAACCCGGATGGTCTGAATCCTGGCTTAGGAAGACCACCAAAAATGATGAAATTTTCATCCCCAACTACAACATTTTCAGACAAGATAGAACGGCCAAAGGGGGCGATGTTGCAATCTACAGTAAAGATAGCCTGCAGAGTTCTGTCCTACTATTCAGGTCTGTACCCAAACAATTTGAACTTATACTTTTAAAAATCCACCTCTATAAAAACAAGTCTCTCACTGTTGCCGCCTGCTATAGACCACCCTCTGCCCCCAGCTGTGCTCTGGACACCATGTGTGAACTGATTGCCCCCCATCTATCTTCAGAGCTCGTGCTGCTAGACGACCTAAACTGGAACATGCTTAACACCCCAGCCATCGTACAATCTAAGCTTGATGCCCTCAATCTCACACAAATTATCAATGAACCTACCAGGTACCACCCCAAAGCCGTAAACACGGGCACCCTCATAGATATCATCCTAACCAACTTGCCCTCTAAATACACCTCTGCTGTTTTCAACCAAGATCTCAGCAATCACTGCCTCATTGCCTGCATCCGTAATGGGTCAGCGGTCAAACGACCTCCACTCATCACTGTCAAACGCTCCCTGAAACACTTCAGCGAACAGGCCTTTCTAATCGACCTGGCCGGGGTATCCTGGAAGGATATTGATCTCATCAGTAGAGGATGCCTGGTAATTTTTTTAAATGCCTTCCTCACCATCTTAAATAAGTATGCCTCATTCAAGAAATGTAGAACCAGGAACAGATATAGCCCTTGGTTCTCTCCAGACCTGACTGCCCTTAACCAACACAAAAACATCCTATGGTGTTCTGCATTAGCATCGAACAGCCCCCGTGATATGCAACTTTTCAGGGAAGCTAGAAACCAATATACACAGGC
Source organism: Oncorhynchus masou masou (assembly GCF_036934945.1). NCBI lineage: Eukaryota > Metazoa > Chordata > Actinopteri > Salmoniformes > Salmonidae > Oncorhynchus > Oncorhynchus masou. Next base: position 30,897,128 of record NC_088232.1, read on the forward strand.
AGTTAGAAAAGCCAAGGCTAGCTTCTTCAAGCAGAAATTTGCTTCCTGCAACACAAACTCAAAAAAGTTCTGGGACACTGTAAAGTCCATGGAGAATAAGAACACCTCCTCCCAGCTGCCCACTGCACTGAAGATAGGAAACACTGTCACCACTGATAAATTCACTATAATTGAGAATTTCAATAAGCATTTTTCTACGGCTGGCTACCCCTACCCTGGTCAACAGCACTGCACCCCCCACAGCAACTCGCCCAAGCCTTCCCCATTTCTCCTTCTCCCAAATCCAGTCAGCTGATGTTCTGAAAGAGCTGCAAAATCTGGACCCCTACAAATCAGCCAGGCTAGACAATCTGGGCCCTTTCTTTCTAAAATTATCTGCCGAAATTGTTGCCAACCCAATTACTAGCCTGTTCAACCTCTCTTTCGTGTCGTCTGAGATTCCCAAAGATTGGAAAGCAGCTACGGTCATCCCCCTCTTCAAAGGGGGACACACTCTTGACCCAAACTGCTACAGACCTATATCTATCCTACCATGCCTTTCTAAGGTCTTCGAAAGCCAAGTCAACAAACAGATTACCGATCATTTCAAATCCCACCATACCTTCTCCGCTATGCAATCTGATTTCAGAGCTGGTCATGGGTGCACCTCAGCCATGCCCAAGGTCCTAAACAATATCTTAACCGTCATCGATAAGAAACAATACTGTGCAGCCGTATTCATTGACCTGACCAAGGCTTTCGACTCTGTCAATCACCACATCCTCATCGGCAGACTCGACAGCCTTGGTTTCTTAAATGCCTTGTCAATGCCTACTTCTCTGATAGAGTTCAGTGTGTCAAATTGGAGGGTCTGTTGTCCGGTCTCTGGCAGTCTCTATGGGGGTGCCACAGGGTTCAATTCTTGGACCGACTTTCTTCTCTGTATACATCAATGATGTCGCTCTTGCTGCTGGTGAGTCTCTGATCCACCTCTACGCAGACGACGCCATTTTGTATACTTCTGGCCCTTCTTTGGACACTGTGTTAACAACCCTCCAGGCGAGCTTCAATGAAAAGGGTTTCCATGGCCAAGCAGCCGCACACAAGCCTAAGATCATCATGCGCAATGCCAAGCGTTGGCTGGAGTGGTGTAAAGCTCGCCGCCATTGGACTCTGGAGCACTGGAGCAGTGGAAACGCGTTCTCAGGAGTGAGATTGATGTGGAAGAACTTGACTGGCCTGCACAGAGCCGTGACCTCCACACCATCAAACACTTTTGGGATTATTTGGAATGCCGACTGCCAGACAGGACTAATTGCCCAACATCAGTGCCATACCTCATTAATGCTCTTGTGGCTGAATGGAAGCAAGTTCCTGCAGCAAGGTTCTAACATCTAGTGGAAAGCCTTCCCAGAAGAGAGGCTGATCTTATAGCAGCAAAGGGAGTCCTTGATTTTGGAATGAGATGTTCGAGGAGCACGTGTCCACATTCTGTTTGTCATGTAGTGTAGTTGCTTTTTGATGGATATCCTGTAAACCATAAATAAAATGTTCGTAATGTATAGTACTGGTCAAAAGTTTTAGAACACCGACTCATTCAAGGATTTTTCTTTATTTTTACAATTTTCTACCTTGTAGAATAATAGTGAAGACATCAAAACTATGAAATAACACATTTGGAATCATGTAGTAACTAACACTCTTGGCATTGTCTCAACCAGCTTCACCTGGAATGCTTTTCCTACAGTCTTGAAGGAGTTCCCACATGTTGAGCACTTGTTGGCTGCTTTTCCTTCACTCTGCGTTCCGACTCATCCCAAACCAATTTGGTTGAGGTCAGGGGATTATGGAGGCCAGGTCATCTGATGCAGCACTCCATCACTCCCCTTCTTGGTAAAATAGCCTGGAGGTGTGTTGGGTCATTGTCCTGTTGAAAAACAAATGATAGTCCCACTAAGCCCAAACCAGATGGGATGGCGAATCGCTGCAGAATGCTGTGGTAGCCATGCTGGTTAAGTGTGCCTTTAATTCTAAATAAATCACAGACAGTGTTACCAGCAAAGCACACCCACACCATAACACATCTTCCTCCATGCTTTACGGTGGGAAATACACATGCGGAATTGATCCATTCACCCACACCGCGTTTCACAAAGACACAGCATTTGGAACCAAAAGGCTCCAATTTATTCTCCAGACCAAAGGACAAATTTCCACTAGTCTAATGTCCATTGCTCATGTTTCTTGGCCTAAGCAAGTCTCTTCTTATTATTGGTGTCCTTTTAGTAGTGGTTTATTTGCAGCATTTCGACCATGAAGGCCTGATTCACAGTCTCCTCTGAACAGTTGATGTTGAGATGTGTCTGTTACTTGATCTCTATGAAACATTTATTTGGGCTGCAATTTCTGAGGCTGCTAACTCCAATGAACTTATCTTCTGCAGTAGAGGTAACTCTGGGTCTTCCTTTCCTGTGGTGGTCCTCATGAGAGCCAGTTTCATCATAGCGCTTGATGGTTTTTGCGACTGCACTTGAAGAAACTTTCAACATTTTTGAAATATTCCGTATTGACTAACCTTAATGTCTTTAAAGTAATGGTGGAATGTCGTTTCTCTTTGCCTTTTTGAGCTTTTCTTGCCATAATATGAACTTGGTCTTTTACCAAATAGGGCTATCTTCTGTATACCACCCCTACCTTGTCACAACACAACTGATTGGCTCAAACGCATTAAGCGCCGACAGAGATGGCCGCCTCGCTTCGCGTTCCTAGGAAACTATGCAGTTTTTTGTTTTTTTACGTGTTATTTCTTACATTAGTACCCCAGGTCATCTTAGGTTTCATTACATACAGCCGAGAAGAACTACTGTATATAAGATCAGCGTCAACTCACCATCAGTACGACCAAGAATATGTTTTTCTCGACGCGGATCCTGTGTTCTGCCTTACAAACAGGACAACGGAATGGATCGCATGCAGCGACCCCAAAAAACGACTCCGAAAAAGAGGGAAACGGAGCGGTCTTCTGGTCAGACTACGGAGACGGGCACATCGTGCCCCACTTCCTAGCATTCTTCTTGCCAATGTCCAGTCTCTTGACAACAAGGTTGATGAAATCCGAGCAAGGGTAGCATTCCAGAGGGACATCAGAGACTGTAACGTTCTGTGCTTCACGGAAACATGGCTCACTGGAGAGACGCTATCCGATGCGGTGCAGCCAACGGGTTTCTCCACGCATCGCGCCGACAGAAACAAACACCTTTCTGGTAAGAAGAGGGGTGGGGGTGTATGCCTTATGGCTAACAAGGCATGGTGCGATGAAAGAAACATACAGGAACTCAAATCCTTCTGTTCACCTGATTTAGAATTCCTCACAATCAAATGTAGACCGCATTACCTACCAAGAGAATTCTCTTCGATTATAATCACAGCCGTATATATCTCCCCCCAAGCAGACACATCGATGGCTCTGAACAAACTTTATTTAACTCTTTGCAAACTGGAAACCATTTATCCGGAGGCTGCATTCATCGTTTTTGGGGATTTTAACAAGGCTAATCTGAAAACAAGACTCCCTAAATTGTATCAGCATATCGATTGCGCAACCAGGGGCGGAAAAACCTTGGATCACTGTTACTCTAACTTCCGCGACGCATATAAGGCCCTGCCCCGCCCCCTTTCGGAAAAGCTGACCACGACTCCATTTTGCTGATACCTGCCTACAGACAAAAGCTAAAAAAGAAGCTCCCACGCTGAGGTCTGTCCAACGCTGGTCCGACCAAGCTGACTCCACACTCCAAGACTGCTTCCATCACGTGGACTGGGACATGTTTCGTATTGCGTCAAATAACAACATTGACGAATACGCTGATTCGGTGTGCGAGTTCATTAGAACGTGCGTTGAAGATGTCGTTCCCATAGCAACGATTAAAACATTCCCTAACCAGAAACCTTGGATTGATGGCAGCATTCGTGTGAAACTGAAAGCGCGAACCACTGCTTTCAATCAGGGCAAGGTGTCTGGTAACATGACTGAATACAAACAATGCAGCTATTCCCTCCGTAAGGCTATCAAACAAGCTAAACGTCAGTACAGAGACAAAGTAGAATCCCAATTCAACGGCTCAGACACAAGAGGCATGTGGCAGGGTCTACAGTCAATCACGGACTACAGGAAGAAATCCAGCCCAGTCACGGACCAGGATGTCTTACTCCCAGGCAGACTAAATAACTTTTTTGCCCGCTTTGAGGACAATACAGTGCCACTGACACTGCCTGCAACGGAAAAATGCGGTCTCTCCTTCACTGCAGCCGAGGTGAGTAAAACATTTAAACGTGTTAACCCTCGCAAGGCTGCAGGCCCAGACGGCATCCCCAGCCGCGCCCTCAGAGCATGCGCAGACCAGCAGTCTGTTGTTCCCACATGCTTCATGAGGGCCACCATCGTTCCTGTTCCCAAGAAAGCTAAGGTAACTGAGCTAAACGACTACCGCCCCGTAGCACTCACTTCCGTCATCATGAAGTGCTTTGAGAGACTAGTCAAGGACCATATCACCTCCACCCTACCTGACACCCTAGACCCACTCCAATTTGCTTACCGCTCAAATAGATCCACAGACGATTCAATCTCAACCACACTGCACACTGCCCTAACCCATCTGGACAAGAGGAATACCTATGTGAGAATGCTGTTCATCGACTACAGCTCGGCATTCAACACCATAGTACCCTCCAAGCTCATCATCAAGCTCGAGACCCTGGGTCTCGATCCCGCCCTGTGCAACTGGGTACTGGACTTCCTGACGGGCCGCCCCCAGGTGGTGAGGGTAGGTAACAACATCTCCTCCCCGCTGATCCTCAACACTGGGGCCCCACAAGGGTGCGTTCTGAGCCCTCTCCTGTACTCCCTGTTCACCCACGACTGCGTGGCCACGCACGCCTCCAACTCAATCATCAAGTTTGCGGACGACACAACAGTGGTAGGCTTGATTACCAACAACGACGAGACGGCCTACAGGGAGGAGGTGAGGGCCCTCGGAGTGTGGTGTCAGGAAAATAACCTCACACTCAACGTCAACAAAACTAAGGAGATGATTGTGGACTTCAGGAAACAGCAGAGGGAACACCCCCCTATCCAAATCGATGGAACAGTTGTGGAGAGAGTAGCAAGTTTTAAGTTCCTCGGCATACACATCACAGACAAACTGAATTGGTCCACTCACACAGACAGCATCGTGAAGAAGGCGCAGCAGCGCCACTTCAACCTCAGGAGGCTGAAGAAATTCGGCTTGTCACCAAAAGCACTCACAAACTTCTACAGATGCACAATCGAGAGCATCCTGGCGGGCTGTATCACCGCCTGGTACGGCAACTGCTCCGCCCTCAACCGTAAGGCTCTCCAGAGGGTAGTGAGGTCTGCACAACGCATCATCGGGGGCAAACTACCTGCCCTCCAGGACACCTACACCACCCGATGTTACAGGAAGGCCATAAAGATCATCAAGGACATCTACCACCCGAGCCACTGCCTGTTCACCCCGCTATCATCCAGAAGGCGAGGTCAGTACAGGTGCATCAAAGCTGGGACCGAGAGACAGAAGCTGTTTTTCAATCTCAAGGCCATCAGACTGTTAAACAGCCACCACTAACATTGAGTGGCTGCTACCTACACACTGACACTGACTCAACTCCAGCCACTTTAATAATGGGAATTGATGGGAAATGATGTAAATATATCACTAGCCACTTTAAACAATGCTACCTTATATAATGTTACTTACCCTATATTATTCATCTCATATGCATACGTATATACTGTACTCTATCATTGACTGCATCCTTATGTAATACATGTATCACTAGCCACTTTAACTATGCCACTTTGTTTACATACTCATCTCACATGTATATACTGTACTCGATACCATCTACTGTATCTTGCCTATGCTGCTCTGTACCATCACTCATTCATATATCCTTATGTACATATTCTTTATCCCCTTACACTGTGTATAAGACAGTAGATTAGGAATTGTTAGTTAGATTACTTGTTGGTTATTACTGCATTGTCGGAACTAGAAGCACAAGAATTTCGCTACACTCGCATTAACATCTGCTAAGCATGTGTATGAGACAAATAAAATTTGATTTGATTTTGATTTAAGAAGGAGAGGAATTCCACAAATGAACTTTTAACTTGGCACACCTGTTAATTGAAATGCATTCCAGGTGACTACCTTATGAAGCTGGTTGAGAGCATGCCAAGCGTGTGCAAAGGGTGGCTATCTGAAGAATCTCAAATATAAAATATATTTTGATTTGTTGAATGCTTTGTTTTTGGTTACTACATGATTCCATGTGTGTTATTTAATAGTTTTGATGTCTTCACTATTATTATACAATGTAGAAAAGAGTAAAAATAAAGAAAAAGCCTTGAATGAGTAGGTTTTCCAAAACTTTTGACCAGTAGTGTGCATTTTTATATTTTGTTAAGAAATCATAATTTAGTGTGTCTGTTAATCCATTGGAGCACAATTTGTAAAATATTTTTTAAATGTATTTTTCATTCCACCTCTTAAAAAAACAATATATTGGCAGATATAAATCAAATTGTATTGGTCACATACACATATTTAGCAGATGTTATTGCAAGTGTAGCGAAATGTAATATCGGTAATCACTACTTTTGCCTGATCCCTAAAACCTGATCTTTAACCAGGCTCTAATTTAGGAAGTTAATTTCCTTGGAAAGATAACTGCCCCCGTGCCTCTCCGTACATGCATAGGCCTACTCTATTTAATTGAGAACACTTGCGCACCTGATCCCGCACGCCCAACTAGGAGAGGAAAGATAGACTATAGTCTATCTTTTTAGGAGTGTGATGATTTGCAGGCAGAGACAAGGAAATGGGTAATCAACATTTTATTGAAAAGGGCAACGCTCGCTCAACATGATATGTGTGTGTTGCGCCTTTTCAAATATATATTTTTGATTGCACCTCGACTTATGTTGGTTGAGCGCCCTCCACTTCTTTCCATTATTAATATTTATTTACAGACACTGTAGTAAACTATAGCGTAAAATTTAAAGCTGCAATAATGTAACATTTTGGGCGAACTGACCAAATACCTATAGAAATATGAGTTATAAATCTGTCATTCTCATTGAAAGCAAGTCTAAGAAGCGCTAGATGTGTTCTATGTGCGCTATTTCTATGCTTCCAGTTTCATTGAGACCACATATACTGTATAAGAGGTTGGCTCCTGAACTTGAAGTGGCGAATGCTGAGTGTGCGAATAAAGCGACAGAGGTGTTTTTAATACAATAGGAAGGCTAACGCGGAAAGATGACCATTTCCAAATAAAAAGTTTTTTTTATCCCAAAGTTGTGTATCTGACTGCCCGCAGCATGACAAATGCAGACTGCGCAGCAATGATTTCTACTTGGAAGTTTGATACAGAGAGATGGTGTCTGTTAGTTTCATGTGTGTTACTCCAGGGGTGTATGTTGTTTTAATTTACCATGGTTGTTGGCAGTTTCTATCAGTGAATAGCGCCTTATATAAACGTGCCATAGTGTTTCTTATTCATTTTAGTACCATAGTGATTGGCTAAAATTAAGAGGACCCCAGGTCAATCCATTTGGTGATGAGGAGGACCATGACTAAGATGAGTCATTCCACCTCAAAAAAACACAAGAAAGGGGATTTTGACACGCACCATCTCAGATTGTTCTGAAATCATTTATGTAGTTAGAAACATTAAAGATCAGCATTCTTGAAACATTTTGTTGAAATATAATTTGATCTCTGAGAAATTAAGCTAATTAATTGTACCCAAATTGGCCATTTTAATTTACAGGATTCATATCTTAAATAAATATATGACCTAACATTCGATTTGGACCACAATTCTAACCTAACAATGAGTAAGACATGAAGAATAAAATGGCCAAAAACCTCCCACGGACCACCCACACCCCCTGCCAATCACACCCCATCAACCAGTATATACCATCAGTTCTCTGTTTGACAAGTAGTATGGAGCTGCTGCTTGGAGTATTGCTTCTTCATCCTTTTAATGTATTCCCTGTGAATCTGGTGGGATTTTTCCCTCCCTTTCAGAAAAATTACTATTTAAGTCGCTTGCATTATTTACCATAAATGAATGTGAATGTATCAAGTTTTGTCCACTAGATGCTGTTGGTCCTGATACTTTTATTAATTTAGCTGGTCTCTTGTGTTTTATTAAATGGATCACAATTTCTTTGCAACTTTTAGTAGGAAAGCAATAGATTTTGCTCATGATGAAAATACACTAAACAAAAATATAAACACAACATGTAAAGTGTTGGTTTCGTGCTCTGAAATAAAAGATCTCAGTGATTTTCAATATGCACCAAAAGCTTATTTCTCTCACATTTTGTACATTTCTCCTTTGCTGAGGTAATCCATCCAATAGACAGATGGGGTATATCAAGAAGCTGATTAAACAGCATGATCATTACACAGGTGCACCTTGTGCTGGGGACAAAAGGATACTTTAAAAATGTGCAGTTCTATCACAAAACACAATGCCACATATGTCTCAAGTGATGAGGGAACGCTGTGTGCAATTAGCATACTGACTGCAGGAATGTCCACCAGAGCTGTTGTCAGGGAATTGAATGTTCATTTCTCTATCGTTGCTTTTCAAGAATTTGGCAGTAAGTCCAACCTGCATCACAACCACAGACCACATGTAACCACACCAGCCCAGGGCCTCCACATCCAGCTTCTTCACCTGTGGGATCGTCTGAGGGGGGGTGGGGAGTGGTTGCTGAGGAATATTTCTGTCTGTAATAAAGCCATTTTTGTGGGTTAAAACTCATTCTGGTTGACTGGGCCTGGCTCCCCAGTTGGTTGGCCTGGCTGCCAAGTGGGTGGGCTAATGTCCTCCCAGGCCCACCCACCCATGGCTGCACCCCTACCCAGTCATGTGAAATCCATAGATTAGGGCCTAATGAGTTTATTTCTGACTGATTTCCTTCTATGAACTGTCACTCAGTAAAATCTTTGAAATTGTTGCATGTTGAGTTTTATATTTTTGTTCAGTAAAGGAAGAGAACATTGAACAGAACAAGGTTATGTCAATAACTACATTTTGACAAAAATGTAGATAGAACCTTCTAGACCCAAGCACTCGATCTGTCCAGGCATATCTACATTGTCAACACCTCAGCTGGGCTCTGTTTAAACTGACAGACAGACAGGCAGCAGTCAGAGCAGAAGGTCTTCCAATACATCGCCCAAGCACTCCTCTTTCTTTTCTCAAAAGCCCTGCTTCCATGTGTGTCATTGGTTGATAAGCACACTTTGTACAATAAACCGAGTGATTTTACCACGCAGAAACAGGTACACTGAGGCGCATATTGATTAAGGAAATGCTCAATAGATAAGAGTAGGCTGGATGCTGGAAAGGCTGTCTGATGATAAAATGTAATATGCAGCACAACTGTGAGGATGGAAGTTAAGATCAAGCAGAAGTTTATTAGTCTGTAACACATTGGGATATAGCCAGGAGTAAACTGATATGCATATGCATTTAGCAACAGTGAAATAAAGGGTTAGGGTATTCATACTTCTACTTCTACATTTTTAACTAAATCCATTCCTCTTCTGTGTGACTGCTACAGGATGCGTGAGAACATGTCTGCCATGGTGTGTGTGAAGGAGGAGGAGGAGGACCCTGGGGAGAAGCTGTCCCAGGATGAGATCATCTCCAGGACCAAGCAGGTGATCCAGGGCCTGGAGGCTCTAAAGCAGGAACACAACTCCATTCTGGAGGGCCTTCTGGGCACCCTGCACTGCCTGAAGCAGGATGACCAGGGAGTCCTGGTGGAGGAGAAGTCCCTCATGATCCGCAAGTCCCTGGAGATGCTGGAGCTGGGCCTGAGCGAGGCACAGGTTAGTATACTGTATAGGTCTAGGCTACACGCCTCAGGCTGGGGGAGAGCTAGAGCCCTCTGGGATCTATCCTAATGAACTTTCAAATTAGACAGCTAGATGGAGAACCCACAGGCACCTACCACCTAAATGACCTGTGTCAGTAAATCATACTACAACCAAGGATTATCCATGAATTATTTACTACTAGTCTTCCCAGTGTTCTTCCGCACCCTTTGGACATCTTGCCCAGTTGCCTCACCCCTAACCCCCTCGCTGTGTTTGGTCCAGGTGATGATGGCGCTGTCGGGCCACCTGAGCTCGGTGGAGTCGGAGAAGCAGAAGCTGCGGGCACAGGTGCGCCGGCTGTGCCAGGAGAACCAGTGGCTGAGGGACGAGCTGGCAGGCACCCAGCAGAAGCTGCAGAAGAGCGAGCAGAGTGTGGCTCAGCTGGAGGAGGAGAAGAAACACCTGGAGTTCATGAACCAGCTGAAGAAGTATGATAAGGACCTGCTGCCATCGGTGAGTTAACACACACACACACACACACACACACACACACACACACACACACACACACACACACACACACACACACACACACAGACTGACTCACACCACCGCATTTCATTTTCCTGGTTTACACTGAATGACAATAACAATCATCTGTCCTCCCTGTTTTCCTCTGTTAGGAGGAGAAGGACTCTGACTCCAGTAAAGAGAATCTGGATGATCTGTTCCCAGACGACCAGGATGACCAACCTCCAGGCAGTGAGTCTTCTTCTTGTACCCATGTCTTTCTCTGTTCCTCACCTCACGTTTCCTCTCCTTGTTCCTACTTCCTACATTCCCTCCCACTCCCTCCAATACATTAACTAGTCCATTTATCCTCCTGTTGGTCTGAAAGTATGTATCACTATGAGCTTTAGAGTGCTATTAGTCAGAGCTGGTTGAGTGTGGAGGCAGGCCAAATGGAAATGGACCCAGTGAGCCAGATCACACAGTCACCAGGTTGGGTTCACTCCAGCAACCAGCATGTACATGAGAGGATTTCAGGCAGAGGGACAACACCCACTCCCCACTAAGCTGGGCATTTATTGACAAAATTAAGCAAAGGGGCCCTACATACAATATCGTATAATGATCCTACACAGAATCACTTCCAGCAAATGGGTAAAAAAGCATCATTAATCTGCATAAGTAACATATTGCAGGGATTTAAAGGGTACATCTCCAGTAATTGCTCCACCACATAGAGAGCTAATAAGATGCAGACAGGGATATGGAGGAGGGAGAGAGAGAGAGGAGCAGGATCTCTCTAGTCCTTTGTTGTGTTTGTATTGGGCTGTTAATACTTTATTTTATTCCAAGTTTCTGCTTGCTTAATGAGCACAATCTGAAGAGCGAGAGGGAACGAAATAGAGGATCAAAGGAAAGAGTGGGTCGTGCCAGGAAGCTCTCCAGAATGCGGGGGAGGCAAGTGTCAAATGCTCCTGAGTGCGCTCACATTAATCCTGCCCCCACATGAAGCAGAGCTGACTGAGACAGGGCTCTGTGTCTGTCTGTGTAGTGTGAAGTGGAGTAGACTCCTCTCCTGTCCTGACTGGTACCTCCCTGAAATACTCTTATGTCTTAGGTCCCTCTCACTGCAGTGGTGGAGATGGTTTAATTGCTTATCTCCAGCTACACTAGGATTACAAAAGTATGTGGACACCCCTTCAAATGAGTGGATTTGGCTATTTCAGCCACACCTGTTGCTGACAGCTGTATAAAATCGAGCACAAAGCCTTGCAATCACCATAGACAAACATTGGCAGTAGAATGGCCTTACTGAAGAGCTCAGTGACTTTCAATGTGGCTTCCACCTTTACCGTCAAGTCAGTTTGTCAAATTTCTGCCCTGTTAGAGCTGCCCCGGTCAACTGTAAGTGCTGTTATTGTGAAGTGGAACCGTATAGGAGCAACAACGGTTCAGTGGTAGGCCACACAAGCTCACAGAATGGGACCGCTGACTATTGTATAAAACATTTTTTTTTAAAGGTCTTAATTTTAAGTTAGCGCATAACAGTTGTCTGTTATCGGTTGCAACCCTCCCTACCGAGTTCCAATCTGCCTCTGGAAGAAACATCAGCACAATAACTGTTCATTGGGAGCTTCATGAAATGGGTTTCTATGGCCGAGCAACCGAACACAAGCCTAAGATCACCATGCTCAATGCCAAGCGTCGGCTGGAGTGGTGTAAAGCTCGCCGCCATTGGACTCTGGAACAGTGGAAACGTGTTCTCTGGAGTGATGAATCACGCTTCACCATCTGGCAGTCTAATCTGGGTTTGGTGGATACCAGGACAGTGCTCCCTGCCCGAATGCATAGTGCCAACTGTAAAAATTGGTGGAGGAGGAATAGTCTTCTGGGGCTGTTTTTCATGGTTCGGGCTGGGCCCCTTAGTTCCAGTGAAGGGAAATCTTAATGCTACGGCATACAATGACATTCTAGACGGTTCTATGCTTCCAACTTTGTGGCAACAGTTTGGGGAAGGCCCTTTCTTTCATGTTTCAGTATGACAATGCTCCGTGCACAAAGCAAGGTCCATACAGAAATGGTTTGCAGAGATTGATGTGGAAGAACTTGTCTGGCCTGAACAGAGCCCTGACCTCAACACCATCGAACACCTCTGGGATGAAATGGAACACCGACTGCCAGCCAGGCTTAATCGCCCAACATCAGTGCCCGACCTCACTAATGCTTGTGGCTGAATGGAAGCAAGTCTCCACAGCAATGTTCCAACATCTAGTGGAAAACCTTCCCAGAAGAGTGGAGGCTGTTATAGCAGCAAAGGACGACCAACTCCATATTAATGCCCATGATTTTGGAATGAGATGTTCAGGTGTCCACATTTTTGGTCATGTAGTGTAGATGGAGCATAGCTAATTGTTTTTAGGCAGTTACAGTCTAGTGAACGTTTGTTCCTGTCCTCGCATATATGAAGTGAAAAGACCATGACAAGTGACGTGTTTGTGAGTGACCTTTTTGCCAAGCAGCGCTACCTTTTCACGTCTATTGGATATGTTTGGCTTTGCCTAGGGCTGTGACGATCATGGAATTTTGAATGACCGTAATTGGCCAGCCAAATGAAGTAATTAATGACTGTAATAACCGTTCCTGACTGCATGTGCTGCCACAGAAATAGAATGAATAGAACGGGAATTCCCATTCAAGTCAATAATGGGTCAATAATGGGTTGGCAGTTTGTCACGAGTTACCACAGCCACAATGTCAGGATTGGTTATATGAGTGAAGGGAAAGCAGCCAACAAGTGCTCAGCATATGTGGGAACTCCTTCAAGACTGTTGGAAAAGCATTCCAGGTGAAGCTGGTTCAGACAATGCCAAGAGTGTGCAAAGCTGTCATCAAGGCAAAGGGTGGCTATTTGAAGAATATAAAATATATTTTGATTTGTTTAACACTTTTTTGGTTACTACATGATTCCCTATGTGTTATTTCATAGTCTTGATGTCTTCACTATTATTCTACAATGTATAAAAAAGTAAAATCAAGAAAAACCTGTGGTGTACTAAAACCTTTGTGTATATTGTAAAAATATCTTGCTTTTTGGACTTAATTTAAGGTTAGGCATAAGGTTAGCATTGTGGTTAAGGTTAATGTAACAGGAATATTTAGACTTATAACTAAGTCTGTGATTTGATAGAGCAGTCTGACTGAGCGATGGTAGGCAGCAGCAGGCTCGTAAGCATTCATTCAAACAGCACTTTCGTGCGTTTGCCAGCAGCTGTTTATGACTTCAAGCCTATCAACTCCCGAGATTAGGCTGGTGTAAATGATGTGAAATGGCTAGCTAGTTAGCGGGGTGCACGCTAATAGCGTTTCAAACATCACTTGCTCTTAGACTTGGTGTGGTTGTTCCCCTTGCTCTGCATGGGTAACACTGCTTCGAGGGTGGCTGTTGTGTTCCTGGTTCGAGCCCAGGTAGGAGCGAGGAGAGGGACGGAAGCTATACTGTTACACTGGCAATACTAAATACTGCCTATAAGAACATCCAATAGTCAAAGGTTAATGAAATACAAATGGTACAGAGAGAAATATTCCTATAATAACTACAGCCTAAAACTTCTTACCTGGGAATATTGAAGACTCATGTTAAAAGGAACCACCAGCTTTCATATGTTCTCATGTTCTGAGCAAGGAACTTAAACGTTATCTTTCTTACATGGCACATATTGCACTTTTACTTTCTTTACTTTCATTATTTAAACCAAATTGAACATGTTTCATTACTTATTTGAGGCTAAATTGATTTTATTTATGTATTATATTAAGTTAAAATAATTGTTCATTCAGTATTGTTGTAATTGTCATTATTACAAATAAATGTAAAAAAACGGGCCGATTTTAATTGGTATCGGCTTTTTTTGGTCCTCCAATAATCGGTATCGGCGTTGAAAAATCATAATCGGTCGACCTCTACTCTCCAGAGATGTTCAATCGGGTTCAAGTCCGGGCTCTGGCTGGGCCACTCAAGGACATTGAGAATTGTCCCGAAGCCACTCCTGCATTTTCTTGGATGTGTGCTTAGTGTCGTTGTCCTGTTGAAAGATGAACCTTGGCCCCAGTCCTGAGCGCTCTGGAGCAGGTTTGCATCAAGGATCTCTCTGTACTTTGCTCCATTAATCTTTGCCTCAATCCTGACTTGTCTCTCAGTCCCTGCCGCTGATAAATATCCCACAGCATGATTCTGCCACCACCATGCTTCACCGTAGGGATGGTGCCAGGTTTCCTGCAGATGTGACGCTTGGCATTCAGGCCAAAGAGTTCAATCTTGGTTTCATATGACCTGAGAATCTTGTTTCTCATGGCCTGAGAGTCATTTAGGTCTGAGAGTCATTGGTGGAGTGCTGCAGAAATGGTTGTCCTTCTGGATGGTTTTCCCATCTCCACAGAGGAACTCTAGATCTCTATCAGAGTGACCATCGGGTTCTTGGTCACCTCCCTGACCAAGGCCCTTCTCCCCCGATTGCTCAGTTCGGCCGGGTTGCCAGCTCAAGGAAGAGTCTTAGTGGTTCCAAACTTTTTCCATTTAAGAATGATGGAGGCCACTGTGTTCTTGGGGACCTGCAATGCTGCAGAAATGTTTTGGTTACCCTTCCCCAGATCTGTGCCTCGACACAATCCTGTCTCGGAGCTCTACGGACAATTCCTTCGACCTCATGGCTTGGTTTTTGCTCTGACATGCACTGTCAACTGTGGGACCTTATATAGACAGGTGTGTGCCTTTCCAAATCATGTCCAATCAATTGAATTTACCACAGGTGGACTCCTATCAAGTTGTAGAAACATCTCCAAGATGATCAATTGAAACCGGATGCACCTGAGCTCAATTATAGCAAAGGTTCTGAATAATTATGTAAATAAGGTATTTCTGTTTTTTTGTGTGTTTTTTATTTTATTTTTTAATTTTTTAATACATATGCAAACATTTCTAAAAACCTGTTTTCACTTTGTCATTATAGGGTGTTGTGTGTAGATTGCTGAGGAATTTGCCGGTGCTTTAGCTGCATTCCGTTTCTTTTGTATCCTGAAAAACTCCCAAGCCCTTAACAAGCATACCCATAATATGATGCAGCAACCACTTTGCTTGAAATTATGGAGAGTTGTACTCAGTAATGTGTTTTATTGGATTTGCCCCAAAACATAACATTTTGTATTCAGTTTTTGCAGTATTACTTTACTGCCTTGTTGCAAACAGGATGCATGTTTTGGAATATTTTGATTCTGTACCGGCTTCCTTCATTTCAATCTGTCAATTAGTTCAGTATTGTGGAGTAACTATGTTGTTGATTCATCCTAAGTGTTCTCCTATCACAGCCATGAAACTGTAACTGTTTTAAAGTCACCATTGACCTCATGGTGAAATTCCTGAGTGGTTTCCTTCCTGTCACGCAACTGAGTTAGGAAGGACACCTGTTTCTTTGTAGTGACAGGGTGTTTTGATAAGATTGAATTAATAACTGCACCATGCTCAAAGGGGTATTCAATGTCTGCTGTTTACATTTTTTCCCATCTACCAATAGGAGCCCATTTTTGCGAGGCATGGGAAAACCTCTATGGTCTTTATGGTTGAATCTATGTTTGTTTGAAATTCACTCCTCAAATGAGGGACCTAACAAATACTGTAAATGTATGTGTGGGGTGCAGAGATGAGGTAGTCATTCAAAATTCATCTTAAGCACTACTATTGCACACTGTCCATGCAACTTATTATGTGACTTGTAATCAAATGTTCAACTCCTGAACTTATTTAGCCTTGCCATAACAAAGGGGCTGAACACATTTCAGCTTTTCATTTTTAATCCATTTGTAAACATTTCTAAAAATGATTGTGAGGTATTGTGTGTAGGCCAGAGACACACACAATCTTAATTTAATCAATTTTAACACAACAAAATGTGGAAGAAGTCAAGGGGTGTGAATACTTTCTGAATGACCCTGTGTGTGTATTTATTTTGACGATTATTTTACTTTCATGACGGCCTTCATCCATAACCGTCGGTTACACAGTAATTGTGCCAGCCCTAGCTTTTCCATGCTTGTCGATAGAATGTGTCATTCCTGTCGCGAACTTGCAAACAGTCTTAGCTCTATGGAACACCTGGGATCATTTGTTACTGGAGAGACATTTTTGATACTTTGGGTGTGGTGGGGAGGGTTATTACTGGAGAGGACCTCTGCTTCTTCAGCCCATTGACCCTCCTTCAGAGTCAGTACAGAGCTGTGGGCCTCTAATGATAAACCCAATCAGATGGTTTCCAGACCTCTTGCTTATAACACACACACCTCAACCATAAATATTCTCTCATGCAGTGATATGAGACATTTGGATGGTTTCCCGAACCAACATACTTCATATATGTGCCTGTACAGTGTCTCAGTTTCTCCACTCTACCAGTAATTTTGTGTGTACGTGTGTGTGTTGTGTGTGTGTGTGTGTGTGTGTGTGTGTGTGTGTGTGTGTGTGTGTGTGTGTGTGTGTGTGTGTGTGTGTGTGTGTGTGTGTGTGTGTGTGTGTGTGTGTGTGTGTGTGTGTGTGTATAGTCCATGTGAGTATAGTTTATGTTATGTTAACCCCTCGCCCGCCCTCCTCTGTCTCCAGTTCAGCAGCCCCACGGTAGTGCAGCAGCAGCCGCCGCCCAGCAGGGTGGCTATGAGATCCCGGCTCGCCTCAGGACCCTTCACAACCTGGTGATCCAGTACGCCTCCCAGGGCCGTTACGAGGTGGCCGTGCCCCTCTGCAAACAGGCCCTGGAGGACCTGGAAAAAACCTCCGGACACGACCACCCTGACGTGGCCACCATGCTCAACATCCTGGCCCTGGTCTACAGGTCAGCCTGGGGAAGGGGCTCTGGGGTGGGGAGGTGGGTCGTGGTGGTTGGTATTGGCTGTGGATCAATTATAGTCAATATACACTGAGTGTACAAAACATTAGGAACACCTTCCTAATATTGATTTGCACCCCCTTTGCCCTCAGGACAGCCTCAATTCATTGGGGCATGGACTCTACAAGATGTCGAAAGCGTTCCACAGGGATGCTGGCCCATGTTGACTTCAATGTTTCCCATAGTTGTGTCAAGTTGGCTGGATGTCCATTGGGTGGTGCATCATTCTTGATACACATGGGAAACTTTTGAACGTGAAAAACCCAGCAGTGTTTCAGTTCTTGACACACTCAAACCGGTGCGCCTGGCACCTACTACCATACCCTGTTCAAAGGCACTTCAATCTTTTGTCTTGCCCATTCTCCCTCTGAATGGCACACATACATTCCATGTCTCAATTGTCTCAAGGCTCAAAAAGTCCTTCTTTAACCTGTCTCCTCCCATTCATCTACACTGACTGAAGTGGATTTAACAGGTGACATCAATAAGGGATCATAGCATTCACCTGGATTCACCTGGTCAGTCTGTCATTCCTAATTTTTTGTACACTTGGTGTATGTTTGATCCTGATTCGACAAGATGTCAGCTTGTATAGTAAGAATTGTCAGCTGCTAGTTCTGGGAAATGGGAAGAATCATTAATTGCAATGCATGATTTTAAACTTGACAATACTTAATATGGGTCTATCCAAGACAAAACATTTGTCCATAACAAAGGGTTGTGTTGGACAAAATTGTTATTTATGTGGGGAGAGACATGGTTATGATCCCCAATGTTGTCAAACTTGTACTTGAGACCCTGTGGCAGTGATGTAGCCAAGTCACTAAACCTCGAGGTCGAGTCCGTGGTGTCCGAATCATTTATAATTGAGTCCCTTGGTAGTGCTAAAAGTAGCTTTCCAACAATATGAAAATCACGACTTTAGTCCGAGTGAAGTCAGAGTCCTGGACTCAAGTACTACAACACTGCCCTGTGGTAATAGGCCTCACTGTCAGAGAAACCACGGTAACATGCCCCATGAGTCATCTCTCTTTTTCTCTCTCCTCTATCAGGGACCAGAACAAATACAAAGAGGCAGCCAACCTGCTGAATGACGCTCTGGCGATCAGGGAGAAAACTCTGGGCAGGGACCATCCAGCGGTGAGTGTGGTTTCTCATCAATCTCTGTGTCTCAGCAGTATTTCTGTAACCAGCCAGCCAGGAAGGTCCACTAACTGTGCCGACCTCAACAGGCTTGTGTCTCTGACTCTCCCTGGACCTCCAGTTCCCTCAGTGCAGACTCAGAGCAGCAGAGGTTAGGCTCTCTATCACCCCCTCGTGTCTGTCACATGTGGGCCCCAGACCACCCTAGTCTAAATCAAAGGTCACTGTGGGTCCCTCTGTGGTCTCAGTGGTCTGGTGGTCTGAGTGATATACACGTGGTGGAGATTCATCCTGCTGATTGGGATATAATTACATAGCAGTAATCACTTCGTGCCTCCACTCTTTGTCTTCCTCTCATCTGTCGGTTACGCCTCTAATTGGTTAAATTCACCAGATCAGTTGCACTCTGCTGCCATGGTTGAGCCTTGTGGACACTCAATTATACATGCACAGATGATTTAAGGCTGTCCTAAGAGTGTTTTCTTTCTATTTCTGTGTGTGTGTGTGTCAGGTGGCTGCTACACTCAACAACTTGGCCGTGCTCTACGGGAAACGGGGGAAGTACAAAGAGGCGGAGCCACTTTGCAAGCGGGCTCTGGAGATCCGGGAGAAGGTGGGTCAGAGGGCGCTGGTCACTACAAGGCATTGTGGGAATGGAGTGCTAACACTGCAGAACGCTCCTGATTCCCGCTCCTCTCCAAATATATCTTGCTCAAGTTTCAAAGAACTTTGCTGTTCCTTCGAAAGTTTTCCTCTTAGTTAAACACAACTTTTTAAACTTATTTTCTGTCTATATGTTCTCCCCTGCATTCGCTCCCTCCTCCCAAGCCTCCCTATAGCTTTGTGTTGTTCAAAGAGGAACTGTGACTTTGGAGAGACTTAAGTCCTGGGAGGGTTCATTATTTTTGGCTGCACAAAATGGGATGCTTATAAAGGAGAAGCTCAGCAGTCCTGGAGATGCAAAGTGCAGTGTCTCTATTTATCCATCTCCCTTTCTGTTTCACTCTCTCCCTTTGTGCCTTTTCCTCTCATTCTCCCTCTGTGCTAAGAATGACACGTCTACTCCCTCTGTGATGTCGTCTGTGCCAGAGCTTAAGGACAGCGGAGACATTTTATTTATATTCTCCACTTCTTAAACTGATGATAAAGCTCTCTCTTGAGCTTAGAGATATGCCACCCAGCTTTCGGCAACAGAGGAAGGAAGAAGGCTTTGCTGATGCAGGAGGAATTTTCCTGCAGTTCTCTCTTTTAATAGCAAGCGCTTTTCCCACTGTGTGAGCTGCCTCAGTCCTTGGTTTATCTCTAGGGATGAAGATTAGGAGGAGGAGGGAGGGACTCTCTAAAAGGTTCCCCAGTAACATGCACTAGCCTGGTCTGGAGTTCAAAGAAGCACTCCTCAATAAAACTCTCTCAATATATCACCCAGACCTAGCAGTTGTTTCCTTTTTGAAATCCCATACTTCTAATGATGTTAACAGTAAACCCTTTAAATCCACGAAGAAGCTTCACAGGAGAGAGGGGGAGTGAGACTTGTATACATTCAGGTTGCTATTGATAATTCAGTGAGAAACCGTCAATCAGAGTAGAGCTGGACGACATGGACAAAAATCACAAATTGCCTGAATTGATACGATAACGATAAACAGAACGATAAGTTTATAATATTAATCTGCACTACAGTTTTTTTTAAATTATCCTTTAAACTACTACTACTAGTTTGATGGTTGTAGCCGTCAATTGTCCCATTAACAATCACCCGTATTAGTAAATGTATTTCTTTTAAAACTTCTCTAGTATAGTCTACTTATCATAATAAACGATATCAGCAAAATGCCTGCGATTAAGTGTTCATTATGGTCGGTATCGAGCATTTTTGGTTGATCTTCTCAGGTCTAAGTCAGAGAGACTACCTCCAAATGACTACCAACCCGTAGCACTCACGTCTGTAGCCATGAAATGCTTTGAAAGGCTGGTCATGGCTCACATCAAAGCCATTATCCTAGAAACCCTAGACCCACTCCAATTTGCATACTGCACCAACAGATCCACAGATGATGCAATCTCTATTGCACTCCACACTGCCCTTTCACACCTGGACAAAAGGAACACCTATGTGAGAATGCTATTTATTGACTACAGCTTAGCGTTCAACACCATAGTGTCCTCAAAGCTCATTACTAAGCTAAGGACCCTGGGACTAAACACCTCCCTCTGCAACTGGATCCTGGACTTCCTGACGAGCCGCCCCTAGGTGGTAAGGGTAGGTAACAACACATCCGTCACGTTGATTCTCAACACGGGGGTGCGTGCAGAGGTGCTTGCTCAGTCCCCTCCTGTACTCCCTGTTCACTCATGACTGCACGACTCCAACACCATCTTTAAGTTTCTTGATGACACAACAGTGGTAGGCCTGATCACCGACAATGATGAGACGGCCTATAGGGAGGAGGTCAGACCATGTGGTGCAAGTACAACAACCTCTCCCTCGACGTGATCAAAACAAAGGAGTTGATTGTGGACGACAGGAAAAGGAGGACCGAGCAAGCCCCCATTCTCATCGACAGGACTGTAGTGGAGCAGGTTGAGAGCTTCAAGTTCATTGGTGTCCACATCAGCAACAAACTAACATGGTCCAAGCACACCAAGACAGTGGTGTCAGAGGAAGGGCCTAAAAATTGTCCGTCTCCAGTCACCCAAGTCATAGACAGTACTCTCTGCTACCGCACTGCAAGTGGTTCCGGAGCACCAAGTCTAGGTCCAAGAGGCTTCTAAACACCTTCTACTCCTGAACAGCTAATCAAATGGCTACCCAGACAATTTGCATTGCACCCCCCCCCCTTCTACGCTGCTGCGACTCTGTTATTATCTATGCATAGTCACTTTAATAACTCTACCTATATGTACATATTACCTCGACACCGGTGCCCCTGCACTTTGACTCTGTACCGGTACCCCCTGTATATAGCCCCGCTATTGTTATTTACAGCTGCTCTTTAATTATTTGTTATTCTTATGTCTTGCTTTATTTTGTTGGTATTTTCTTAACTGCATTGTTAAGGACTTGTAAGTAAGCATTTCACTGTTGTATTCGGCGCATGTGACAAATAAAACTTGATTTGATTTAATTAGCAAGCCTCTCCAACCCAGGCCTCTGTCACTCACTGTATAGAGGGAAGGAAGATCATCATTTCTCTGCTAATGAGCATTGAGCCTCTCACTCCTAACTCCCAGTCTCTGTGTGTCTTTCTCTGTGAGTCAGTCAGAGAGACAGAGTTAGCCCTCAGCTCTGTCCTCCTTCCTCACCCAACCCCTTAATGACACCTCTCCTCTCCACCAGCTCTGCTCTGACTTCACCCGCCTATCTAATGGTCCAGCCAGATCACATAAAGGACAGAACTGAGACTATTATTCTATCCAAAGTAATGGTGATGGGGTCTCTTTCTGTTGTTATAAATATTCCCTTTTCATCCTTTCACTTTGAGATGCTTTGATTAGCGTGAACCATTATTGCTTTATTACTCACTGTTTTGTTAAATTAACATGGCCTCCCCCCATCTTCTCCTGCCCAGGTTCTCGGTAAGGACCACCCAGATGTGGCCAAGCAGCTGAACAACCTGGCCCTGCTGTGTCAGAACCAGGGCAAGTACGAGGAGGTGGAGTACTACTACCAGCGGGCCCTGGAGATCTACCAGACCAAACTGGGCCCTGACGACCCCAACGTGGCCAAGACCAAGAACAACCTGGTGAGAGGGTCACATAGGGGTTAAGAGATCACTGGCTTTGTGTGATGACTTCACATTTTAGAATAAGTTATGAGAAGTAGAGTTTCTGATGTTTTTGAAGGTCATATTCTTACATATTCATATTCGGTCTCTCTCATCCTCTCACAGGCATCCTGTTACCTGAAGCAGGGGAAGTTCAAGCAGGCTGAAACTCTGTACAAAGAGATCCTTACCCGCGCACATGAGAGGGAGTTTGGCTCTGTAGACGGTAAGACACACACA
This sequence comes from Oncorhynchus masou masou, assembly GCF_036934945.1. Lineage (NCBI taxonomy): Eukaryota > Metazoa > Chordata > Actinopteri > Salmoniformes > Salmonidae > Oncorhynchus > Oncorhynchus masou. Next base: position 30,919,622 of record NC_088232.1, read on the forward strand.
GCAATCAAGTATTGTCTGTCGTTTGATGTAAAGGTGAATGTTTTCACGCTGCTGTCATCATTTTAGTTGAAAAGCTTCTGAAAACAACAATGACCTTTCAGTTGAATGCTCTAATGATTTGAGCCAGACCATACCCTGCTGTCTGCCTGAATGTCAGTCAATATTTTCTTTTGACCTGCGTGTGTCTGATGGTTGGTTGTTGTTTGTCTCTGACTGCAGATGAGAACAAACCCATTTGGATGCATGCGGAGGAGAGAGAGGAACAGAGCAAGGTGAGAGATTGTGTGTGTGGTGTGGATGATGGAGAGTCCACTTTCACTAAGGACCATGGTATTAGTCACTGCTGATGCTGTGGATTAACTTTCACAACTGACAGGGGAAAGTGTTTCCGTCACGGTGTGAAAGGTTTATCGATTTAGACGGCTGAAGAAGAAATCGTGACCGACCGTAATCTCTCAATTTACCACCACTAAACACTCTAAACACTCATGTATTTTGGTGCCGCATTAACGATCTCTCAAATCAGCTAATTTCATATTTTCATATCTGATGTAATCCAAATCTCCTTTCATGGTTCTGTGTCATTTGTCAAGAATTAGCTGAAATATTTAGGCTGTTAATTAATGACCAACCATTTTACTATGGTGGTAGATTTCTGTCATTAGCGTTTCAAGTCCTTAAATCCTAACAACTGATGGATGTGGTGGTTCATCTCTAGGGAAAGCAGCAGGACGGCTCCCCGTTCGGAGAGTATGGAGGCTGGTACAAAGCCTGTAAAGTAGACAGGTCAGTATTAAGTATGGAAACTATAGTGGTATGCCTATGGTCCTGTATGTGATGACATTAGTTCATGATGTGTTTATAATGTCTGCCCCAGCCCCACAGTGACCACCACACTGAAGAACCTGGGCGCCCTCTACAAGCGGCAGGGTAAATTTGAGGCGGCAGAGACCCTAGAAGAGGCCGCTATGCGTTCCAGAAAACAGGTGTGACCACTGTCCTCTTCTGCCACTTACCTGCCTGAATAATAGATTTGCCAGCCCAGGGTCATGTGAAACCGGGTATGTGAACAGACTGGAGGAGTATCGTTGGTCCAGCTGTCTAAACTGAAATACTAGCACGTCTTGGTTTTCATCTGTTGTAAACCAATCCATAACAAAATCCAACACATGATGCGATGTTGATCACTGAGAGTGTGTGTGTGTTTCCTGTCCACATGGCCAGGGTCTGGACACGGTGCACAAACAGCGTGTGGCGGATGTTCTGAGTGAGCCAGAGGCACGGGAGAAGCAGTGGAGCCGTGAGAGCCTGACCTCCGACGCCACGGTCAAGTATGAGAGTGGCCCGGACGGGGGCGAGGAAGTGAGTATGAGCGTGGAGTGGAACGGGGTAAGTACAGTACACAGCCCAAGCCACACACAGGGAGTAGGAAGGGGTACAGACACACCCCTTAGATCCTCCTAGAGAAAAGCCCAATTGGGATGGAAAATATTTGATATGATTGGCTTTGTGATTAAAATCTCATCTGATTTCTCAATTTGCTTTGAAAACGTCTCTAGAAATGATCAATGTTAAGATTATACATTACAATTGATGATTTATTTAATCTACTAATGAGCAGTGAACAGTGGCTTCTGTCAAGGAGGATATTACTGAACATTTAAAGTTATTTCTTACCTACTCTTAAAGTGCATATCCTCTACAACTTGTCAATTATTTGATGAGGACTGTGTTGCCAGTGGTAACCTTGGTGGTAAATGTCCTAGATTCTATATGACTCCATATTATTTGTGTGATAGCTAAGGTTATAATGCTGATTGACTGTCTGGCCAGTTTGTAGTTATAATCACCTCCTCTGTTCTACACTAATGCTTCTAGTCTACACTCATGCTTATAGTCCTCAACTGAGTGAACACTCCAGCTGCTTACATAAAATTACTTATCAGACCTTTGTGCCAGCAAGTTACTGTGTCTAGTATAGAAGCCATATGTTTTGTATGGTTCTATTTTGTTTTCAGCAAACAGTATATTGCACACAACAAACTCGTCCTTTCCATGCATTAGTCTGACAACTGTATGCTATTCCCACTGGCTCTATCCGATTACTGCAGTAAAGTCCTCTTGGTCACAGCATATGTTTGCAAATCACACCACACTCTCTGCTGTAGTCTGCTATTCAGAACTGCCCTGCTCCCATAGCAACAGTAGCCGTAGTGTCCAAGACAACCAATCAGCATCTCCTCCTTGGAATCCCCTGCCTGCCTGGTCTGCCCTCAGCTCAAGGCTCCGGGGAGACTGGGCTCAGGCACATTCGTAACCTGTGTTCTCTACTGTACTGCTCACCTATCGGACTGTCTCAGTCAGATACTAACCTGTGTGTTAAACAACACCTCTGTCGCCATGGTGACTCATTCATGTTCTCATCACTACTGATGCATGTGGGCTCTGTACTGTACATCTTCAAAGTCCCTCTGACACTTTCATCATGTGTGTTTGTGTTTAATGTACTGTCTGTGCCTCTCCTGCCCATTTTGTGTGTGTGTGTGTGTGTGTGTGTGTGTGTGTGTGTGTGTGTGTGTGTGTGTGTGTGTGTGTGTGTGTGTGTGTGTGTGTGTGGCGTGTAGTGCTGAAACCTCTGTCAGACACACATAGTACATACTGGTAAGGATGGATGGACAGACTTAAACATGTATGATGATTGTGATACAGTACCCCTGCTGTCTTTTTCTCTGCATCCAGTGGCAGGTTATTACCAGTCAAGAGTGGTGGGACAGCATTCAACCTGTACAATCTGTCCCATTATTCTAGCTGATTCTGAGTGTGTATTTACTGTCTGCATCCCTTTGTCTGTGCATGCAGTGCTGTGGTGGGCTAACCTTTTGTTTCCTCTCTGAGTAAAACCTGTACTACTGTGTGTGTAAGTATGATTTAAGTGTTCCCCAGACACAGTATCTCTCCAAGAATACCCCCTTCACTTCTGCTTTGTTTGGGTGGGTTCTGTCACCCACTTTAGTCCTATTTTCCTTTTGTTTGTCGTCTTTTTGGGGTTTTCCGGAGCTTTGATTTGATATGCCCATGGATGAGCCACAGGTCCTCTGAACTTGGCAGTGGAAAATGGCTGATGGCTTTGTACAGGGAATTGACTTATTATATAAACCTAGCTGGGTTAGAACACACAGGCAGTCGTTTTAGTTTATTTTGGGGTTATAGTCACATTGTTGGTTGTTTTGTTGATTAACTTCACAGTTTTTTAGATCGGCTGAAATGAGCCTGTTATATTCATTAACTATAGTTCTATTCATTCACTTTCCAAATTACACAACTACTGAATTTACCATCATGACCAGGACAGGACACTGGTTAGCTCATACTGGCTAGGACCTCAGTGTATTGAGAGATACTTTAACTGACCATTTAGGCTCTGAGGTCATATGAGCAATTCCAAATCCATGCTGCCTTTGCATCAGTTGGATGCACTTGATAAAGGATTCAAGTGCTATAAGGACTGATTTAATTCACTCCTCAATTAATTTTTAGGCTACTGTTTTTACTTTACCCTTGGTCCCTGGATTTGTGTGATTGCTTATAGTTTCCTTTGCCCTATAAATCTCTTTAGCTGTTGCTAATTTTGAGTGCTGATGCCTTCTGCAGTTGTAAAGCACCGCCACAGCCCTACCTGGAGAAATACTGTCTCTGTAGGGGAAACACTGGCTGACCGCTGCTGTCTGTCTGACTTGCTCTGCTTTCCTTCTCTTCCTCATTTCCTCACTTTACTCTACCTCTTCTTCATCTCTGTTTTTCAATACCCTCTTCTGCCTCTCTTGGTATTCCTTTAATTTGTGTCCCTCTCTCTTTCTTTTTTCCTCCCTCTCTTCACCCTGTCTGACCGGCAGGCATAATCCCAGATGCCTTGTTGTGGTTCTAAGTACTTGTCTTCTGCATGACGGACGCCAGCTCGCCTGCCACCTCTCCAGCTTTGCAGTTGTCTTCTCTTCAGGCTCTTCTCTCCTCCTCTGGGCTGTCTGTCTGGTGACACTACTGGGCCAAGCTGTCCCTAGTTCTATCCTCCCATCCACTGTCAATGGGACCAGGGGGGCTGGGCTCTATGTCTCAGAACCAAACCAAGCCACTCCTGCCTCCTGCCATTACCTTATCTTGCTCTTTGCTGAACTTAAATACTCTGTCTCCTCACTCTATCTGTTCTATCTCTCAGTAGGGTGTGTGTGGTGTTGCGTTTTCAGCATTTACTAGAAGTAATGATGCATACCGGTCTGCTTTTGCACGTAGTGATTTAACTAACATACTGTGAATTCTATGAGTTGGTGGCATGATCATCATCCTGTATGCTCCCTCAGAGTACCGTGGTGGCTCTAGGCTGCTGTCGAGTTTCTTTAGTAGTGTTTGATCCTATGCTCCATATGGTCCTATTGATGTCAAACTTAACGGTGTTGTCATGTCCTGATCAGGTGGGAGTGTCAGAAGACAATGCAGCTCCTGTGTATACAGAGCCAGATGGTGGGAGGGGATGGGGAGTGTAGAGGGGGGTATAGGACAGAGGAGTGGGACATGCCTCACTCTGCAGAGTGGAATCTGGACACTTCTCTTCATGGCTCCTACTAATCTACTCTGTCCTGTCTGTGCTTCTTATAGTATGTATCTCTTAACTTCTAATAAAACGTAAGTCTTTGCTCACCCACATCTTTGCCTGTAGCCTCTTTGTGTGCTCTCTCTCTTTCTGTGTGTGTGTGTGTGTAAAACAGGGTTTGTGTGTGTGTGTGTGGTTGTGTGTGTGTCTAAATCTTGATGGTAGAGGTCAACTCCGGGACCATGGTAAAGTGACCCGTCCTTCTTTTCCTTCTCTTCTCCATGGTGGTGTCCTAGTGGACAGGTCAGAGGTTAGGGGTTAGAGCTGTGTGAATAACCACAGAGCATGAAAAGCTGTTACTCCAAGATCTGATCAAACATAGCAGGATGGATATTGCTACCTTGTTGTAGATGAATAAAGCATGAAAACCTTTAGAAGGAATTTACATTGCTCTGCTCTGTTGACCCAAGAGAACTATTGTGAGCATAACTTTATACAATGTTTTTGGAGGGCTTCTCTAATTTCTTTATAGCATCATTTCTGAATAGCACACGGATGAGGCCAACATATTTTGTCTCAACAGAGAGTCTAATCGGATGCACATGCAAAAACAAGCACATGCACAGTCCATCACATATACAGACAGAAGAAGTTGCTGAGCCAATTCTCTGTATTTTGATTGTGTGTGTGTGTGCGTGCGTATCTGTACTGAGTGTGGGGGTGTGTGCAACTCTGCATGCATGTTTGTCTCTACTTGTGTGTATGCAAGATGTGAGTGTGACAGTAACCCTCTGACCTCTCTCATCAGGACGGTTCCGGCTCTCTGAAGCGGAGCGGCTCCTTCAGTAAACTCCGTGCCTCTATTCGCCGCAGCAGTGAGAAACTGGTCCGCAAGCTGAAGGGCGGCAGCTCACGGGAGTGGGACCCCAAAAACTCTGGGTAACTATTCTCCTCACCTTTGATCCCTTCATGCACAGTTAGTTAAATAAAGGTTAAATAAATACAACAAATAGTTTTTGTATCTAACCTTTATTTAACTCGGCAAGTCAGTTAAGAACAAATTCTTATTTACAATGATGGCCTACCCCAGCTAAACCCTAACCCAGATGAGGCTGGGCCAATTGTGCTCCACCCTATGGGACTCCCAATCACGGCCGGTTGTGATACAGCCTGGAATCGAACCAGGGTCTGTAGTGACTCCTCTAGCACTGAGATGCTGCGCCACTCGGGAGCCCCAGAAAAGACTAAGCCACTCTGCTTCTGGAGGGATCTCTACTCTGCTGTGGGTTAACTCTGGTGTAACTCTGAGTCCTGTTTGGCACAGCTAATGAACCACTGGGGGTTGCACTAACTAACACATTCAAGAGCCTGTTACTTGTGCATTTTCACTTTCATACACTATGAATGCCACATACTGTGACTGGTACAGACTTTTACTGGCTCAATGTCACGCTGTAGAAACAGGGTACTATTCCAGACTACATTGCCTGTGTGGATATGTCCAGTGAGGAAAGTGCTTTGATCTGACAGGCAGAGCAAGTCGGACTGATTCTGAAACTACAGAGAACTCCGACTCCTAGTGCCTCAGTCAGCAGCGAGCTTCTCTATTTTATGTCCTTATAATTTGTATAAAAAGTAACATCTGCTTTAAAAAATAATAATAATTGTTTTTCCACAAAAATAGTGAACTAGGCCATTATTACTCCTGTATGAGCGGAGAAAAATACTCACATACTCAAAACAACTTCCCGCGGCCATGTGTACACAGAGTACTCTCAATCAGCTGTGAGGGACAATCTGGCCTAGAGACAGGACTAAATAGAGAATGATTAAGAGCTCTAGATGACCAAACTACTACTAATTGCCTGCTTTGAAATGCCTGCATATGAAAGCCATATTTTATTTGTTTTCCTTTTTTCACAATTTTTAAACTACATTTTCAAAACAAGGTGCAAATATCAGTGGGTTTTTTTTGTGAATTTATTTTTGTCTGCATGGGAATTTTGTTTTATTTTAATATTCTAGTACATATCTATGCTGTGTTTTTATTTCTGACTAATAAACTGTTCCAAGTGAATGGCTACTGCATGCCTCATCTGTTTTTTGACATTCTGTTTTCTGACTCATTTTCCTCTCTTCTGCTCTTTCTATCCCTCAGACCATTTTAACGTTCCTAACTCTTTATCAATGACGATTGAACCCCATTATGATGACCTTTCTAATCCAGGAGACAGTAGAGCGCTGTATCAATAGAATTCAATGAATTTGGCACCGAATACTACTCCCTTTAATCAATTTGTTGTCACACTCTCTTCAACTTTTGTTAAGTGTGTCCTTTAACCCATATGTTATGTTTTAGCTCATAGAGATGGCTTTATGTATTTGTGTCGGGGCATTGTCTGGGGAAACTAACCTGTGAGTGAGTCTCATTTTTGTTATTAACCCACATACCATCTTCATGGGCCACATGTCCCTCTCCTCACTCTTGACCCCTCAACCCGGCTCTCACTGACATCTCCTTGCATGCCACTGTTCTGGGTGCAGCATGAAGCGAGCCAGCTCACTGGGTGTTCTAAACGTGGTGGACAAGGCTACCGGAGACCTCTACCAAGTAAGGAGCCTAACTGTCTCTCTCGCTCCATCTTTCAAGTCACTCAATCTTTCCCCATTTTTTTTTTCTGGGTCACTTCTCCCTCACCATCCCCCGTGTTTATCTTCCTCCCTCTTTCTTACACACTACTCTCTGAGACTTTATGAAACAACAATTCCCCAATGGTCCTCTTGGTTGTGATCTGTGATCAAGCTGTCCCTTGCCCCTGTCCACCTGTGCAGTCATCTCAGAAACTGGTCACTAATGTAATGACTAACATGTTTCTCATTGTGTGTACACTAATCTATAACCCCTTAGTCACAACTCACAGTAATGAATGATGTGCACGGCAGATGTAGGAAATGATACCTTTTGACAGTTGATTTATGTGGCTGCAATGAGGAAATTAGACTTAAGATGAACCAGGTATAGTAGTCTGTAACCAGATGATCAACAACAACCATTCAAAATTCTACTTGCAACGTTCTACATGAATTGACTCCAATGTTAATCCTTTTATAAACTGACTGCAATCGATTGTTCACCACGATAAATCTGACTGGATTTATTTGAGAATATGCATCACTGGACCATGGTACCATTCTACATGGTGGGATATTGGTTCTGCCAACCTACCATACGATAAGGGTGTGACTGCAGAATACAGTAGTGCACCAGATTTCAGCATATTGGCATCTCATTTATATTGTATACTTCATTCCCCCAAATACTTCAACAGTAATCAATCATGAACCCTTCATGTCTGTATTCCATATTCAAGCAAAACAGACCTTTTCTCCATGGATATGTTAAGGATATTTTGTCTGTGATGTGTACATGAACTGTTTCTCTTTAGTTCTTCAACCTATTCTGAACCCTATGCCCTCTCTGCTGCCCACTCTAGGAGCGAAATAATCATCTGAGAAAGAGTCGTGACCTGAGTTCCAGCCACACTGACCTGGCGCATTGAAGGTCGGAACTCAGAATGTTCCAGTGGAGAGGTGACAGAGGTCATGGGGTCAGTCTCCTAAACAACCCTCTCCCTGTTGTAGGTATACAGCTGGCTGCAGTACATAGGTTTCACAATCTCATTGCACTTTGATCTCATCACTGGTTTGCTTAGGTGTTTTCATTGAAATGTTTTCTCTTTTTTTCTATCAATATATGTCGAACAACATGAGATTAGTTATAATGAATGACAAATGTATAACTCTAAGTCAAGTGTAAATGCGTGTGTGTGGATGTAAGTATGCACCTATATTTTATAGTTAAGTGCTCAAATGAGAGAATGTTCATTTTTGTATTTTCTGTGTGTGTGGTTGCTTTGTCCTACCTTACCTCCACAGATCTAAATCGTATCTTAAATAATTTGGTTATCACTTGAATGGAATATGTGATCAGTTCAGGAGGTCCCAGTAGGGTACTTAACTCTGCTGCATAACCCCTTTCATCCAAATTGATGTCCTGTGTGTTCTTATTGAAGTGCTAGATGTGCTTGTTGTATTACGTTTTATGTTTTACATTTGGGTTGTGTAAATTATGGTTTATTTTATTTCCTATGCTGATCTGGGGAATCTTATTTCTTTGTATCAGAGGTCTTGAAATGAATAGCTCTGCTTCTAGTTTCATGATGTTACTGCAATTTCAAGAGACTGCTCAAAATGTATGTGAAGTTATGAGGCAGGATCGTTCTGTTGGCACATTAAGTATATCTGGTGGATTTCTCAGGATTGTCACAGAACAGAAGATGGCTAGCGAAGCTAGTTTTGATATACACTGACTGCACTAGATATTTAACACAAGAACCTGTTACAATCAAATGCATTTTCCAGTAACAGCATAAAAATATTGTTACAATCTGGAGTAAAGACATTGTTTACTAATTTGTACCAATCTGTTTCTGTATGTTGAATCAAGAGTAAGACTATGTATAAAGAGTGAAATTAAGCTGAAGTACTTGGACTTCATTAGATTAAATATCCAACCAAAAAATTCAACAAATGTTTTTATTGATCCATTATAGGACTTGCTGTCACTCCCACATTTGCATTGTTTTACTTTGTTCTCAAAACTTTCAAGTTAACGTTTGCTCGTTTCCGAAGCGTGCCTTTTTTAGGTCCACAGACATGATCCTACTGACATGGGTTTGGATTGCTTGTTGGGTGGACTGTTAATGTGGTCTGTTGATGGGGATGTGTGATAGCGTTCTCTTATGTAAGGAAGGTGACTGTTACATTTGACTTCAGACATCATAGGCCCAGGAACATCACCAGTCCCTCACCAGGATGACTTAAAGAGGGGTGAAACATTACTAATTAGGGTTAAATTGACCGGACCGGTTACACTATCCAAGGAACAGGACCTATTTTTATGATAAGTTGTCATGAGCAGAGGGAACCATGGAGTAGTGAGTAATTTGCAAGTAATCCTATGAGCAGTGGTACAATGGCTGCGTTTACACAGGCAGCCCAATTCTGACCTTTTTTCCACAAATTGGTAGTTTGGCCAATCACATCAGATCTTTTTCAGGGCTGATCCGATTGGTTAAAAGACCAGTAAATAAAACAAATATTAGAATTAGGCTGGCAGTGTAAACGCAGCTTCTGAGTCACTTGAGGTGGTGCACAGAATCATGGAGAAGGACAACACGCCCTGAACTAGTGAAACACTGCTGGGAAATGTTAATGATGACATCACCCTATTATTTGTGACACAGTCAATGCACCAGACTGTCCAAGTTAACTGGCTGGCTGGATCCCTTTAGCCTGAACTGTGGTGAAGTGTTTGTCCTGAAAAAATATGGTATAAATTGTTTGAATAAAACTATACAATTGTTTTCCTTAGTCTCTCTATCATTCTTTGGTCTGATAAATGAGCATGGTCACGGAGCAGAGCATGGCAGTGGAGAAAGGAGAAACACAGGATAATTATTGTTCTCTCAGCGCCCCCTACAGGATTTTCATTAAATCCAACGACTATGAAATACCCTATCTGTAATCATCATACAAACACTTCAAAAGTGATCATGTTTTACGGAATCTAAAATCTTGAATGAGTCTTGAACAAATAGAAAAAATATGCAATGTTCGAATGCAGGTGGATTGTTTGGGATGAGGTGGCTGGGAGTACATCAGACACTTCCCTGAAGTATGTGTGGTGCCTCCACTCATCTCACTTCAGTCTTTCGGTGGACCCAAGCTCCCCAAGTAGAGCCCCACCAGCCACTATACTTACATTTAATTAACAAGGTATTACACACTGACAACAGTATTTAAGTGGCAGTCTCCAATGTAAACTCAGCAAAAAAAGAAATGTCCCTTTTTCAGAACCCTGTCGTTCAAAGATAATTTGTAAAAATCCAGATAACTTCACAGATTTTCATTGTAAAGGCTTTAAACATTGTTTCCATGCTTGTTCAATGAACTATAAGCAATTAATGAACATGCACCTGTGGAACGGTCATTAAGACACTAACAGCTTACAGACGGTAGGCAATTAAGGTCACAGTTAGAAAAACTTAGGACACTGAAGAGGCCTTTCTACTGACTCTGAAAAACACCAAAAGAAAGATGCCCAGGGTCCCTGCTCATCTGTGTGAATGTGCCTTGGGCATGCTGCAAGGGGGCATGAGGACTGCAGATGTGGCCAGGGTAATAAATTGCAATGTCCGTACTGTGAGACGCCTAAGACAGCGCTACAGGGAGACAGGACGGACAGCTGATCTACCTCGCAGTGGCAGACCACAAGTAACAACACCTGCACAGGATCGGTACATCCGAACATCACACCTGTGGGTCAGGTACAGGATGGCAAGAACATCTGCCCGAGTTACACCAGGAACGCACAATCCCTTCATCAGTGCACAAACTGTCCGCAATAGGCTGAGAGAGCCTGGACTTAAGGCTAGAAGGCCTATTGTAAGGCAGGTCCTCACCAGACATCACCGGCAACAATGTCGCCTATGGGCAGTAACCCACCGTCACTGGACCAGACAGGACTGGCAAAAAGTGCTCTTCACTGACGAGTCACAGTTTTGTCTCACCAGGGGTGATGGTGGGATTCACGTTTATCGTCGAATGAATGAGCGTTACACCGAGGCCTGTACTCTGGAACGGGATCGATTTGGAGGGTCCGTCATGATCTGGGGTGGTGTGTCACAGCATCATCCTCCCCCCTCATGTGGTACCCTTCCTGCAGGCTCATCTTGACATGACCCTCCAGCATGACAATGCCACCAGCCATACTGATCGTTCTGTGCGTGATTTCCCGCAAGACAAGAATGTCAGTGTTCTGCCATGGTCATCAAAGAGTTATGTTCATACAAATATTTACACATTAAGTTTACTGAAAATAAACGCAATTGACAGTGAGAGGACGTTTTCTTTTTTTGCTGAGTTTATTTACAATGTATCTACAATGACATAACCCACAGACCTTTGGTACATTAGGAGAGGAGCCCTAAAAAGCCCTAAAAAGGCACAGTGCCTCAAAGTACAAAGAACTTGCTTTATGTTTTTTGTGTGTCCTATGTAAATGTTTGCTCAGCCTACTTATTCACACGTTCTATATATGTAATGTATACAATAACTATGTATTCATACTATGACTCCCATATCCATGAGATGTCCACCGTGCTCTTTTGACAGGTCTGATAAAACAGTTTATCTGATTCTTCAAAAATGGACGGAACAGACAAGGTTAACTTTGATTCTATTTAAGTAAATGCCAACAACTCCAACATATTACATGGAATCTGCACGGGCTCCATGATGGCAAAAAAAAGCATAAGATTCTTGAACATTTAAAGAGATTGTAAGCAGTTGTGGTCTTCCTGCAAGAGTTACACTTTTTTAGCTCTACTTTTTTTAGATAGATTTCAAGCTACAGTATATGAAACCCAGAAAGGAACTATTATTTTAGCAGGAGACCTAAATCACACATTCGGCAACTGACAGCAATAAAAAAGGCAAATTTAAGGAGCCTCCAAAGAGGCTGAAAAATGTGATCTCTACAAATAATTTACAAGACACCTGGAGATTACTATTCCCAACAAAAGACTACTCCTTTGTTTATATATATTTTTATAAGAAAATTGATTCAGTAAGTGACTACATTTTTATTTCAAAAAATGCACTCAACAATATACTGAGTTAAAAAATCCAGGACATAGTAATATTGGATCATTCTCTGGTATCATGCTTAGTTACAGCAACAGAAAATACACTAACTGACAGGATATGGAGAATGAACAGAGTGCATCTTCAAGACCAAACATTCATCAAATAAGTGAACGAAAAAATAAAATACCTTTACCATTACAAATGTAGACATAGAGGACAGACATAATTTGGGATGCTTTTAAGGCATACATTAGGGGAATGATAATTTCATCCGAGTTAGAAATTGTAATTAAAGAAAAACAAATTATTTAGAAGAAAATACAATGTCAGAACTTAAGCAGGAATATGATAGTTTACTTTTGAAGATAGCCAACAGCTACAGGTTAAACTCAAATAATAAAGCATACTATTTAATGTCAAATAAACCTGGTAAACACCTAGCAGCCCTTACAAAATGAATACACGATAAACTTGTTATAAATTGAAAATATAAGGATACAAATGCTTTAATTAGAAACAACAACACTATTAATACAATTCTTAAAAGCCTTATGAAAATTAATATAAATCAGAATTAAACAACAGTTGGACTGATCCTACTGCCTTCTTAGGCTCATTAACCCTGAAGGAACTATCAGCAGACAAAAAATGATCACTAAAATAGAAATCACCCGAAAATAAATATTAGAGACTGTTAAAACATTAACCGGGGGAAAAGCACCAGGTAAGGACAGCGTTCCCATAGAATTTTATTTGACAGCCTGGGACAAAGTAGAGGCCGTATACTCAAATGACAACACACGTCACTCAATTCAGTGCTTCTGAGTTCCATGTATCAACCAGTTATATTAAAACCATGAAAATCTGGAGTCCCCTACAGATTACAGACCAATAACTTTCCTAAATTGACAGTGAAATAACAAACCTCATAAGCAACAGAATAGCAAAAGTCTTACCAGACTTGATATATATTAATCAAACAGGATCTATTAAAAATAGGCACTTACAAACAAATACAAGAACATGTTTCAGTATAATAAAATATGCTTAAAAACAAGATGTAGACTTATCAATAATGGCTGTTGATGCCGAATAGGCTTTAGACTGTCTTGAATGGCCTTTTCTATTCAAAACTTTGGACGCCTTTAACTTTACAGCTGAAATAATACATTTCATATACAAATATTATAGTAATATCCTAAAGCAGAAATATACACAAATAATAAATTATCTGATTAAAAAAAGGGCACAAGACTGGGATGTCCTCTCTTCCCCTCCTTGTTTGCACTGGCATTTGAACTGCTTGCAGACAGGACCCAAACACAACAGGTATCAGTGTTGGTAAACATAAATATAAACAAAATTTATTTGCCGACGATCTTCTGATATAACTGACTAATATTGAAAACTCAATGCACCTTTTAAGAAATATTTTCAGTATACTCTAAAATCTCAGTAAATAAAATTAGAGTGGGAAAAACTGAAATAATGGCAATAAGGGAAAGAAAATCATGATCTACAGCAATCCCTTAAGTGGACCACAAAAAGTATGAAATATTTAGGATGCTTAGTAAGTGACGACAACAAACAACAACATATATATAAAGATAACTTTATCCCATTAATCAACAACATGAAAGCATATATAATTATATATAACAATCTTCCCAAGAATCTTACTGATAGAATAAACATCTTTAGAATGCATGGCTCCCAAAATTTTTAACAGAATATATGGCCAAATAAAAATCTGAATAGCCAAGTTTTACATATCAACTCGCCACACATGCCCATGCTTATCCCCAGAATCTTTTCACATGTCTGTTTTCAACGGATGGCGCTAAGAACAATAACATATGAATCGTTAGAACACTAGAACAAATGGAATAAAAGAAACGAATTCTAGAATGCCCAAAAACCACACCCCATGGAACAATCCTTGCATAGTTTTTCAGAATTCATTAATTGGCCCACATGGAAAACTACAGGCATAGAAACCGTAAATTGCTTTTTTATTTATTGGTTGAATGTATGTCTTATAATCAAAAGAGCATGTAGGATTTTCTATTGCAAAGAAATTGTTTCATGAGCAAAAACATTACTTTTTTGGCTGGCACAGCCAATGGTTGGCGTCATAAAGCTAAACAACATCACTTTGCGTTTGCTCCAGTTTTTTTGTACCTTTATTTCAACAAGGAACACAGACGGAGACCAATGTCTCTTTTACAGTTGGGCCCTGCGTATACATGTTTACACATACAGTTTATGTACAATGATTAAGAAACTACACAAGACAAACAAAACGATCATAGATAACACAAAAAAAATACAGCAACAGATTACATTTACACATAGGTTATTCCCTAACAGCACAATAACTTGCATTACCCGAAACAGTTACAAGCAATACAAAAATAAATATCTTTCAATAAATATTTAAAATGGGCAAGGGGGACAAGAGTCTCAAATTTAAGTTTAGTCTGCAGGCTATTCCATAGGCAAGGAGCGTAACAGGAAAAGGCAGCCCTACCCAACTCTGTGGAAATCGCATGGGCCTCAAGTGTAATCCATGCTTGAGACCTGGTTTTAGGAATTCTAATTCTAATATTGATGAGTGATGATAAATAAGGTAGTTTATTCAGAAGTGCTTTATAGACAAACACGATAGCATGTTGTTCTCGTCTCACCGACAGCGAAGTCCAACCCACATTTTGATATAAAATACAACACAGTTCATCACATGACATCAGTGATTTCACTCCACGTCTTTATATTGGATAACGGCTATGTCAATCAATTAAATGGGCGTGTCTTTGGCGTATGGGCGGATTTTTTTAATTGCTGGTTGTGGAAAAATGTCTTCAGTGCCTGATGGCAAGAAATTGGTTCGAAGCCCAAGTGGACTTCGAATGGTCCCGGAGAATGGAGCGTTTAACAGCCCTTTTTCGTTAGATGAACCTCAGTGGGTCCCGGACAAAGAGGTAAGTGACTATTAGGGCTGAAATAACAAGAGGGCAACGCCGCTCAGACAAACGGACTTGGCCCCTGAACTGGGCGTTGCATACTTGCTGCTGCTGGCCACTGTCAGTACAGTAGGGTCAAATATTTGTTTAACTAGCTAACCCAAGTTAGTAGACCAGACTCATTGTTCTATCTGGTAGGGTTGTCACTAGCTAGTTACCACAGTCACAATTGTCTATTGTAAAAAAAAATAATGAAAACAAATTTGTTTAGGTATAAGGATAACGTTAGCAGTGTGGTTAGGGTTAGGTTAAAATCTAATTTTAAGAAGATAATTGTAGAAATAGCGGGGTTTCATTTTAACAGTGCTCTGCAGTTTGCTAACTGTAAATGCCAAGAGCTATCGGTAGCTAGCCACAGTTAACGTTCTAAAGTAGGCAACATGGAGCCATCACTAACGTTACAGGAGCTAACGTTAGCTAACAGTATTTTGCAACACCAACAGGGTCTGCCAAAATAAAGAACAAAAGCTGCCACCTGCCTCGGCAAGTAATTGCTGTTCATATGACGGCAAGTTAGCTTAAAACCTTATTTCTCGCCTTCTCTGCGAGATGTACACATGCCAGTGGTCCATGATCATGGGTCTACATTTGAAAGCACTGTTTACTGTCAGTGACGCTGCCCTGGACTGCAAGAGAATGTCAAAGAAAGGGAACAATGGAGGGTGTGAGTGAATGACTGTGGGGGATGGGCTTGGGACATGGCTGTGTGATGGACTACAGTAATCCATCCCAGCAGCTTCACACCTCTCTGCCTCTACACCTATGTGTGTTTGAATGGTCACAGCTTTAAGATGTGGTGGTATTAAAGTAACTATTGAGTGTTTCCACATTTCTATGAAATATGATCGATTAATTAACTACAATTCATTTTTTTCCCCCTTCCAGATAATGGTAATGAACTATGTTGAATAGTAATGGGTGGGAATCAAAACAGTTCAATCTGGATTGTTTTAGTCAAAAGTATTTGATGTATTGTCAATAACAATTATTTTTGTGCTAGTTAGCTGTACCTGGACCAAAACTCCAGTATTTTTTTCTAAATAGCATGTTCTCTATCTTTTTAAATAGGGAGACAATTAGTTTTCAGCACTTATTTCCATGACATCAACTTGTTTTCTCATGAAATATGGTGAGTAATATGTTTGGAACATTGAATTGCAATAAAATCAGTATCGAATTAGGGATGCACCAATATGACATTTTTGGCCTATTCTGGTATTTTCCTTGACAAAAAAAACGATACCGATATTTACAATTTCAGCAGCCTTTTAAGAATTCTAGTACAGTTAAATAGTTAACACACACACAGCAGTCTAAGGCACTGCTTCTTAGTGCAAGAGGTGTCACTACAGTCCCTGGGTTGAATCCAGGCTGTATCACATCCAGCTGTGATTGGAAATCCCATAGGGTGGTGCACAATTGGCCCAGCGTTGGCCGGGGTAGGCCAGCATTGTAAATAAGAATTTAACTGACTTGGCATTTCCGCATGTCCCCATTACCAGTAAATCATAATCAAGACCTATTTCTTTCACTTACTTGCTGTGCTGTTTATCGTTGTTCATTTGTTCAGTCTCAACCAGGATTTCATCATACATGTCAAGCAGTGAAGCTTCAGCTCTGTCCGGCCTCTTCTTCTGTGCGTTTTTCTTCGGTCCGTTTCCATCTTGTCCAGCTGTGTATGTAACATTTCACGTAAAACCTGTTTCTTGTCTGCATCGAATCGCTTGTTCACAGCCCCGAGTACTTTTGTAAGTTTTAACCCCACAGTCTGTCTGCAGTTTTGTTGAGCAGGCCTTTCAATGCCATGACAGAGGGTATCACGTCTGCTGCAGATGCAGTTGAGCTTATTTCTCAAGTCAGTTATTCAAATGGCGCTAGGAGGGTGTTCATGTTTCCAAGTTTCAAACATGTTCTCAGCAGCAGTATGAGAAACAGCACATTCTTAAACATGCAATACGACTTTCCTCTGTACGAAATCCTCGTCGACCCACTGTGCTGTCAGACTCAGCATGCTCATGGGGCTGACATCATTGGTCCAAATGTCAGTCGAGAAGCTAATACCAGTGACACCCATAACAAGTAGCTCATAGATGTGCATTATAATAATACTGTGTAACTCCGGTAGGACAATATCTGAAAAATAGTGCCTACTTGGTAGTGTGTACCGGGGCTCGAGGTGCTCAACCAGTCGGCGAAAGCCAACATCATCCACGACAGATCGGTTGATTGTCAAGGGCAATGAATTCCATTATCTTGGCGTTAATGGATTTCGCCTTTGAGTTGTCTCGCTGAAATGTTCTTACTCTTTTATATATGACTGCTCGACTTTAACTTGTTTAGTTGTTGGAAGTGTTGCGCTTAGTATTTTTCTACTTTTGTTCTGTTGCTCTATTTTTCATGGCATCATTACATCATCTACTTGCTTTATATACAGTGCCTTGCGAAAGTATTCGGCCCCCTTGAACTTTGCAAACTTTTGCCACATTTCAGGCTTCAAACATAAGGCACTGTAGGTATGCACGTCCGTGTTGACATCGGTTTTGCACATTGGCGTTAAACTAGACATCGTGCCGATGTTGGCATTTTTAGCTAATATCGTCCGATATGCTCACCGACGTATCGTGCATCCTATATCGAATCGCAATCCATATCGTATCAGCACCTAAATATCGTGATAACTTATCGGGAGGTCCCTAGCAATTCCCAGCCCTAATGTTAAAAAGCAGCTTTTCTGAGTTGGAATAGTGTGGGCATACACATGTCATGAGAAAATTCATGTAAGTAGACTGATGATTGGCCAGCTCTTCCTGAGGAAATGGCAAGCATTTTTTTTAAACATCTGTCTGAGATGGGGGGGGGGGGGTTTCCTCCAATTTCTGCTTTGGCCACATATGAGTAAATGATGAGTCAACAACATTATTTGGGTATGAGTTAATATTCTGTTAACTTTTTTTTAAAGTGATATTTTCATTGGACAGTTACTTTAAAACAGTCAGTGTTACCTTAGTCTGGGTTTATGCTACTGTGATGATTGTGTTATTGGAAGGGAGAGGTCTTTTGGTAATCCATTTAAACTGTGAGGTTGTTGCGTCCATGTTTGAACTTGAGTGAACCAACTAACTGTTGGCTAATGTCCTGTTCCTCTTACAGTGCCCAAGCTGTATGCAGTGCACCAAAAAATTTGACTTCCTTACAAGAAAGGTTTGACTTGCTTTACTATGATCCCATAATATCAGATAAATTACAAGTTATAGGCCTAGGCTTTACCTGACTATGGACCCAAAATGTTTTTGTAGCCCTTAAATGCTTTTGCACAGTTAAGATCTCTGAAATGTATGGGACTGTGCATTCCTTCTTTACCCTCATCACTCCCTCTGCATTCCTTCCCCTGTTCTGTTGTTCAGCACCACTGCCGGCGGTGTGGCCGGTGTTTCTGTGATAAGTGCTGCAGTAAGAAGGTGACTCTTCCCCGGATGTGCTTCGTTGACCCGGTCCGGCAGTGTGGAGAGTGCAGCCGGGTCTCCCAGAAGGAAATGGAGTTCTATGACAAACAGCTTAAAGTGCTTATGGGAGGTGAGTTTAAAGGAAAGAATCAATCGTGTCAGGAGGACACCCAAACACACAGACCTGTCTATATTAATTAACAGCTGTGTGTGTATAGGGCGGTTAGTGAGCCGGGCTAGCCAGTGTGGTTCTAAATAGACTCCTCTACACTGCATCACCCAGCCAGGCCCGTAATGAAAAATCTATTAGCGGCATGACGAGATCCAGGGCAAGGGCTGGTTGCAGTGGTTGCAGTGACATACTGTGGGGAGGGGGAACTGGAGACAAAGCCTTGTAGCATGTTGGACTAATGGGGTCCTGTTAGCATGGTCAATCAATGCTGTATTCTTAGTATAACACCAGTGGACTGGGAGGTATCTACAGTTTGATGGATTCTTAGTGATTTTTGATTGGCATGCTTTTTTTGATTTGACTCATTGGTAACATTACTACTTTGTCAAACTCAGGTGGGACATTTATTGTCACTTTGGGCACCTCCGAGAAGTCTGAGACCATGATGTGTCGTCTCTCCAACAACCACAGGTATCGTGAGTGTTTTATATTTCACACAGGCACACAGGAAAAGTATTTAGGTTTATGCTGAAAGTACATACTTTGATAGAACGACTAGAAAAATACATATTTTTCACCTGAAAGACTTTCAGTACATCCCTTTGTCTCAACTCCTCTCTTGCTCTTTTATTTCTCCCTCTCCTCAGGTACCTCTTCTTAGATGGGGAGAGCCATTTTGAGGTGGAGCTGTCTCGGATCTCCAGTATGCAGGTGTTGACAGAGGAGTCCACCCCCGAAGGTAAGACTCTGGATCAGATGTCCTCTGGTTGTTAACACAGCCTGGCTTTATCTCCCTCAGTATGAGAGTACAGCAGTGATACAGTGCAGCTTATTGATCAAGAGACATTATGGCTTCCTGTGGGTGGAGGAACTAGCTCTCTCCTATTTATGACCAGAAGTGTAATCATAAATCCACAGTAAAATTCTGATTACTTTGTCTCGTCATTGTATTGATTTGAAACCCCATAACTGATTCAACAGTAAGTTGGTGTTGGTACATGACTGTTTCCTCTCTGCTATATTATTAACACTCTCTCCCTCTCACCCTGCCACTGGGCGGCCTGGCCCTTCTGCTTTTGGCCTTAGAGAATGACATTCACACTTACACCAGTCTGCTGGACAGTCAGTATATCTCTGAAGGTTAGCACTGTTATATTCCCTTGCCCCCCCCACTCTCCCTTATTCGTCCCCATCTTATCTTCATCTGCCTGTAGAGTTTGTGGCCCTGCTATTGATAAGGATGCCTTTGCCATCATTGTACATGCATTTGATATCAGTGGTAGAACAAAGGCAACATCCTTAAAATCCTTGTGGTATGCATGCTTCCATGGGGGGATATTATGTGTGTGATTATACACAGAGTGAATCTCATTGCCCCTCTGCCTGTGACCAGGATCATGTTCATTAGGGCACACCATGGCAAATGTACATTGAGTGTACAAAACATTAGGATCACCTTTCTAATATTGAGTTGCATTGACTTTTGTCCTCATCAGTCTCAATTCATCAGAGGATGGACTCTACAAGGTGTTGAAAGCATTCCAATGCCTCCCACATTTGTGTCAAGTTGGCTGGATGTCCTTTGGGTGGACCAGTCTTGATACACACGGGAAACAGTTTAGTGTGAAAAACCCAGCAGCGTTGCAGTTCTTGAGACTCAAACCAGTGTGCCTGGCACCTAATACCATACCCCGTTCAAAGGCACTTAAATATTTTCTTGCCCATTCACACTCTAAATGGCACACATACACAATCCATGTCTCGAAGGTTAATATAGCACGACTTTTTAAGCTGTTTCCTCCCCTTCATACACTGATTGGAATGTAGATTTTAACAAGCGACACCAATAAGGGATCATAGCTTTCCACTGATCAGTCTGTCATGGAAATAGCAGGTGTATCTAATGTTTTGTACACTTGCTGTAAGTTCTCATTTTGTTAAGTCTATTGCTAGGTTTCTTTATCATTTTGTTTGTTATTATGTACATTTCTCGCAAAGTTCATTAGTTTGAACATCCGGTAGCTGTTTTGGTTTCAATCTTTGCTAAAGCCTTGAGTCTATACAAGTATAGTGAGTGTGTTACTGAACCTTGCCTAACTTTGTGTTTTGTATCCAGGTGGAAACTGCAGGGCCAGTGGCATGTTGCTCCACTACAAACCAATGGGCTCTCAGGACCCCAAGCAGCTACGCATGGAGGCAGCAGAGGACAAGAAAACCGCCTCCTCATGGCTTGCTGCCATGCACAAGGTACACCACCATAAAGTCTGGCTTGTTTTTTAATAGGAATGTTATATATGACTTAAAATGTTACTGGACTGTATGGTGTGATATCCAAGCTTCAGACCCGACATTGCGTACTGTGTGTGTATATGGCTGAAATAGTTATTTTGTATAGCTCTGCCTGTACTACATCTGTTCCCTAACAGGGTGCCAAACTGCTGTATGAAGCTCGGGACCAGTGACTGGGTTAAATGCGGAAGACACATTTCAGTTGAATGTAATCAGTTGTACAACTGACTAGGTATCACCCTTTTCCCTTTCATTGCTAAGATGACTAGAGAGTGAGATGGCACAGACCAAGTGTTTTCTTTCCTACCCTTAAGTCTCTCATTCTCTAAATGCAGACAGCGGATTTTAGCCACACTTCACTTGAACTATTTGGCCAATAACCCATGCTAATACTGCCATCTATGTAATGCTATAATAGACATAAGACACTTGCCATAACCCTTTCCCTTCACCACCATTAATGTGACAAATTACCTTAAAAGCATTATGTAGGGTCTGTGACACATAGTTCAAGTGAAGTTTCTTTATATATTCTGTCTATGCTCTGCTTTCAGTGCTGACAGATTAATCACTGATTCTAGTGAAATATACACTACCGGTCAAAAGTTTTAGAACACCTACTCATTCAAGTGTTTTTCTTTATTTTACTGTTTTCTACATTGTAGAATAATAGTGAAGACAAACTATGAAGTAACACCTATGGAATCATGTAGTAACCAAAAAAGTGTTAAACAAATCAAAATGTATTTTATGAGATTCTTCAAATAGCCACCCTTTGCCTTGACGGCTTTGCACACTCTTGGCATTCTCTTATCCAGCTTCACTTGGAATGCTTTTCCAACAGTCTTGAAGGAGTTCCTACATATGCTGATTTGGTTGAGATCGGGGAATTGTGGAGGCCAGGTCATCTGATGCAGCACTCCATCACTCTCCTTCTTGATAAAATATCCCTTACACAGCCTGGAGGTGTGTTAGGTCATTGTCCTGTTGAAAAACAAATGATAACCCCACTAAGCCCAAACCAGATGGGATGGCGTATCGCTGCAGCATGCTGTGGTAGCCATGCTGGTTAAGTATACCTTGAACTCTAAATAAATCAGACAGTGTCACCAGCAAAGCACACCCACACCATAACACATCTTCCTCCATGCTTTACGGTGGGAAATACACATGCGGTGTGGGTAAACGGATTATCTCCGCATCTCAAAGACATGGCGGTTTGAACCAAAGATCTCCAATTTTGAACTCCAGACCAAAGGACAAATTTCCACTGGTCTAATGTCCATTTCTCGTTTCTTGGCTCAAGCAAGTCTTTTCATCTTATTGGTATGGGTATCTTGGCAGCAATTTAACCATGAAGGCCTGTTTCACACAGTCTCCTCTGAAGAGTTGATGTTGAGATGTCTGTTACTTGAACTCTGAAGCATTTATTTGGGCTGCCATTTCTGAAGCTGGTAACTCTAACTCTACCTCTGCAGCAGAGGTAACTTTGGGTCTTCCATTCCTGTGGCGGTCCTCATGCGAGCCAGTTTCATCATAGCGCTTGATGGTTTTTGCGACTGCACTTGAAGAAACTTTTTGAATTTTTCCGGATTGACTGACACGTCTTAAAGTAATGATGGACTGTAGTTTCTCTAAGCTTATTTGAGCTGTTCTTGCCATAATATGGACTTGGTCTTTTACCAAATAGGACTATCTTCTGTATACCCCACCACCTTGTCAAAACAACTGATTGGCTCAAATGCATTAACAAGGAAAGAAATTCCACAAATTAACTTAACAAGGCACACTTGTTAATTGAAATGCATTCCAGGTGACTACCTCATTAAGCTGGTTGAGAGAATGCCAAGAGTTTGCAAAGCTGTCATCAAGGCAAAGGGTTGCTATATTTCAAATATAAAATGTTTTGATTTATTTAACACTTTTTGGGTTATTGCATTATTCCATGTGTTATTTCATAGTTGATGTCTTCACTATTATTCTACAATGTAGAAAAGTCAAAATAAAGAAACTCTTGAATGAGTAGGTGTTCTAAAACTTTTGACCAGTAGTGTATATGTATGTATACACAGTTTATGAAATGCTTTAAATTTAATCCCATGCATTGGATTTTTGTATAAACTATTTTGTTAAATATTCCTATTTTAACACATGCTGTGTATGTACTTTTTACTGCTAAAGTATTTATAGTTTTTGTAGCACTTGTATACTTTTTTTTCACCTTTTTTTCTTACAAGATGGCTTAAACATTTTGTTCTCATGTTGGCTGGCTTTGCTTATAAATGAATTGCACAACCTCAACAAA
Source organism: Oncorhynchus masou masou (assembly GCF_036934945.1). NCBI lineage: Eukaryota > Metazoa > Chordata > Actinopteri > Salmoniformes > Salmonidae > Oncorhynchus > Oncorhynchus masou. Next base: position 30,943,149 of record NC_088232.1, read on the forward strand.
CTAGCCCTTTAATATAAGGGTAAACTAAAGTGTGAAGCAACACTTTTACTCTTCAGTTTTGTTTGCTTATATCCAACTTATTATGCTTCACATACCAAACAAAATACTTAAGAGGTTTTCATTTTTGACCAAATTTAGAAAGTTAGTGGTATTCTATGGTTTTACCATTTTGGATAAAATGACAAAAATTTGACATGAGTACTGCTCACATAAGAAGGCTACACTCTAATCAATTGTATTAATTTGGTAAGAGGCATGTTGAAATGGTGTTTGCTGGATGTGTTTGAGGCATTGTGTGTCAAGAAATGGCATTAATATGGTAATTCACTTTAAGGACCTTTTGTAGTCTTTGCTTAGTTCATAAGCATGTTCTCTAAGATGCATTTATTTGAAATCGTGTAATCTTTTATACATCCTTGCCCTATGGTTCTGAAGTGATCTACAGGCCTATTTGAATGCCCTGATGCTGGACATGGAATCTGTTGCTGCATGATACAGCAGTATTAGAGCTGGCTAGACTCAATTCTTTCTGTTCTCTACATTGTGTTCATTCAAGTTGAAATTGGAAGTTTTGCACTAAATGGCATTGTCAAATTGATACATTCAGAAGTTATGAAGTACCACTGCACTTTATGGTCTCCCTTTTTACAATCACTGACCTAATAGTAATTCTATTACCGTTTCTAATTGTGTGTCAATGTTCTCTTATTGTTAACTCAATAAATGAAAGTGTTTGTAATGGTATCATCTCATAACATTTGTATTTACAAATCACAGAACCCATGACAATGAAAAGTGCATTATTAAATGAAAGGTCAGTAATTAATTTTGAAACACCAATTTGATTGGCCCACGGGTAAGATGGGACAGCAAGTGTAGTCATCTAGCCCTGATAGTCCTACATTACAAGGTCAGAGCAATACATTAGACATGTAAACCACCTTTTGGACAAATCTCTCCTGTTTAGAATTATATTATTATGACATTGAAAAGCAACATGTCACCAGAGCCATGTATTTAGATTTGGGCTGTCCATTTAACTTTTATTTTAATTTTTTTAATTGCAGGTTTTGCTGTGATTAATCATTTGCTCAAATTTAGCTATAGATTTTTTTTAATAGAAAAAGCGTTACAAGAATATTGACGTCTTGATATTTGTCCAATGTAGTGGTTAGCAAAATCTAGTAAATTATTAAAGCACACTTTCTTTAACCTTAATTCATATGGCTAGGCGTTCCGCTAGCGGCACACTTCGTCAACATTCCGCTGAAAAGGCAGAGCGCGAAATTCATTTTTTTTTTTAGAAATATGTAACTTTCATACATTCAGAAGTGCAATACACCAAATTAAAAATAAACTTCTTAATCTACCCATTGTGTCTGATTTCAAAAAGGCTTTACAGCGAAAGCACACCATATGATTGTTAGGTCAGAGCCTAGTCACAAACACACAGCTATTTTCCAGCCAAAGAGAGGAGTCGCAGAAATAGAGAAACAAATTAATCACTAACTTTTGATCTTCATCAGATGGCACTCATAGGACTTCATGTTACACAATACATGTATGCTTTGTTTGATAAAGTTCATATTTATATCCAAAAATCTCAGTTTACATCGGTGCTTTATGGTCAGTAATGTGCCTCAAATATCCAGCGAATTGTCAGAGCCACATCAATTTACAGAAATAGTCATAAACTTTGATAAAATATACAACTTATGCACAGAATTATAGATATACTTCTCCTGAACCTGTTTGGGATAGGGGGCAGCATTTTCACATTTGGATGAAAAGCGTGCCCAGAGTAAACTGCCTGCTACTCATTCCCAGTTGCTACTATATGCATATTATTAGATTTGGATAGAAAACCCTCTGAATGATGGCTGTGAGTATAACGAAACTCGTATGGCAGGTGGAAACCTGAGGAAAAATCCAACCAGGAAGTGGGAAATCTGAGGTTTGTAGTTTTTCAACTCTTGGCCTATCGAATACACGGTGTCTATGGGGTCATATTGCACTTCCTAAGACTTCCACTAGATGTCAACAGTCTTGAGAACCTTGTGTGATGCTTCTACTGTGAATGAGAGGGGAATGAGTCAGAGGTCTGCCTGAGACCCATGAGCTGGCCACGCGCATTCATGTGAGAGTTAGCTTGAGTTCCATTGCATTTCTGAAGACAAAGGAATTCTCCGGTTGGAACATTATTGAAGATTTATGTTAACATCCTAAAGATCGATTCTATACATCGTTTGACATGTTTCTATGAACTATAATATAACTTTTTGAACTTTTCGTCTGAACTTTCGCCTGGACTTGCCTGCGCCTCGTGAGTTTGGATTTGTTTACCAAATGCGCAAACAAAAGGAGGTATTTGGACATAAATGGACTTTATCGAACAAAACAAACATTTATTGTGGAACTGGGATTCCTGTGAGTGCATTCTGATAAATGCTAATTAGCATCAAAGTAGACATGCAAGTCTACAAATCCCTGCAAGCTCCCGCATGTCATTTCTAGCTGACACCTTTGCTAACAGGTATTGTGTCTATTTAAAACTTGCACAGGACAGTTCACAGAATTTTGCCAATTTATTCATTACTAAATTTAGCTAAAATTAGTTAATCCAGAGATTCTTACCTTTTCTTCGATTCGGCAGTCTCGTCCTGACCATTGTGGCATTTGTACTTGTTTATGATAGCTACATCCAGGCTGTATCACAACCATTTACATTTACATTTACGTCATTTCGCAGACGCTCTTATCCAGAGCGACTTACAAATTGGTGAATTCACCTTCTGACATCCAGTGGAACAGCCACTTTACAATAGTGCATCTAAATCATTTAAGGGGGGGGGTGAGAAGGATTACTTTATCCTATCCTAGGTATTCCTTGAAGAGGTGGGGTTTCAGGTGTCTCCGGAAGGTGGTGATTGACTCCGCTGTCCTGGCGTCGTGAGGGAGTTTGTTCCACCATTGGGGGGCCAGAGCAGCGAACAGTTTTGACTGGGCTGAGCGGGAACTGTACTTCCTCAGTGGTAGGGAGGCGAGCAGGCCAGAGGTGGATGAACGCAGTGCCCTTGTTTGGGTGTAGGGCCTGATCAGAGCCTGGAGGTACTGCGGTGCCGTTCCCCTCACAGCTCCGTAGGCAAGCACCATGGTCTTGTAGCGGATGCGAGCTTCAACTGGAAGCCAGTGGAGAGAGCGGAGGAGCGGGGTGGCGTGAGAGAACTTGGGAAGGTTGAACACCAGACGGGCTGCGGCGTTCTGGATGAGTTGTAGGGGTTTAATGGCACAGGCAGGGAGCCCAGCCAACAGCGAGTTGCAGTAATCCAGACGGGAGATGACAAGTGCCTGGATTAGGACCTGCGCCGCTTCCTGTGTGAGGCAGGGACGTACTCTGCGGATGTTGTAGAGCATGAACCTACGGGAACGGGCCACCGCCTTGATGTTAGTTGAGAACGACAGGGTGTTGTCCAGGATCAAGCCAAGGTTCTTAGCGCTCTGGGAGGAGGACACAATGGAGTTGTCAACCGTGATGGCGAGATCATGGAACGGGCAGTCCTTCCCCGGGAGGAAGAGCAGCTCCGTCTTGCCGAGGTTCAGCTTGAGGTGGTGATCCGTCATCCACACTGATATGTCTGCCAGACATGCAGAGATGCGATTCGCCACCTGGTCATCAGAAGGGGGAAAGGAGAAGATTAATTGTGTGTCGTCTGCATAGCAATGATAGGAGAGACCATGTGAGGTTATGACAGAGCCAAGTGACTTGGTGTATAGCGAGAATAGGAGAGGGCCTAGAACAGAGCCCTGGGGGACACCAGTGGTGAGAGCGCGTGGCGAGGAGACAGATTCTCGCCACGCCACCTGGTAGGAGCGACCTGTCAGGTAGGACGCAATCCAAGCGTGGGCCGCGCCGGAGATGCCCAACTCGGAGAGGGTGGAGAGGAGGATCTGATGGTTCACAGTATCGAAGGCAGCCGATAGGTCTAGAAGGATGAGAGCAGAGGAGAGAGAGTTAGCTTTAGCAGTGCGGAGCGCCTCCGTGATACAGAGAAGAGCAGTCTCAGTTGAATGACTAGTCTTGAAACCTGACTGATTTGGATCAAGAAGGTCATTCTGAGAGAGATAGCGGGAGAGCTGGCCAAGGACGGCACGTTCAAGAGTTTTGGAGAGAAAAGAAAGAAGGGATACTGGTCTGTAGTTGTTGACATCGGAGGGATCGAGTGTAGGTTTTTTCAGAAGGGGTGCAACTCTCGCTCTCTTGAAGACTGAAGGGACGTAGCCAGCGGTCAGGGATGAGTTGATGAGCGAGGTGAGGTAAGGGAGAAGGTCTCCGGAAATGGTCTGGAGAAGAGAGGAGGGGATAGGGTCAAGCGGGCAGGTTGTTGGGCGGCCGGCCATCACAAGAAGCGAGATTTCATCTGGAGAGAGGGGAGAAAGAGGTCAGAGCACAGGGTAGGGCAGTGTGAGCAGAACCAGCGGTGTCGTTTGACTTAGCAAACGAGGATCGGATGTCGTCGACCTTCTTTTCAAAATGGTTGACGAAGTCATCTGCAGAGAGGGAGGAGGGGGGGGAGGAGGATTCAGGAGGGAGGAGAAGGTGGCAAAGAGCTTCCTAGGGTTAGAGGCAGATGCTTGGAATTTAGAGTGGAAGAAAGTGGCTTTAGCAGCAGAGACAGAGGAGGAAAATGTAGAGAGGAGGGAGTGAAAGGATGCCAGGTCCGCAGGGAGGCGAGTTTTCCTCCATTTCCGCTCGGCTGACCGGAGCACTGTTCTGTGAGCTCGCAATGAGTCGTCGAGCCACGGAGCGGGAGGGGAGGACCGAGCCGGCCTGGAGGATAGGGGACATAGAGAGTCAAAGGATGCAGAAAGGGAAGAGAGGAGGGTTGAGGAGGCAGAATCAGGAGATAGGTTGGAGAAGGTATGAGCAGAGGGAAGAGATGATAGGATGGAAGAGGAGAGAGTAGCGGGGAGAGAGAGAGCGAAGGTTGGGACGGCGCGATACCATCCGAGTAGGGGCAGTGTGGGAAGTGTTGGATGAGAGCGAGAGGGAAAAGGATACAAGGTAGTGGTCGGAGACTTGGAGGGGAGTTGCAATGAGGTTAGTGGAAGAACAGCATCTAGTAAAGATGAGGTCGAGCGTATTGCCTGCCTTGTGAGTAGGGGGGAAGGTGAGAGGGTGAGGTCAAAAGAGGAGAGGAGTGGAAAGAAGGAGGCAGAGAGGAATGAGTCAAAGGTAGACGTGGGGAGGTTAAAGTCGCCCAGGACTGTGAGAGGTGAGCCGTCCTCAGGAAAGGAGCTTATCAAGGCATCAAGCTCATTGATGAACTCTCCGAGGGAACCTGGAGGGCGATAAATGATAAGGATGTTAAGCTTGAAAGGGCTGGTAACTGTGACAGCATGGAATTCAAATGAGGCGATAGACAGATGGGTAAGGGGAGAAAGAGAGAATGACCACTTGGGAGAGATGAGGATCCCGATGCCACCACCCCGCTGACCAGAAGCTCTCGGGGTGTGCGAGAACACGTGGGCGGACGAAGAGAGAGCAGTAGGAGTAGCAGTGTTATCTGTGGTGATCCATGTTTCCGTCAGTGCCAAGAAGTCGAGGGACTGGAGGGAGGCATAGGCTGAGATGAACTCTGCCTTGTTGGCCGCAGATCGGCAGTTCCAGAGGCTACCGGAGACCTGGAACTCCACGTGGGTCGTGCGCGCTGGGACCACCAGATTAGGGTGGCCGCGGCCACGCGGTGTGGAGCGTTTGTATGGTCTGTGCAGAGAGGAGAGAACAGGGATAGATAGACACATAGTTGACAGGCTACAGAAGAGACTACGCTAATGCAAAGGAGATTGGAATGACAAGTGGACTACACGTCTCGAATGTTCAGAAAGTTAAGCTTACGTAGCAAGAATCTTATTGACTAAAATGATTGAAATGATACAGTACTGCTGGAGTAGGCTAGCTGGCAGTGGCTGCGTTGTTGACTTTGTAGGCTAGCTGGCAGTGGCTGCGTTGTTGACACTACACTAATCAAGTCGTTCCGTCGAGTGTAATAGTTTCTACAGTGCTGCTATTGGGGGCTAGCTGGCTAGCTAGCAGTGTTGATTACGTTACGTTACGTTAAAAGAACGACAATAGCTGGCTAGCTAACCTAGAAAATCGCTCTAGACTACACAATTGTCTTAGATACAAAGACGGCTATGTAGCTAGCTAGCTACGATCAAACAAATCAAACCGTTGTACTGTAATGAAGTGAAATGAAAATGTGATACTACCTGTGGAGCGAAGCGGAATGTTGACCGGGTAGTTGAAGTTCAATTCGGTAGACGTAGGCTAGCTGTTGGCTAGCTGTTGGCTAGCTAGCTAGCAGTATCTCCTACGTTAAGGACGACAAATAGCTGGCTAGCTAACCTCGATAAATTAAGATAATCACTCTAAGTCTACACACTCTAAACTACACAATTATCTTGGATACGAAGACAGCAAAGACAACTATGTAGCTAGCTAACACTACACTAATCGAGTCGTTCAGTTGAGTGTAATAGTTTCTACAGTGCTAGTAGACGGTGGACGTTAGCTAGCTGCTGGGCAGATAGCAGTGTAGACTACGTTAGGACGACGAAATACGATAATTACGCAATTATCTTTGATACAAAGACGGCTATGTAGCTAGCTAAGAAGAAATTGCTAAGATTAGACAAATCAAACCGTTGTACTATAATGAAATGTAATGAAAATGTAATGAAAAGTTATACTACCTGCGGACCGAAGTGTAGATGCGACCGCTCGCTCCAACCTGGAACCGGACGTGATTGGGAGTCCCTTAGGGCAGCGCATGGCCTCTGGTCATCCGGGTTTGGCTGGTGTAGGCCGCCATTGTAAATAAGAATTTGTTCTTAACTGACTTGCCTAGTTAAATAAAAATACAAAACTTAGCTAATTAGCATTCCATTTTGTAGGGGAATATATTGATAAGTCACTTTGTCCTAGAGATTTACAAGGTTATCAAAATGTCATGCCAGGGTAAGCCTACACGAAAGTGTTTCTAAAATCCCCTATGGGAAAAGTGAATGGTGGAAAAATGATTGGAAGCAGTTCCTCCTCCTATGATATAATGGTAGTCCACAAACAAACGTTAAAGGTGCATGCCGCCACCTACTGTGCTGGAGGGTGTGGTCAATCACTGTTTACATCATTTGCTCCACATTTCTAAATCCTCCTACCTAACTCAGTACTTCTAATAGACCCTTCCCCATTCTCAAAATCCCTACCAACCTCAATGACCCTGCACTTCAATCTTTGCCTCTCTTTAAGATACTTACAATATAACATCACATGCTCCACCGTTTCATCGACTACTCCAGACACAAACTATTCACAAGCTTGCTAATCAGATGTAATGACAAATTCAATGTACAAAGTCCTAAATGCAATCAAGCAAACTTTCTTCCTAATCTGACTTTTGAATTTGTTCTACTGACCTTTCTTTGGAGGGCATATAAATGTTGGCCCTTGGGCTCAGAGTGCCATCTCTTCTGCCACACGTCTATCAAAATGGCTCTCATCTTATATTTGTCCTCACCTCATTAATATCAATCATATCTCATTTCAAAGCTCTTTTGGTTATCTGGTCTATAATTTAATCCCCTTTGGAATAATTTCCTTGTTTGACCGTTAAGTTTTATGGGTATTATGACTCATTCTGCGCTACTCAATTGCATAGTTTGTTTTTGTTTTAAGAACTTGAAGCATAGAAATAGCATACATAGAACAGACCGCTTCTTAGATTTGCTTTCAATGAGAATGACACTTCTATAACTCAAATTTCTATGTTGAATTTGGTCTATTACCCCAAAAGTTACACATTGCAGCTTCAAGTGTATAGATGATCTATTTTGGATATTTTTGGGGGACAGTTTTTTTCACGATTTTGGGGGACAGTTTTTTTCACGATTAAAAAAAAACTCGGGGTGGCAGGGTAGCCTAGTGGTTAGAGCGTTGGACTAGTAACCGGAAGGTTGCAAGTTCAAACCCCCGAGCTGACAAGGTCGTTCTGCCACTGAAACCCCCCCCCCCCCCCCCTTAAATGATTTAGATGCACTATTGTAAAGTGGATGTTCCACTGGATGTCATAAGGTGAATTCACCAATTTGTAAGTCGCTCTGGATAAGAGCGTCTGCCAAATGACTTAAATGTAATGTAAATGAATAGGCAGTTAACCCACTGTTCCTAGGCCGTAATTGAAAATAAGAATTTATTCTTAACTGACTTGCCAAGTTAAATAAAGGTTAAAAAAAACTCTTTACAGACCGAATTATGGCTCTGCCTGTCACAAGACAATGATTTAGGGTCATGTCTCTTTAAAATGTCAGAACGTTGTATTCAGTGACGTAGTTCGTACCTTGGACAGGGGTCGCTATCATGTGTAGCTAAACGGGGCGTTTGTAGTAGCAGATATATGATATATGTTTTAAATTTGAGCATAATGAGTGTTGTTTTTTTAATATATACTGGGTCAACAAATATAATTGAATATCACGTATAAGGTAGGAACTAAATTATCTCATGACATTTCTCTAATAAAGGGATAGAGAATTATAAACGCTGGGGCATATCACCCACAAGTTAGCTTGGACCAATCCATTTCTCAAGTATGAAAACGCACATGTTAGCGATGTGGATTGATCAATATTTGTATGGTATTTCACTGGCTAGTTCCATAGGCGGAAATCCCAGGGGGACGGGGGGGACACGACGCCCCCATCCTGGGAAAAATATAATTTGTCCCCCCCAAATATATCACTGTAAACATAACTATGTAATTTCAATAATATTAATAATACGCAATGAAAGCACTTGTGCTGATTAGAGACACTTAATAGCGCGTTTTTAAGTTTCAAAAGATTACGACCCCCCGCCCTTTGCCTCAGAATGTTTTGATCCACTGCCAGTTCTTTAGCTGGCAATGTAATAGAGGGTTTGTATCTACTGTCTGAAAGGCACTCAATGTACGTAACTAACATGAAGATAATCAAGTCAATCGCGCCATAGCAATGTTTTTTTTTTCAGGGTTCACACACACACCAGCTGAATTTGTAGAGCTAGCGCGCAAACTAAAGCAAACATTAACTATCAAGCTAGCTAGTACCTATTCCATTTATGTGGCGTCGTCAAAGATGGAATCTTTGCTATCGTCAGTTTATTCCAAGATCAGCATGCAGCTGTAGTGCTTCAAAGACCCTGTGATAAGGTTAACGATAAACTGAAGTCCAAACTGAACAGAACTACACTTTCTTCTACCATTGTCTTAAATATATTTAATGGTCTCGCTGTAAAAGCTAAATTGTCGCTAGTGAACTTTTAATTATTTTTATTTTTTATTTAACCTTTATTTAACCAGGTAGCAAATATTATAGCAAACACCACAGAAACGGAATTGGTGCTCGCTGGCTTTACAAATTCAGCTATTGTTGGGAGCCAGCCAATATGAAACAAACTATATTAAAATTACAAAAGGTTGCAGCATATGTTGTGTACAGCCAGCCAGGTAGAAGAATGGCAGAAAAAAAGTAAAAAGACGGACATCAGAGTATTTTTCAGTACACTAAAACGCAAAGTAAGAACTCTAGTAGCCTAATATCTCAAAGACTAGTTGATAAAATGTTCAGAAGAAATAAGTGAAATGCTAATGGAAATGTTTCCCAATGATGTCATTAGGCAGAGCAGGCAACAGATGGCACACAGACAGCAGAGCTGGGGACAGACTGGCAGAGACGGGGAGTCTCAGGTAAGTTTGTTGAGTCTTTGGCAACATTATGAAAGGTTCTCCATTTTTTTTTTACAAGTAAAATAGGGACATAATTGGAAAATGCCATGGATACCCCCACTCTCAACTTAAACTGGTGACTAAACTAAGATTTGTTTAAGCCAATGGTATTGCTGTTGTGATTAATTGTGTAGTTTTGGGTACCAGTAGTTAGGAGTACAGGAAACACCTTATTTCTTTTCTAGGAGACAGACTGTGAGTCAGTGAGGGTGGTGAAAGGGAAAGAGCCAAGGAGAGAGACTTCAGAGGACAGTGTCACAGCCACGGCAGGACCAGGTGTCAACCTTGTTGCCAGCAGCACCAGTATAGGGGACAGTGGCACAGCATTGTCCAGTTACCTCAGTGATGGCACAAAACCATACCAGCCACACCCACAATTTATAGAACCGCAAACTCTTGCCAACAGAGTGTTGACGTTTCAAGAGAGATGGTTTCGCGATTTCCCCTGGCTACATTATAATCCATCAATAAAAGGAGTGTTGTGTTTTCACTGTAGCCAAGGGTTTTCAAGCCAGCCATATTTTGGCCAAAGAGCAGATGCTGCCTTCATTAGTGCTGGAGAAAAGCCATTGAAAAATTCACAGCACATCAAAACTACCAAACCCACCGCCACTTTGTAACTGTAACAGCACACCAGCTAAATCCAATCAGTGTCCAGTTATCCAGCTCGTGGGGTAAACAGCAGGAGGACGCAAGGCGTTGCTTGATGAAAATTGTTAGTTCGGTGCTGCATGTAGTAAGACGGGGGGACAAGTCTTTAGAGGCCACACGCATGACAGTGGGAATTTATATCAGCTTTTGAAACTTAGGGCAGAAGAGGATGACCCCATTTTAATGAAGTGGTTAACAGAGCGTACCACAATGTACACAGGCCCCAAAGCACAGAATAATATTCTGAACATCATGGCCAATACAGTCATTCGAGGCATTGCAGCTGAGATCAGGTCTCTTCTGATTGTACAATTTTCATTCATTGTTGATGGTACTCAAGATGTCTCTGGTGCTGAACAGGAGAGTGTCTGTCTGCGTTATGTTGACCATGACCTTGTCCCTGTGGCAACTGATGTGTTGTTGAGGCTCAATTTGCCCATGTCTGGCTTACGTGGGCAGAGTTACAATGGTGCCTCAAACATGGCAGGAAAATATACAGGTGCACAGGCAATTGTGAGGAGGCAGCAGCCATTAGCCCTCTATATCCATTGTGGAGCACACTGTGTAAATCTGATTACACAGGCTGGCTGCTCAGCCTCCCCACTGATCCGGAATTCCCTTTCCTGGGTCCATCAGTTAGGTGCCCTCTATGACCAGCCTCTGCTGTTCTTGGGGAGCTTGAATGTCTAAATATTTCACTGCAGAAGAAAACTCAGACTGTCTCTGGTATGCAGGCTGCAGTCGAGTGTGTGCGGTCATCTCTTAGGGGCACGAGAAATGAAGAAAGCTACCTTGCACTGTATGAGAAAGCAACAACATTGATTGACTCTATTGAATCCATTGAGACGCACTCAAGACGATTTGCTGGCAAAGCAGCGGATCACTATAGGGCAGATTTTTTTTAAGTGTTGGATGGTGTGGAGGTTCAGCTTGGCGACCGTTGTGATCAGGACAGTCTAAACGTCCTGCAAAAGTTGGAAAGAGCGCTTCTCACGGGGGAATTGGATGAGTCTCTAGATCAGTACCCAGAACTGAACATAGATTCTCTTTCAGTGCAGATCCCTCTCTTTCACAACAAATATCCCTGTAGCAGCAGGCGAGAGGCAGCAGAGGTCCTCAAGAGGCTTCCAGTGGAGGTGCGGAGGTTGTTTGACCAAGTTGAGGTGCTGATCAGAGTTTTGTTTGTGGTGCCAGTGTCTTCATGTGAGGCTGAGAGGAGTTTCAGTGCACTCCGCAGGTTAAAGACTTGGCTACGGGCTAGCATGGGCCAAGAGAGACTAAACGGCGTAGTTGTCTGTAATGTACATAAAGACAGGCTGGACAGTCTCAAGAGAGAAAATATCTGCCAGCAATTTGTTGGATCCATTGAAACCTGCAAACATATGTTCTGTTCTTTTGTTCAGTAGTGTGTATAGCAGTGGTTCTCAACCTTTTTTGGGTACCCTGCATATTTTGAGACGAGGCAGGCAAGGTTTTGAGCGGTCCTCAGGGACCTCCACCCCCACTATATTATATGTAAACTTACTGGAAACCTTGTGGTACTGAATACATTCATTACACTTTTTTTTATTTCACGGACCCCTTGCAATTAGTCCATGGACCCCTGTTTGAGAACCCCTGGTGTAATTGATATTTCTTCTTTTGTTTAGTAGTTTTTAGTACATGACAGTACACTTACAAATGATTTATTTCATGTTATTTTATTTAAAATTGCAAACTTTGTGCGACATACTTGTCCATAGCTGCTGTTTGAAGAGTTGAGACACTGACTGAAGGATATTTTTGGTGATTTGTTTGGGTTTTTCATTGAAGTACTTATTTTAAGCTTTTTTTTATTGTAAAGATATTGTAGTAGACTCAGGCCAGTGGCACATATTTAATGACTATATAAATGTATCCGAAAAAGTCAATTCAATACGGAGACCAACTTTGTGATGGTTCTCAATGGAGATTCTTTTAGATGTGATCACACCATGTTCATTGTATTTATGAAAACTACACCCATACAGTGTACAGTACCATTGCCACCTACTGGCCTTTCTGGGTATTGCTGGTTGTAAGTAAAAATACCTGCATACATACTGGACTGATAAGGAGCACTGCTATAACTATTATTAGTAGTAGTATTATAATGATTTAAACATTTGAACAAGTTGGGACAACCCTTCAGTTAACTACTGTACCTATCAATTATCCAGTTGTAGGAATTATGGTTCCCCATATACATTTAACATATTACAACGTATCCTGTACATGAACATCTGATCATTTATCACTCCAGTGTTAATCTGCAAAATTGTAATTATTCGCCTACCTCCTCATGCCTTTTGCACACAATGTATAGACTCTCTTTTTTTCTACTGTGTTATAGACTTGTTAATTGTTTACTCCATGTGTAACTCTGTGTTGTCTGTTCACACTGCAATGCTTTATCTTGGCCAGGTCGCAGTTGTAAATGAGAACTTGTTCTCAGCTAGCCTACCTGGTTAAATAAAGGTGAAATGAAATAAAAAAGGCTATGTTACATCACTACTTTTGGTTTCCCTCTAAGGAATTGCTCTTGAGAAAATGTAATGTAATTAACCCCTCCAAGGTTAATATCAGAATTTCGCCCCTGGTTATGGTATGACAGTAAATAATGTGCGGTTTAGAACCCAAATAACAGTACATTTGGGTGAGATACATTCTTCAAGACACTACAAAACATTTAAATAGATATAGAAGGCTTGGGAATGCTCATAAGAAGCTGATTCGCTGGCTTGGAATTCTGCTCGGGAAACTTGCTAGTCACCTCCTACTAGATCACATCGTGGTCAGCATCGCCTCTGTATTGCTATTGGATTTAGCTGGTGCGTATTCATTATCCAGTATTTTCTCAACAATTCATCACCACACTATGGAAACAATGGTTACCCATTAGCTTACACAGGCAAACTTAGTTAATGGAGTCTAGCAACCTTGCTGCCAGACAAGTTCCAACCCTCACTTCAGATGAAGGGTTGTGTGTTTATACAGCAGCTAGCTGCCACATTAGACATGGTGAACAATCATTGACGGCAATGTCAAGATCATTGATGTTGGACCACTACCAGTGCATCCTAAAGAAATGTCTAAATGTACAATTAGCTAGCTATATTACCACACCAGGCTTTGCCACATAGCAGGGTTGTCGTGGTGGAATTATCCCCCAAGCCCTGATCCAGGGTCAGGTTACAGAGGATTTAAGAAAGTGTTCACTTCTCCGGCATCTTTTTATTGTAATAGTCAATTGTTATTACTTCCAAACTCACTCATAGACGTCATGTCATGCAGTTTGAGTGTAGGACACTGTTGTGGTAGTAGTTTATGCCTGCTTGACCACAACCCTTTGGCTGGAAGAGTACAATACATTTTTATGTATCCAATAAATGCAACATTTCATATGTCGACAGCATTTCTCATTCACAAAAATGTGACTTGTCTCTTCTCTTTTCTCTAGGCTGTGCTGTGTGACCAGATCTCACCATGAGTTCCAGAGTGTGTAATAACTGTGGGGCACGGACATAGATGTGGACCAGGCCTGAGGTGATGCCGTGTGCATGGGCTGTGGCTCTGTCCTGGAGTACAATGTCATTGTGTCTGAGGTCCAGTTCATGGAGACAGGAGGGGGAGGCTCCTCGGCTGTGGGACAGTTCGTAGCTGGAGACGGTGGGTGCAACTGGACTGTCAAGACATGAAATAATGACATGCCATAATAAAATGAATCATAATATTCTGAGAGGTTGTTTATAAGGAGTATAAGAAACTCATATATCCCATTTTTCATGAAGTTTTTCATGACATAATGAAGTTAGTCAATTGCATTGCAAAATGACATTTTAGCAGGGTGCATGACATCCCCCACCCTCTCCCAGACCCTTGCACAGACCTTGTAATCTGCAGACCCAAACGTAACCCAGTGATGTGGCCTGGCCCATAGCCCCTGGATATCCTCTCAGCTGATTGTTCAGAGAGGACAGTCACTTGTTAACTGGCTTTCTGGAGGGGTTGGATTTTTCTAGCACATCTGTTTGAAGTTCTCCTGAATCCCCACTAGAGTGCAGTGTTGTATTAACTTTAGTTTGAGATGAGCTCACTGTCTTTGACCAATTTGTTGTCATGCGGTGTTGTCGCACTGAAAAAAGTTTGCCTCATGCTAGACAGATGAAACTGATACCATCTGGTTTACATGGGCCTCTGCCCCTCTGTAAGTGGCTTCCTTATCAGCACTTTATTTCAAAAGCACTTATAAAGTGGTTTTGCCTTCACCAACAAACTTGGTAGGGACAACCCATTTCCTTTATGTCCAATAGGAGGTAAACAGGGTGTGTCTACAGCAAATCTTGGTTGGCAAAGGCAAACATCCATTGCGTGCTGGAATGCTTCAGGAAAGGGCTGATGATGTAATTTCCTTTGTCTGGTAAGACACATTCAATCAGTCTGTGCTCCCTGGTTTGATGATTTCCTGTCATTTTTGTTTAGTCAGGTCTATTTGGAAGTTAAATTATTTTGACTGAGTAAAAGTATTGTACTCAGTTATCTCCCAGTCACCTGTAGTCATCTGATGTGTCTCTTGCTGATGATCAATGCTGTTAAGTGCTGATGATGAGAGCGAGACGTGGATACATCTGTGTGTGAGTGTGAAAGGTCTGTCATGCTGTGTGGATTGTCTGTGAGAACAAGAGTGGTGCTGTGATGGAACGCTCTCCTCCATAAACATCCAGTGTCTCTGCTCTTTCTCACCCACCAACACTCTGATTAATGACTGGAATCATCCCTCCCCACCGGCACGGCTCCCCGTCACCCGTCCCACGCCCCAACTCATCACGTCTCCTCACAATGACTAACAGGTTGCTTTTCCTATTGCTGGAGAACATCCCATATGTCCTGCGGTTGACCCATATGGCCTCAATATATCTCCAGTGTGGGAGCTTTCCAACTTCTCCCTGGCAGGGTGGTTAGATTTTATCCAGCTGTCACAGTAAATGTACCAGATGGTAATGCTGGTTGGGGTTCGGAAGAAGTTTAAACAAGGCCTGTATAGAAATCAGGGACTTTAGTTTTTCAGACAACTTGATGAGATGAGGGGAATGTGGAGGGAGTGGTATGAGTAATGCTGGTGGTGTGCGGATGCCCTGTAATCTCAAGACATTTGTTCAGCAAAGCAGGGGCAATATTTTAGCGCAGTAAGATTTTGCATTACTTCAGCAGCAGCAGTAGTTTCCCACACACATCTCTCAAGTACTTGTGTGTATTGACTGGGATATCTGCTTGTGTATAATGTCTGAGGCGAACAGAGGACACATGGATCTGGAAACACCTGAACCTCTGTTACAGTAATTACATGCCCTGTCAGTTGTGTGTATATTTGTCAGTCTACTCTGTTTATTGTGCACCCGAGGGTGCGTCTGAGTGGAGGTGTGTACGAATACGACATGCATGTGTGGGCTATGAAATGACATGCCTGTGTTTGTGTGTCTCCAGGGAGACGTCAGATCAACACGCTGGGCCACCAGCTGCAGCTGAAGCAGCACTGCCTGGACACGGCCTTTAACTTCTACAAGATGGCCGTGTGTAAACACCTGACAAGGGGCCGACGGGTGGCCCACGTGGTGGCTGCATGCCTCTACCTTGTCTGCAGGACAGCGGGGACACCTCGTGTCCTTTCACACTGCAGAGGGGGGAGTAGGGGGAGTAACAGAGGAAGGAGATGAGTGAGGTGAAAGGGGAATGCAGAATGTTTATACTACAATAAAAACGTTTTATATATTTGTAACGTTAGCTGTAGCATCAATCTCCAGGAGTTGTAGTAGTTTTGGGCATGAATTGTGTAATGCCCTGGTTGTGTTGTGCTCAATACTAGCTAGGGCTGCACAATATATCGGTGAGCATATCGGACTCGGTCGATATTAGTTAAAAATGCCAACATCGACCCGATGTCTAGTTTAATGTGCAAAACCGATGTCTAAGCTGACGTTCATGCCCACTTAACGTAAGTAGATGACGTAATGACGCCACAAATACAGCGCAACACAGAACAAAAGCAGAAAAATACTACGGGCACACTTCCAACAACTAAACAAGTTAAAGTCGAGCAGTCAAATATATATTTATGTATATATGAGTAAGAATTTCAGCGAGACAAACAAAGATAATGGAATTCATTGCCCTTGACAATCAACCGTTCTCTGTCGTGGATGATGTTGGCTTTTGCCGACTGGTCGAGCCCCGGTACTCACTATTTTTCAGATATTGCCCTACCTACTCACATCCATGAGCATCACTGCTATTAGCTTCACGACTGACATTTGGACCAGCGATGCCAACCCCATGAGCATGCTGAGTCTGACAGCACAGTGGGTCGACGAGGATTTCGTACAGAGGAAAGTCGTATTGCATGTTTAAGAATGTGCTGGTTCTCATACCGCTGCTGCCATTTCAATGGCATTTGAGAACATATTTTGAAACATGAACACACTTCTAGCCCCATTTGAACAACTGACTCGAGAAATAAGCCAGTCGACTGCAGCAGACGTGATACCCTCTGTCATGGCATTGAAAGGCCTGCTCAACAAAACTGCCGACACAGACCGTGGGGTTAAAACTTACCAAAGTACTCAAGGCTGTGAACAAGCGATTCGGTGGCATTCTCTCTGAGCCTCTTTACAGTGTCGCCACCATGCTCGACGCTAGGCTCAAGGACCCCTACTTCGATGTAGACAAACATATTTTAGGTGAAATGTTAGACAGCTGGACAAGATGGAAACGGTGACAGTGCGCAAAGAAGAAGAGAGGCCACAGACAGACAGAGCAGAACCTTCACTGCTTGACATGTATGATGAAATCCTGGTTGAGAATGAAACGACTGAACAAATGAACAACAGAACAGCACAGCAAGTAAGTGAAATAAATAGGTTTTGATTATGTTTCTCTGGTAATGGGGACATACGTAAATGCCAACAAAATAACTTTTTCTGTGTGTGTGTGTTACCTTTATTTAACAAGGCAAGTCAGTCAAGAACAAATTCTTATTTACAATGATGGCCTACTTTGGCCAAACCCGGACAAAGCTTTGACAATTGAGCGCCGCTCTATGACTCCCAATCCCGGCCGGATGTGATACAGCCTGTATTCGAACCAGGGACTGTAGTATCACCTCTTGTACTGAGATGCAGTGCCTTAGACCGCTGTGAACAATTTAACTGTACTAGAATGCTAGAGCAAATCCTTCCCTATTTACATTGTTTACGTGTGTGTGTGTGTGTTTCAGTGTTTGTTGGAGATGGAGTTTTTGATAAAGTAAAAATAGCTCTACTTCCTTTTCCACAGATGGGGAAAAGTCTGTAGTACTGTCACAGAGGACTGACATGATGAATTGAGAATGAGGACACAAGGCAAATCTTGTTCAGTGTGTCTAACAGCTGAAATAGCATGGTATTGATATTTGTGATGGAGGCTCAGGGGACCATCAATTAATACATTTAGTGGGATCGTTCCCACAGGTGCTGTTGTTGGTAAAGGTTTAGGCTATGGTCACATTCATGATCTTGATGAATGACAGCCAAGTTTTTACATCATAATGAAACCGTCACGTTTCACAGGCAGGGCTTGGAAGTAAGCTCCCTCCTTCCCCATACTACTGAAATGGCATTGCTTTAAGTGACTGTTATTATCTCTGAGGAACTTATTATTATGATGACCGATTTTGAGGCAATCGTCCGTAATCTCATCTCCAGACTGTGGGATTATTTTTTTCCCATTTCAGTGTTGACCATAACCCCATTGTGAGGCTTTTTAAAAAGGATTGTCTCAAAATCTACTTTGGCTGCCGGTGGGTGCACCTGTCGCCACAGAAACTGATGCAGGGGGTGTGTTGGTCGCAGGAGACTAGTGTCTCTAGAAGCTAATGGGGGTGAGTGCTGGGGGGAGTTCAGAGGTCACGGGGTGGTTGATTCCCCCAGAAGCTGTCGCTAAATATATTTACAAGTGCTGCTGGCCTGAGGTGACACTTTTTACTATCTTGTGTTTTATTTATTTATAAGCCACCCCATTCACAGACATGCTGCTTGACCTCAGCGACCTCCTGCAGGTGAGTATCCAATTAGTAGGCCTACACTAATTTTCTATATACAGTGGGGCAAAAAAGTATTTAGTCAGCCACCAATTCTGCAAGTTCTCCAACTTAAAAAGATGAGAGGCCTGTCATTTTCATCATAGGTACACTTCAACTATGACAGACAAAATGAGAAGAAAAAAAATCCAGAAAATCACATTGTAGGATTTTTAATGAATTTATTTGCAAATTATGGTGGAAAATAAGTATTTGGTCACCTACAAACAAGCAAGATTTCTGGCTCTCACAGACCTGTAACAACTTATTTAAGAGGCTCCTCTGTCCTCCACTCGTTACCTGTATTAATGGCACCTGTTTTAACTTGTTATCAGTATAAAAGACACCTGTCCACAACCTCAAACAGTCACACTCCAAACTCCACTATGGCCAAGACCAAAGAGCTGTCAAAGAACACCAGAAACAAAATTATAGACCTGCACCAGGCTGGCAAGACTGAATCTGCAATAGGTAAGCAGCTTGGTTTGAAGAAATCAACTGTGGGAGCAATTATTAGGAAATGGAAGACATACAAGACCACTGATAATCTCCCTCAATCTGGGGCGCCACGCAAGATCTCTCCCCGTGGAGTCAAATGATCACAAGAACGGTGAGCAAAAATCCCAGAACCACACGGGGGGACCTAGTGAATGACCTGCAGAGAGCTGGGACCAAAGTAACAAAGCGTACCATCAGTAACACACTATGCCACCAGGGACTCAAATCCTGCAGTGCCAGATGTGTCCCTCTGCTTAAGCCAGTACATGTCCAGGCCCGTCTGAAGTTTGCTAGAGAGCATTTGGATGATCCAGAAGAAGATTGGGAGAATGTCATATGGTCAGATGAAACCAAAATATTACTTTTTGGTAAAAACTCAACTCGTCGTGTTTGGAGGACAAAAAATGCTGAGTTGCATCCAAAGAACACCATACCTACTGTGAAGCATGGGGGTGGAAACATCATGCTTTGGGGCTGTTTTTCTGCAAAGGGACCAGGACGACTGATCCGTGTAAAGGACAAAAATCAATGGGGCCATGTATCGTGAGATTTTGAGTGAAACCCTCCTTCCATCAGCAAGGGCATTGAAGATGAAACGTGGCTGGGTCTTTCAGCATGACAATGATCCCAAACACACCGCCCGGGCAACGAAGGAGTGGCTTCGTAAGAAGCATTTCAAGGTCCTGGAGTGGCCTAGCCAGTCTCCAGATCTCAACCCCATAGAAAATCTTTGGAGGGAGTTGAAAGTCCGTGTTGCCCAGCAACAGCCCCAAAACATCACTGCTCTAGAGGAGATCTGCATGGAGGAGTGGGCCAAAATTCCAGCAACAGTGTGTGAAAACCTCGTGAAGACTTACAGAAAACGTTTGACCTCTGTCATTGCCAACAAAGGGTATATAACAAAGTATTGAGAAACTTTTGTTATTGACCAAATACTTATTTTCCACCATAATTTGCAAATAAATTCATTAAAATCCTACAATGTGATTTTCTGGATTTTTTTCCCCCTCATTTTGAAGTGTACCTATGATAAATTACAGGCCTCTCTCATCTTTTTAAGTGGGAGAACTTGCACAATTGGTGGCTGACTAAATACTTTTTTGCCCCACTGTACTTTTTTCAACCCTGTGATCGAGATTTTGCACTTTGACATTTATCCCTAATTTCTAGAAATGAAAGTGTTTCTGAATATGATTGAACAGTCGCATGAATATGATTGAACATCAGTTGTTTCCTTATTTTTGTTGTAAAATTATACATGACCCCATACCCACATTGACCATGAGTAGTACATCCAACAAGATGGATGTTGGCCCGTGCAGTATGTTGTGCTTTAGTATGTTGTGTAATTAAAGCCAGGGACTGTATAAATATAGGTCCATTTTTATGCATATAAAGTCAGTGCTAGGGTGGAGGGACATTTCTGAGACACTGCTGGTCAGTTTTATTTTTATGCTCCCAGCTGTCCTTGAAGAGCTGACCCACCCCCCTGGTATTTGAAGGGTAGGAGTGGAATGGGGTGTCTGTCCAGTCTAGGGTCGGTGTGCTATGTGTAGATATTCCACTTATCCCCCATTTGTGGAGCCTCACCCAGGCCAGTGCAGTAGTCACCCCCCTCCCATGGGAATGCATGGTGATCTACATCCCCATCATCCGAGGCGTGTGCTCTCTAATCCCTGGGGACACTATGAAATGGACAGGGTCCCGGTGGAGGCTGCTCCAGGCTCTGTCTGGATTGACATGTGACACCTCCACTGTTGGTTGCTATGGTGCTTGACTAACAATGTATTTGTTGTGTGTACAAATGTTTAATCGGGACCCGTCTCCTAAAATAGACCAGACTGTGGCTGCCATAGACCCAAGAGTGAAAGCTTGTCTGTGTCTGGTAGAGACCCAAACCCCCTAAGGTCTGGAGCGTTAGCCTGGAGGAATGAGACGGAGCTGGGCTAGAAACTAGAGCTTTAGTCATCCCCTGGTCTGGAAAATCACTGGGCTTTCTAGATAGTATGCCAGCTAAGCATTAAGTTACACTTACTATACCAGATTTGATCACGCACTACTCATGTTATGTAACTCTGGATCATGTATCCTTACGAGGACATTGTGGACTTGACAGGGTGGGTTTCAGTGACAGTTGCACTACTTTCATGTATTTCTGGTCTTAATTTCTTCCCTGTCTTTCCCCCACAGGTAAATGTTTACATCCTAGGTAGAACCTTTCAGGTGCTGGCCAGAGAGCTCTGCAGCAACGCCCCCGCCATAGGTACCTATCATCTGCCTCCCCTACTCCCTTTGTTCTTATTGTAAACAAAGAATTATACAGTTGAATGACAAATGCTGTTGGTTGAAGTGTTCTCTTTTTTTGCTGAGGACACCTACAGTATTTACCATTCATTAAAAGTCTGAGCTAAAATTGGTCACTTCGCTACAACAAATATTTGGAAGCAAAGGTGTCATGATGACGTCTTGACCACATCACTTTTACCAGCTTGGTTGTAGCACTCCTCAGTGTACCTAGACACTGAATAATCCCTTGAGTAATAATCCCACCAAAACAACAGATTTCACACATGCAGGTGAGTTGTATAATAATGAGCAGCAACATCTGTGGCTTCTCACAAAATGTTTATGATTTTCTGCAGGTTCGTAAGCTCTCAAACAGGAACATCATGGTTGATCAGCATCAAGCTGCAAACCATTTAACTGTGTTATGTACAAAACAACATTGCAGAGACTGTCCACAAGTGCAATATGACTTTTTACAAGGGACTGCTTTTTGCAGCATTAATTAAAATAATACAAATAACATTTTTATTTTAAATAAATAAGATAAAACGTTCCTTGACTTAAAAATAGTATTTTGTTTAGTCTGACACTCTCGTGTCTTAATGCTACATTATTTATAAGGCTGCAACATATGGATGTACAGTATGGTCTATATGTTCTCTACCTCTTCTTTCATGACCAATCCAGCTTATGCATAGAACACCAGCTCCGGGATCTGTCCCCCCTGCACCCCAGTCCCGTTGGTACTGTCCGAGGAGCACTGGAACTGAAAAGTCACTTTTCCACACTGCACCTCAGTCATGCCCTCCTGGCCAAAATAGCTCAGCTCATTCCCGTCCAGCACGACACTCACCGTATAAAAGGCATCCTGCTCCACTTGAACTGGGTGTTCAAACCACACAGAAAATGTACTGCTTGATCCATCCGACACAAACTTGGTCAGGTTCTGTGCTAGGGTCACCCCTTGCCGCTTCAGTTCAATCTTGACACTGTACTCAGCCTTTCCGCCACTTGACCCGTACAGACCCAGTCCAGCGATAAAGATCCGCTTGTCCACTGCAAACTGGATGCTGTCACAGCGGCCCCTGTAGCGCCACTGGTTGCTCCGGTAGGCTGACGACTGGAAGCGGTGGCACCTCTGGGGCGCCAGGCCCTGCCTCTGTGCCAGTGGGAAGTCCAGTTTGGGCTTGGTGGCCGCTGTGTACCACAGGAAAATGTCATGCGTCTCCTCCAGTGTCAGGATGTCTGACTGGGCCGCCCCATCAGCAAACTCCTCCAGGGTCATAGTGGGGATGCGCACCAGGTAGAGTGCCTTGCCCAGGACAGATCTCTTGTTGTGGGTGGTTGCTCTTAGTCCTTGCCTCTTACACTCAGCTGTGGCCCAGCTCATCATGGCATCAAAGACCACCACCTCCTTGGTGTTGAGAGTCTCTCTTTGCAGGATGATCTTCAGGGTCTGCAGGTCGATCTCACAGAAGCCCTCGGAGCCCAGGGCCAGCTCGGCCTGGGCGTCAATCACCTCCCAGCAGCGCTGTGTCAGCTCAGGCTCCTCAAACAGACGGCTTTGGGACAGCAGCACACAGGCGTTCTTGGCCTCCAGGCTCGTCTCCAGGAAGGTGACGCAGGCCTTGGCCAGGGCTGGTACAATGTACTTCTTGGCAGCATACAGGGTAGCCAGCACGGTGTCCGCCTCCAGGTCTATCGCATCACTGTACATGTAACTGAAGGGAACAAAATGGAGGAGGAGAATGAGATTCTGGTTTAGTAAAGAAGGCAGACCAGCATGTGGAGAATAGGGATAGATATTCTTTTGAAGAAAAGAGGTAGAGGACTTGGCACAGCTTGCCCTATTTTCTCAAGGGGATAAAACAGAAGCAATGTCTCATTGCATTGGTTTCGGATTACATTGTTATAGAATCTGTAACAAAAAGAGCCATTTTATGTTCTCTTCTGCCTATTACCTTCGGGTAAATCATTGGCTTTGAATATTTTCTTCAAGATGAACAAAGAGCAAAGAAACCTGAAATTACAGTGCTCTACACTATTGCCCATGCCCTTTGGTGCTCTAGCATTTTGGCACTTAACCCGTCTTGCTTTGGCTGAGTAATCATTTATTTTGAAATGACATTGTGCTTGTCATGTATAGTATTGGTTTAGTATGAGGAGCGAGTTGCTTACTTCAGCAGAATTAGAAAAGCAGCAGGTTCCACGTCTGGGATATGGATTTCGGACTCCTCCTCTGCAAGATCCCCGTAAAACATGGCACAGAAGACGGAGCTACCCACTGCCAACACATACTGGAGGGAAAGACAAACGGACACATTCGTCACTCATCATATTTGTGATGCTTCTGAAAAGTAAACTTGTTTTTTTTTCAACTGGAGATGGAGCTTACCTTGTGCACTGGTACTTTCTGAGATTCACCAGGGGGACCAACAATTAAATGTATATCGGCCATGAGTTCATTGTTGAACATCAAGGCATTCCTAGAAAGGAGAAGATCAATTAGGTATAATGACAACTTGGGCTATTCCATATAGGGCTTGTTTTTTCCCCAGTCATACATATATTATAGCCTGCACGGTGTGATTCTAATTATGGACATAAACGAGATAATAGGCTATTGTAAACCAAGTCAAACTTTTACTAAATAGAAATAATTAATAAGTAAATAGTTAAGACTACCTCTCCCGCAGCGTGGGGTGAGAGGACTGCCAGCTGGGAGGATCGACGTTGTTATTGTTTATGTTTTGCTGGGTGGTCGGTGTTGTTGCAGTGGTTGTTGACTGGGTGACCTGCACATCGCTTTTCTTGTCACTGGCGGTCACCGTAGTACCGTTGTTGGTTAGATTGGTGGTCGCAGGGTACAGTTCTGCAGCCATCTTCTTCTTCAGGGACAGGGTTAGAATCTCATAGCATACTGGTAACCTGCCTGTGTGTTTCCCAGTCTTTTTAGACTTTTTCAGTGTTTCTGGAAGTAAGAGTAAAAAAGTCAAACACTTCATGATCCGACCATGATGGAGCAACCTGCAATCTGCTGTTGGCATCGGCACACACAGCGTTGATCCCTTTCCTATAAATAAACCACGAACTCTGATCTACTGTAGTAGGTATTATTCTGCGTTGACAATTGATACACAAATCGTGTCATTTATGGAACTATGCTGCATAAATTCAGCGATTATAAAGTCTACTAACCCCGAATCAATTGTAAGAGCAACATAAACAATATCCGTCCAATTGGGTTGTTATTCCAACTTCAAGCTGAATACTTTTTTTCTCTTTCTCATTTCATCCTCTTGTTGCCGCTGAGTTGTCTCCCCAAAACGTATTATGTTCTCGCTTTTCGAGCAGATGGTAAATCCATATCATCGTTGCTCGCTTAGAGTCCGCTGTTTTCCTGAGCAAATACTGGCAGATGTTTTTCTCCAAAAGCTACTTATTAACTAGGACAAGGCGTGGGTTACTCATTAGCTGCAGTCGGATACGATGTGAATGGTCATTTTTCGGGGCGAGAGTTTTAGTTGCTGTCTTTTTTTTCTTTTTTTTTTGGTGTAATCCTCTCGGACGCCCAGCTCGCTGCCAACAAATCAGATTTACACATACCGTCAACGTCAGAAGCCCAGAAGAGCCTCCCCCAAGCCACTCACCAGCTAAAAAAAATTAAGGAACTCACCAGCTCCAACTCAAATTACCTGCAGCGTCCGACTGATATAAACTGTTACAGTGAAAATAACCCGGTCATTGTTTCTGATGTAATAATAGCCTACTTCTTTTTTTAAAATAACTGATTATAGTTTGTGTAATCACTGTGTAATTTTGCTTTAAACTGTTCATGTCATATCCGATTGATTTAGTTGTGTAATAGCTCCACTCGTCAGAAAGTAGACAAAGTTTGGGATGTCGCAAAATTAGTTGAGCTTTAACCTTTATTTCCTTTTTTGTATTGCTGAGTTAACATCAGCCGCACCACTTTTTTTCTTTGTTATTGGATGCATGGCACGTGCAAAATCTGAGCGCGCGAGACCACACTGGTGTTTACCTTGGGTGAATGTGGGCGCGTTAGATCATAGAGGGGATAGTTCCTGAAGTTTACCTCATTAACTTGAACAGAGCCAGCCCAGCAGCCATGTTAGATTCGAAGAGGTTGGTTAGGGACAGGGGTTGGGGTCTGGCCATATCCTATTACCAGTCAGAGGGCTTTGCTGCTGCCAAAGGGATAATTTGTCTTCTTGATGTAAAATGTTGTCAGACTAGACGTAGGTTGGGGTGCGGACTGCACATTTTGGTCACAAACAAAAGGGGAATAGGGAAAATTGCACAGTCATCTAACCCTATTACTAAACACTATCCACAAACACCCACCACACCATCCCAGTACTTCGGCCCTGAATGATCCCATCCATCTGCCTGGGAGAATGGAACCCCTTCTCTCAACTTCCTGTAGATCTTCTGTACTAAAATGACTTATTTACCTGCTGTTTATCTCCCTGTCAAATCACTCACCTTTGGGCTATCCTCTACTCTCTTCACCGCCTGAGCATAGGAAACTTTCTGCCCCACCTGAACTCTGGCGGTCTTTCTCTCACAGGGCACTTCGGATCCCCAGCTGCATGGGTGCACCTACAATTTTGACACCATGCTTTCTCTATCCCAACTGTACACTAAGAGATCATTTGATCCAACACAACTAAGTGTAACTATTTGTTCTTATTGGTCACAATGTGATCCACTGGGAATGGTATGACGATATCCAGTACTTATTATATTTTCATTAAAGAAGACATACCACTTTCTGATCAATGTAGTCTACACAGAGTTGTAAACCCTGTATATCATTGAGACATCTGCAATGTATATATTAGCATATTAATATTGCTTGTCTTGGTTGGAACTTGAAGAGTGTATCATTCTCATTCTAGACCCCTGCCTGTACATCCCTTGCATTGCTCACATGCTGGAGTTTGGGGAGAAAAACCATGAGGTGTCCATGACAGCACTGCGACAGCTGCAGAGGATGAAGAGGGACTGGATTCACACTGGACGGAGGCCATCAGGACTGTGTGGCGCAGGTAACCATGAGCAACAGTTAAATCACACCACACGTTAGCACCACAATCACAGGTAGGCTAACCCTCATCATAAATAACAGAAACCACAGGGGAACCATGTCCACTGGTATCCCACACTACAGAGAACTGTAATCCTAAGTCAGAATTTGCTACAATCACAGGTGACCTTTGTCAATAGGTGACCACTAATCACAAGTAATGCTCATAAGTAACCACAGGCTCCAATCAGCGTCAGTGTATACTGCAGTCTGTTCCCTACTTACTGGACCTGAACAGAACCCTGCTCGGATGTATTGCTGGCAAGACATCTTGAAACTGAAGAGCCAACTTCCCCGGGCATGTGGACATTTACGCTCCTATTTTCACTTTTCTCCCTTTCTCTCCTCTGCAGCTGCAATATCTGAATAATTAATTGCTTATCATTAATCATTGAGAGGATTCGCTTACATGAAGGATGGAAAAGTTTAGATGAGCTTCTTACTCAATAGGAAGTGAATGTGTGAGCGAGACTGCGGGATTGCTAAAAGCCAGCTACTAGAACGTCAGATGATTCAAACTGCTTGTGTAAAAACGGAATCGTACATCCGTCTTTAAACAGACATTACGTTTTGTAACTGACTCCATGCACAGTAGCATGGGTTACTGTAAAACTGAATTGATGATTTATCTAATGACTTAGATTATCATTAATAGGGTATTATGACGTTATTACATGAATATTACACAACATTTGGTGTGTACATTTGTAAATATAAGTGTTGGCAAGGTGTGTGGGATGGATAGTGTGTTTCACCTGTGCGTTTGTTTGTGTTCTCAGCCCTGTTGGTCGCTGCTCGCATGCACAAGTTCCGCCATACCATCAAAGAAATCATCAGTGTAGTGAAGGTGTGTGAGGCCACACTAAGAAAGAGGTGAGAGCTGCTTGAGAAGCACATTACAGCATCCTCCAAAGGAAATCTGATTAGCCTTGCGTGTTCTCACTAATCTCTATGAGGAGTACACTAACACTATTCTTTCTCATGGTTCAGGTTGAATGAGTTTGAGGACACGCCCAACAGTCAGCTGACCATTAAGGAGTTCATAAAAGTGGATCTCGACCAGGAATGTGACCCGCCCTCTTTCATCGCTGGCCAGAGGAATAAAAGAATGAAACTGGTGAGGAGGAACTGCCGAGAGGATACAACTGTAACGCCCTTGTTTATTTATCTTGTCCCATCTTTTAACCTCTGTTTTGTCCCAATGTGGTACGGTTGTCTTTTTTTCATTCACATACTGGTCTTTTTTTTCTTCTAGCTTGAGGAAGAATTGGAGAAGAAGATTGGTGATGTTCAAGGTACCATTATGATCCGTGTCTAGTCAAGTTTGAACTAAACTCTTAATAAAGTTCCAAAGAGTATAAAGTTAGAGTGGAGTCAGCAGAGTTGTTTGGGTTTTATCGCAACAGGCGAGATCCATGAATACCAGGATGAGATTGAGATCGAGCAGAGCCGGCCCAAGTTGAGAGTGATGTATGGGTCCTATGCAAAAACAGGTACGGCACAGATGGGTCCTGCTGCGCTCGCCAGCCATGCCAGTCCTCCAGCTAGAACCCCCTGTGGAGGAGGGAATATCTCCGTATTCTGCCAGTCTATTGTCGCTAGAGCCTGAAACTTCTCTAAATACACAGACATTTTTTTTTTAGGTGACCAAATTTGATGTTCACCCAAAGTGCAAATGAGAATGTTATGACGCACCTTTGCTGTCAAACTGTAATGGGCTAAACTCTCTAACCATCTGCACCCCTCTAGCTGGTTGTGTTGCATTTTTGTCCACTGCATGGCCTTGAGCAGGGGAGGCCTCTGGCTGTCTGACTGGCAGGCCTGTTGCTCCTCTGCCTGGGCTGGGAGTCCAAATTTTAACACACACACTGGGCTTTTATCAACACTAAGAGGGCTGTCATCATGATGATACTTTGACAGCTTAATAGTACCATAGGATTATTGAGGAAATAATTTTCTGCATCATGTCAGATAATTTAGCCGTCAGTTTCATGACGAAACTTGTTCTTTTTCTCCCCCTCCTAGATCCCCTGGAAAAAGAGGATAATGATGATGATGATGAAATATCTCTTCCTGGCTGGCAGGAGAGGGAGGACGAGGAGCTGAAATCTGTGGCCCAGCACTTCAACAAGGACCTGTGTGACCAGGTTCTCCCTGGAGAGGAAGAGGAAGGGTATGGAGAGGCACGAGGAAAGACCTCCACACAGAGGCCCATCGCTGGTCTCCCTCCTAGGGCCCATGCCCACCGCAGCCAGCCTGGGCCTCCCAGAGTCCATCAGCAAGTCCCCCGAAGAGGAGAAGGAGAACGGTGAGCAAACCTGTCGCTTAAGGCGTCCGTATGCTTCAGTTCGGCTGGCGGCTAGCCGAAGTCGGCTTGGTGAACCGAACAAGTGTGCTCGCATCATAATATATGCACAAACTCTTCCGAACTGTTTCGGCTGGGAAGCATGCAGATGCCTTTTCTGTAGATGTTTTTTTATATATATATATATATATATACTGTTTGTTGCATAGGAAATATTCCTTACTGCTACTTTCTCATTTTGATATTCCACTGTCACTCACTTCACCCTATCTTCCATTTCTAGAAATGTCAAGATGTGGGGGTTTTCATAGGTGTGAGAGATGAGGAGTATGTTGACTCTCTCTGATGTGGTGAAGGGGATTGATTTTCATGGGAGTGGGCATCTGGGGAGTGTAGAGAGAAGGTGAAAGGTGAAGTGTTAGTTGAAGGAGGGGATGGGTTAGTGTGCGGCCACTAAGACAGAAACGTCATCTTGACCTTCTATTGTCAGAAGAATGGATTATAAGATGGGGTTCGTTTTAAAAGTCGCACCCTTCCGTGATCAAAATCGTCTTGAAACATATTCTTTCAAATTAACAGATCAAAAGGTTTTATTGACTGACGTTAGTTTGTTGTTGTACATTTGTCATGTGGATCTCATCCTCCATGTCCGGAATGGGAAAAATCTGTATTAGCCTACATTTTGACTCGTTTTTATGTTAGGCTTTTAATATGCTGCTCTTTTAACATGTGGCTGATCTCGTAGTGAGAGGATAATTAAAGGAAACCAGTGTTGGTGTGTGTGTGTGCCTCTTGTTTTCATTTGGAGCTGTATCGCTTGAAGATGGCAGGCTGCCAGAAGTCTCTCAGGCCTGGCTAATTGTGGTGGGATTGGGAGGGGCAGAGGTTCAAGGGCTCCCCAGCTCAATCTTTAAAGCATTAAGTGGACAGAGTAGTACCTTGTCATTAGTGTGGTGTCTTTCATCCCCTGTGTGTGTGTGTGTTCTGTTCTGTTTTCGTGCACTGTTGGTTTGGGCACTACTTAAGGGGGGAGGGGGTCCTTTGAGAGCCTGTTCGTGCGTTTAAGACACTAAAGATTGTTTTAGTCCACTCAATCTGTCATCCATCCGTCAAGCCTGTATTGAAAGGTGGAAACCAGAGGCATGGCTGGAAAGATTGTTACAATTTGAAGTGTTCCTCTAGTCTAGATTCCTTAGTCTCTACACTTACACTTTACACTTGAGTCAGGAGAGAGCAGCCAGTTTTAGCGAAGATTTGTGACTCGGCAGCCTGATGTCTATATCCTGATGGTAACCAGTTAAAATTCCGGAACCTAAGTTGTAGAAGAGACATTGAGGGTTGCCCTATTGCCTGGTGCAAACTGAACTGAGCGGTCGGGCAACTTGAGCCCGCTCTAAAGTTTCCCCTGGTGATATTGTTTTCTGGTTACCGTTATTCCCATTTTTAAAGTGAAAGGCGGACAATTTATGACAACTGGGCAAGTTGACCCTGCTCTGTGGTTACCCCATTAAGGCAGGTGATTAAAAAAAATGTTATACTTGAAAATAATAAAACTGCAAATAATTCCAGTGACCTAAGTGCTCACCAATTGCGTTTGCTGGCCAAGATTACTTAGCACCTCTGAACGTGCGTACCAATTTTAGAATCATGTGAAAAATGTTGGTGGTCAGATGTCACATTTGGTGCTATGTGTGAGAGTCTTAATAAAGTCCTACCCTGGGGTGTCACTAAAGCTGTATGTCTTTTACCTACTACACTGAAAGCCTAAGTTTGCTCAGGATGAGCAGCTTGCAAGCCACTATCCTATTGCGCTTGAGCTGTGATTCAATATTTAAAATAGAACGAAAGCTTAATTCCTCCCTGTTGTGTAATTAAGTGACCGATAAGTTGTGGCATTTCTGCGTGTAAACAACTTATCACATTTTTGGGCAAGTAACCATCATTTTGGGCAGCCAAAAAATACTTCTGACTTGCCTGATGGTCAAGTGCTTTTCAGACCTTAATGTCAATCCCTGTGTAGGGTATGACAGTGATTAATCACAGGGTTCGCTCAAGGTGCTAGAAGTGCTTGAAGTACTTGAATTTGGAGCCCCTGAAAATCATTTCCTCAATTTGGTGGTTGAAAACTCATTGCAATTGTTATTTTGAAATGTTAGAAAATGTATACAAAAAAAGATCACATGCATAAGTATTCAGACAGTACTTTTTGAAGCACATTTTGCAGAGATTACAGCCTTGAGACTTCTTGGGTATGATGCTACAAGCTTGGTACAGCTATATTTGGGGAGTTTCTCCCATTCTTTGCAGATCCTCTCAAGCTCTGTCAGGTTGGATGGGGAGCCTCGCTGCACAGCTATTTTCAGGTCTCTCCAGAGATGTTCGATCGAGTTCAAGTCCGGGCTCTGGCTGGGCCACTCAAGGACATTCAGAGACTTGCCCTGAAGCCACTCCTGCGTTGTCTTGGCTGTGTGGTTAGGGTTGTTGTCCTGTTGGAAGGTGAACCTTGTCCCCAGTCTGAGGTCCTGAGCGCTCCGGATCAGGTTTTCATCAAGGATCTCTCTGTACTTTTCTCCGTTCAACTTTCCCTCGATCCCAGTCCCTGCTGCTGAAAAACATCCCCACAACATGATTCTGCCACTACCATGCTTCACCATAGGGATGGTGCCAGGTTTCCTGCAGATGTGACGCATAGCATTCAGGCCAAATAGTTCAATATTGGTTTCATCAGAACAGAGAATTTTGTTTCATGGTTTGAGAGGCCTTTAGTTGCCTTTTGGCAAACTCCAAGCAGGCTATTGTGCCTTTTACAGAGGAGTGGCTTCCGTCTGGCCACTCTACAATAACGTCATTATTGGTGGAGTGCTGCAAATATGGTTGTCCTTCTGGAAGGTTCTCCCATCTCCACAGAAAAACTCTGGAACTCTGTCAGTGACCATCGGGTTCTTGGTCACCTCCCTGACCAAGGCCCTTCTCCCCCGATTGCTCAGTTTGGCCTGGCGGCCAACTTTAGGAAGGCTTTGTTTTTGCTTTGACATGCACTGTCAACTGTGGGACCTTATATAGACAAGTGTGTGCCTTTCCAAATCATGTCCAATCAATTGAATTTAGCACAGATGGACTCCAAGTTGTAGAAACATCTCAAGGATGATCAATGGAAACAGGATGCACCTGAGTTCAATTTCAAGTCTCATAGCAAAGGGTCTGAATACATATGTACATAAGGTATTTCTGTTATTTTAAAACCTGTTTTTGCTTTGTCATTATGGGGTTGTGTGTGTGTGTGTGTGTGTGTGTGTGTGTGTGTGTGTGTGTGTGTGTGTGTGTGTGTGTGTGTGTGTGTGTGTGTGTGTGTGTGTGTGTAGTTTGAGGGGGGAAAATAATTTAATACATTTTAGAATAAGGCTGTAACGTAACAAAATGTGGAAAAAGTGAAGCGGTCTGAATACTTTCCGAATGCACCGTAGATACTGTGTGTGCTTGGATCGGCCACATCTACAGGTAGGAAAATCACCAATCATGAATCCAATCTATTTACTCATGAAATGTCCACATTATTCTGACAATTTAGAATGTAATGATAATTTAAATTCCAACTTGCCAATGTCTGTACGAACCCTGAATTAGTTGTCAAATGGTTTTAATATGGGCTATGATGATGGGATCAGGGTTTCTAACCAGGTCACATAGTTTTTTTAAAATCCTGGACCAAGGCAGGATGAAACCCCTGTCAAACTGCAGCAGCCTTGGACTTATGAATTCTATTTAAAACTAGACTAACTGAGGGGATTCCGTTACAGAGACAACTAGGTTGTTCCACAAATGAGTGCCTTTTGCGTCCCTTTGATATTTTAAGTAGAGATTGTGCACAACTATTGAAAAGCCGATATATTAAATGAAGTGCACTTTTAATATAGACCACATGGAAAGTGCAGTAAATCACTTATTTATTTATTTTTATGAATAAAGACTGCGTTTGACAGGTTCCCCTGCACTCTGTAGGAAGATTTTAACCTGTGTAAACCCCAACATTTCTCCATGTTTACACCATCACAGTCATTTCTGAAGATTTATTTATTTGATGGAGAACAAATATTCAAATTTTAAGGTCAATGCTGTTACATGAACTGAACTCTCGTTTTAATATGGTGAAACTATTCCTTTAAAAAAAATCAAAAGAAACATTAAACATCTTATAGTCAAGTCCTCGTGTAAAAGGCAGGTGAGCTTGTTTTACTCTTATTTATTTATTTTGCCATTTTCTGGTGTTTTATTTTGGAAAACTGAGTGGGTTGATCATAACACGTCAACCCCATCTTGAGATGGGAAAACCACATGTTTTATTAAGATGAACATTTTTGCTTTTTATGACCATGTTAAAATTGGGTGAAACAAAATGTTAATCAAAAAGCACCCAATTTGGTGGAATGACCCAACTGCGACTTGAAACTATAATTATCATGGCTGAGCTTGCTTTATGCAGGGTTGCATCATGTAGACCTATGCATCTGTAATTAAAAAGTTAACACAGTCTAGACTATTGGATTGCAAAGACCTAGGTAGCCTAGCAAACCTAAGTTTGAATATTAACCAAATTTGATCACATTCACATTTTCTCAACACAAATGAATTGGCTTAGGTTAGAAATGCCTAACGTTACCGCTTAATTCCCACTGGCCAGATGGGACAGTGCACATACTGTAGGGAGGCTACAGTTCAGCAGACTGAAAAAACCCTCTACTTCTATTCAAAGTGAAAATGATGAATCGGACACCTTATCGATCGCAACAGCTCATGGTGCTCCTGGAATCAGAAGTTTTTTTTGACTCAACGGAGGAACGTAGTTAGAGAAAGGCTGATGAATGTCTTGCACGAGCTGTGCATGCAACTGGTTCACCTCTGATGCTCACAGGCAATGTGTATTGGAAGAGATTTCTGAATGTTCTTTGCCCAGCATACACCCCTCCAACCAGACATGCTTTATCTACTCAGTTGCTGGATGCAGAGTTCAAGTGAAGGTCAAGCAAATCATAGCGAAAGCAGACTGTATTGCAATCATCTTTGATGGGTGGTCGAATGTTCGTGGGCAAGGAATAATTAACCACATCTCCACTCCTCAACCAGTATTCTACAAGAGCACAGGCAAGGGACAACAGACACACCTGTCTCTACATTGCAGATGAGCTGAAGACAGTCATCAATGACCTTGGACCACCTAAGTCTGATGTTCAAGAGGTGGACATTGAGGAGGTCCAGGGAGAAGACATGGAAGCCTGAGAGGAAGACAACCAAAGCTTTAGTTTCTAGATCTAGAATATCATTTTACAGATGTATGTTGAAAATGTTTTTGGGCAATGCGATGGCTCATTGCGGATCATTCAATATTCCCTTTTGTTGTTCAGTGAAATCACCCCATGTGAAGAGTCAACTCATTCATTTAAATTTCAATTCATAACTAAATTGTTTTATTTCTATTGGAAGGATTTAATCATTTGCAATTATGTCTACTTATGATAAAGTAAAACGTTTATCTTTCTGTCCTCATATGATGTGGTAAATACAGTTGAAGTCGGAAGTTTACATACGCCTTAGCTAAGTACATTTAAACTCAGGTTTTCACAATTCCTGACATTTAATCCTAGTAAAAATTCCTTGATTTAGGTCAGTTAGTATCACCACTTTATTTTAAGAATGTGAAATGTCAGAATAATAGTAAAGAGTGATTTATTTCAGCTTTTATTTCTTTCATCACATTCCCATTGGGTCAGAAGTTTACATACACTCAATTAGTATTCGGTAGCATTGCCTTTAAATTGTTTAACTTGGGTCAAACATTTCGGGTAGCCTTCCAGAAGCTTCCCACAATAAGTTGGGTGAATTTTGGCCCATTCCTCCTGACAGAGCTGGTGTAACTGAGCCAGGTTTGTAGGCCTCCTTGCTCGCACATGCTTTTTCTGTTCTGCCCACAAATGTTCCATAAGGTTGAGGTTAGGGCTTTGTGATGGCCACTCCAATACCTTGACTTTGTTGTCCTTAAGCCATTTTGCAACAACTTTGGAAGCATGCTTGGGGTCATTGTCCATTTGGAAGACCCATTTGCGACCAAGCTTTAACTTCCTGACTGATGTCTTGAGCTGTTGCTTCAATATAGCCAGATAATTTTCTTGCCTCATGATGCCATCTATTTTGTGAAGTGCACCAGTCCCTCCTGTAGCAAAGCACCCCCACAACATGATGCTGCCACCCCTGTGCTTCACGGTTGGGATGGTGTTCTTCGGCTTGCAAGCCTTCCCCTTTTTCCTCCAAACATAACGATGGTCATTATGGCCAAACTGTTCTATTTTTGTTTCATCAGACCAGAGGACATTTCTCCAAAAAGTACCATCTTTGTCCCCATGTGCAGTTGCAAACCGTAGTCTGGCTTTTTAATGGCTGTTTTGGAGCAGTGGCTTCTTCCTTGCTGTCGATTTATAGAACTCATTTTACTGTGGATATAGATACTTCTGTACCTGTTTCCTCCAGCATCTTCACAAGGTCCTTTGCTGTTGTTCTGTGATTGATTTGCACTTTTCGCACCAAAGTACATTCATCTCTAGGAGAAAAAAATGTGTCTCCTTCCTGAGCGGTATGACGGCTGTGTGGTCCCATGGTGTTTATACTTGCATACTATTGTTTGTACAGATGAACGTGGTACCTTCAGGCATTTGGAAATTGCTCCCAAGGATGAACCTGACTTCTGGAGGTCTACAAAAAAAAAAAAATATATATATTGGCTGATTTGTTTTGATTTTCCCATGATGTCAAGCAAAGAGGCACTGAGTTTGAAGGTAGGCCTTGAAATACATCCACAGGTACACCTCCAATTTGACTCAAATTATGTCAATTAGCCTATCAGAAGCTTCTAAAGCCATGACATCATTTTCTGGAATTTTTCAAGCTGTTTAAAGGCACAGTCAACTTAGTGTATGTAAACGTCTGACCCACTGGAATTGTGATGCAGTGAAATAATCTGTCTGTAAACAATTGTTGGAAAAATTACTTGTGTCATGCACAAAGTGGATGTCCTAACCGACTTGCCAAAACTATAGTTTGTTGACAAGAAATTTGTGGATTGGTTGAAAAACTAGTTTTAATGACTCCAACCTAAGTGTATGTGAACTTCCGACTTCAACTGTATATCCAATGCAAAAAACATCTACATTTTAAATGGTATTAATATGAATTTGCATATATTCCCACAGTTTCCACCTCTGTATATTCCTCAATGTGCAACCCTACACACACACAACCTGCAGCACTCTGATGGGAAGGACAAATAGGCTACTAATTGTGCGTGAGTTGATGAATCATTAGGTAATGCAAGTCTTTTTTTCAAAGCTTCTGCGTCTATTTTTATTAAACCAAAGCTGCCCCAACTGACTGAGGCGGCAGGTAGCCAAGTTGTTATTTCATTTTTTATTTTACTAGGCAAGTCGGATGAGAACACATTTTTATTTTCAATGACAGCCTAGGAACAGTGGGTCTACTGCCTTGTTCAGGGGCAGAACGACAGATTTTTACCTTGTCAGCTCGGGGATTCAATCTTGCAACCTTTCTGTTACAAGTCTAACGCTCTAACCATTAGGCTACCTGCCACCCCGTTAGAATGTTGAGCCAGTAACTAAACTCAGCAAAAAAATAAACGTCCCTTTTTCAGGACCCTGTCTTTCAAAGATAATTTTTAAAAATCCATAACTTCATAGGTCTTCATTGTAAAGGCTTTAAACACTGTTTCCCATGCATGTTCATTTAACCATAAACAATTAATGAACATGCACCTGTGGAATGGTCGTTAAGACACGAACAGCTTACAGACGGTATGCAATTAAGGTCACAGTTATGGAAACTTAGGACACTAAGAGGCCTTTCTACTGACTCTGAAAAACACCAAAAGATATATGCCCAGGGCCCATACTCATGTGCATGAACGTGCCTTAGGCATGCTGCAAGGAGGCATGAGGTCTGCGGATGTGGCCAGGGCAATAAATTGCTATGTCCATACTGTGAGACGCCTAAGATAGCACTACAGGGAGACGGGACGGACAGCTGATCGTCCTCGCAGTGGCAGACCACGTGTAACAACACCTCCACAGGATCGGTACATCTGAACATCACACCTGCGGGACAGGTACAGGATGGCAACAACTGCCCGAGTTACACCAGGAACGCACAATCCCTCCATCAGTGCTCAGACTGTCCGCAATAGGCTGAGAGAGGCTGGACTGAGGGCTTGTAGGCCTGTTGTAAGGCAGGTCCTCACCAGACATCACCGGCAATAACGTCACCGATGTGCACAAACCCACTGTCGCTGGACCAGACAGGACTGGCAAAAAGTGCTCTTCACTGACGAGTCGCGGTTTTGTCTCACCAGGCGTGATGGTCGGATTCACGTTTATCGTTGAAGGAATGAGCGTTACACCAAGGCCTGTACTCTGAAGTGGGATCGATTTGGAGGTGGAGGGTCCGTCATGGTCTGGGGCGGTGTGTCACAGCATCATCGGACTGAGCTTGTTGTCATTGCAGGCAATCTCAACACTGTGCGTTACAGGGAAGACATCCTCCTCCCTCATGTGGTACCCTTCCTGCAAGCTCATCCTGACATGACCCTCCATAATGACAATGCCACCCGCCATACGGCTCGTTGTGTGCGTGATTTCCTGCAAGACCGGAATGTCAGTGTTCTGCCATGGCCAGCGAAGAGCCCGGATCTCAATCCAATTGAGCACGCCTGGGAACTGTTGGATTGAAGGGTGAGGGCTGAGGAACTTGCAGGTGCCTTGTTGGAAGAGTGGGGTAACATCTCACAGCAAGAACTGGCAAATCTGGTACAGTCCACGAGGAGGAGATACACTGCAGTACTTAATGCAGCTGGTGGCCACACCAGATACTGACTGACTTTTGATTTTGACCCAACCCCCCTTTGTTCAGGGACACATTATTCCATTTATGTTAGTCACATGTCTGTGGAACTTGTTCAGTTTGTCTCAGTTACTTAATCTTATGTTCATACAAATATTTACACCTTAAGTTTGCTGTAAATAAAAGCAGTTGACAGTGAGAGGATGTTTCATTTTTGCTGAGTTTAAAAGGTTGCTAGATCTAGTCCCTGAGCTGACATGGTAAAAATCTGTTGTTCTGTCCCTGAATAAGGCAGTTAACCCACTTGTTCCTAGGCCGTCATTGTAAACAATAATTTGTTTTTCACTGACTTGCCTAGTTAAAAAAAGGTTGAATAATTATTATTATTTTTATTTTATTTTTTTAACTGAAAAGTGCTGTGGCAAATGCCTGCTCGCCACAAGTTTGCTGGTGGCCCTGGTCTACATAGTTTTGTCTTAAGGGAGCACTGTCCTGTACCATTTAGAGCAGGCATTGATTGAAGTGCTTTCATCCAGGCACTTAATCCAATCGATGACTTTTGGCTGACCTTAACTGCCTCACTGAGCAAAGTCAACCTCTGGCACTTTTTAAACGGCTCTGCTTTTATGGGCTGGGAATGTCAGCGCTCCGCAAGGGCTGTTTTAAAAGTGTTGGCTTCTGAATGTAAGTGAATCTAGCTAGGGTTGCAAAGGGAGAGTATACAGTATTACTGGTGACTTTCTATGTTTTACCAGTTAACTCTCAGAACTTTTGTAACTTGAATGTTTTTTTATTTTATCACATTACATTTTGGGTACTTCAGATTAACACAGGTGTCTGTAATTATCTATGGCCCTCTGTGTGGCCTTTATATATTTAGTATCATCAACTTAGTGAATACCATTGGTGTTTTAATATGAGGGTTTCAGCATGATTTTGTATTTTTTTTTTTTTTACTTTTATAAAAAGTGTTCTATGTCAATGTCTGTTTTGGCACAACTAGTGGCAGTTGTGAAAAAAGTTAGTAGTTGGAAAAGTAAGTTTCTGACAAATGCTATTGTAGATTTAGATGCTTTTTTCATTAATTAGGCTATTTCCTCTTGAACCATATGACTTATCCACTGCGAACTCATGGACAATATGGACGCTGATATAAAACGTTAGCCTGCCTTCCTTCCCGTTTTCTCTCTGTTTCACCTCTATTCTCTGAACATTCTGGTAACTTTGGTAAATTACCGGTAGTTTTGCGATTCTAATCTCAGCACTTTAATTTCAGTTGTTGATTGCCCAGAAACAAAACTCACGCCTCGTTTTCCCCACATCTGTCAAGTGTTGATAACCATTAGTCACCAAAAGAATGAAGTTGTGCATTGCTGCCAGTGCTTAAAGCCATTTGTAAATAGACTCACCCAAGCAGAAATCCTGCCTCTCCAATTCTAAGACTACAACTACTACTCTGGACACTTCTAGCTAAACCTACCAATTTATAATGACCTGTGTGTGAGAATGTCTTACAGCAGATCTAACTGAGCAGTGATGGGAACACCGTTTATTCATTTTGGCTGTTAAAATATATATTTAGAAGCTATTATAGGTGGAATAGAATCAAATGTTTACTGCATCTGCAGCACCACACTCTATCCATGTGACCAACCTACCCGAGCTAGCCTTAAAAAAATGTAGTCCATTGTAAACACCACAGCTTTTCTATCCTCCTTCCATTTAACAAAAAGGCAATCATAGAGAGGTCAGATGGAGCTAACCTCCACCCACACATACACACACCCATCCTCCGTTTAGTCATTACACTCTGTCTCTGACAGCTATGGATGCCTCAATTCCACAGTGAGGAGGCGGGATGTGGGGTGTTTACAATGCTTGGGGGCGGTACAGTAGAACTGGGGCCAGCTTGACAGATGGCTGGATGGCCAGCCACTCTGAGAATGGTGTGGTGGGGTGATGACTGATGACAACACAGAGATATACTAAAATGTGGAAGAAA
Source organism: Oncorhynchus masou masou (assembly GCF_036934945.1). Classification (NCBI taxonomy): domain Eukaryota; kingdom Metazoa; phylum Chordata; class Actinopteri; order Salmoniformes; family Salmonidae; genus Oncorhynchus; species Oncorhynchus masou. The sequence continues at coordinate 30,982,845 of NC_088232.1, forward strand.
TAAAAACATTCTAGTATTTATTTTAAGCCTCTGTCTCTACAGGCCTACTATACTTTGTCAGCAAGTCTCACAAAGCCCTTTTTTGAATGTGAAACCAGGCTGAAATATGTGTTTTCTGAAGAGCTGTAGTAGTATTTCCTAGGCTTGGTGAGATGCTGCATCATAGTCTGTGACATGTCATCTGATAGAATCCTGACTGGACATGATCCGTCTCCCTGGCCTGGGGAGGGAAGGGAAACGGTGTGTCTGCAGCTCCCAACCTGAGTGGAGATGACGGCAGCCGTTTACCATGCGGCCTCAGGCTGTTATATCATGCACGCATGCCACACACACAAGGCACCAGATTGATGGTTTTCAGGACATTCACCACAAAATGTCCTTGATGCAATATAGGGTCAGAAGTAGGACAGTCCCCAACAACAACAAAAATATTAGTTGACCGAGAGTCGACTGTTCTTTCAACCAGTCAATTGGTCAACATTTTTAAACGTGTATTTTTCCATATATAAAGACTACTATACTGAATAAACCTACTATGCTGAGCTTGTCTGATGCTTTAAGCACTGCAATTAGAAATGAAGACCCACATGTTACTAAAGAGGTAGCCAGATATCAGTATAGCCTAACCAGAAGGGAAAAAAACCTGTTCCCAACGGTCCCCCTGACCCTCCTCCTCCAGCTGTTTGCCGTTAAGCTCCTGAATTTGCCTGTAAACGGCTACACCAGTGGTCGGCAAACTTTTCCATTTGGAGTGCCAAGTTATTGTATAATTTCTATTGATCTGCGTGCTAGTTATGATTTTCATAAGCACATTTTTGTGGAACAGTTTAATTTAGAAGTCTTCATCTCAAAGTCAATGTCATGTGGTTAATCAAAATGATATCTAAATGAAAATGGTACAGATCTTCTATTGCCATTATGTGAAAATAGCTGACATAAAGCCAACAAATAAATACATTGCAGCCTGCAGGTAAAAAATATCCGGATAAAAAAATAAGTATCCTTTAAATCACATTGGCTACGCATAGCCTGTCTGCAAGGAAGCCTTTGAAACGGTCTTTTCATCAAATTGATTCTTATCAGAAAAAGATAACCACACAGAATTCAGATATGTTAAAGGCTTGGGAAGGATAATGAAGTGGGCTGTAATGCCTGGTGGATCCCTGTCTCCCAAGGTTGAGTACTAGAGATGCGCTCAATATGATGAACCAGCACAATGCCCTGCCCCCAGCAGTACTATCTCTCACTAGCTCCCTTTCCATCTCCCTCTGTCTCGATCTCTCTTGCACTCCTTCCCTCTCTGGCTCAGTGCAGGGGCCCAGGCATGAGGAGCAGGTGGCTGAGTGGGAGTAGGGTCTGTCTGGGCTCTGTCAAGGTTAGGGAGGTCACATTTTAATGGGTGCACTTCTCCTCGCCTCAGCCTGGCCTGCCCCTGTCAGTCATGGAGAGTATTACACTTCTTTTTTTCTCTGCTCTTCTTGTTTGGCTGTCTTCAGGGCAGAGCTGCCATGTAGTCTATTTGATACGATTGCTGGTTCTGAATGGAAACTTTTGAGAATGATGAGGCTTGTCATGTTCTCAGGTTAAGGGAAAGGCTGTGTTTGATATGCTTGGAGCAGTGTTGTTGGGAACATCAAGGTCGTCTTGAAGTCTAGGTAATAGTGATCCACCGTGAGCAGCACCATGTCACTAGCTGATTCATCCTGAGGATCACACAAACTCTGGAGAGTCTTTTGTTTGTGGAGAGTGGAGAGGGGAGGAGGATGCAGGTGAGAAGGAACGGCAGACACCAGCACCGATGGTCCCTGTCATTTGCTGAACCACACTTTTTTCCCCCCACTCCTCTGAAGACTGAAATGAAATATGGGCTCAAGGAGATCAATGAACTTCAGCGATGCTCTTCTTCTTTCTCTTTCTCTCCACCTTCAAAAGGCTCTCTCCACCTGCTAGGGTTTGTTCCTGAGGGCATGTTTCTTTTCTTTATTTATATCAGTGAAGTTTTGCGGTGTAGCATCTAATCTGACCACATCACAGGCAGGCCGCCTGAGACCGAGCCGTGCGGGGAATGGGGATGGGGGTGAGCCATCAGTTAGGCTGCCTGAGACTGAGCCGTGCGGGGGAGTGGGGATTGGGGTAGGGGTGAGCACGAGTCAGGTTACCCATATCTGAGGATCTGGACAGAATGGGGTGTTTTTAACTTGCCCACACAATTGATGATCTGACAGTGGTCTATTCCTCCGCTTCCTCCTCCTTGCCTCCCTCTCTTCTGTGGTGGATTGAGAGTGCATTCCAGAGTGCTCCAGGGGGAGGGGAATCTGCTGGAAAATAAATGTTCCCTGGAAAAGGAAAGGCCCAAGAAATCCTGGGGCTCATGGCATTGATATGCAGGGTGTGCTGTGCCTTGTGCTGGGATCAGGGGGTACTTGAGGTTCTGCCAAAACTCCTCAGGCTCCCGCCAGCCCAGGACTAGGTGCTGGGGAGGGGCAGAGTGAAATTTTAGAGATGGAACAATTCGCCGAAATACATCGGTCTCTGTTCAAATGCATAAAATATGGTCTGCGGGACCCCAAACCGATTCAAATGTAGCATGCATTGGTCAGAAAATCGATTCAAACGTTATGAATTACCGGTTCACTTTTTATTTTTTGTTGTTACTCAAATTACTTTCTTTCTACCTTCTGAAAATAGCTATTTTGTAACAACTGCGTCCTCCAGTGTCGAAGTAAGCATGTAATTATGTTGACACTCATTATTCTAGAAGTAATTTTGCATGCCTGACAACCTCAGTTTCGCATGCTGACCAACGAGCAGTAGGCTTATTCCTAATCTGGTACAGATGTGTGTCACCCTAAGCATTCAAATGTTTGTAGAAATGGCTTGCGCAATGTCAGGCTTTATTTGTTGTGTATGTAAAATAGCTACGTTATTTTAATCAAATTCATTGTTAAATTAAAACCCCTTTCTCTCCAATTTTGTAATATCCAAATGGTAGTTAGTCTTGTCCCATCGCTGCAACTCCTATACAGACTCAGGAGAGGCGAAGGTAAAGAGCCATGCGTCCTCTGAAACACGACCCCGCCAAGCCGCACTGCTTCTTGACACACTGCTCACTTAACCCGGAAGCCAGCTGCGTCGGAGGAAATACCATACAGCTGGTGACCGAAGTCAGCGCGCATTTGCCTGGCCGCCACAAGGAGTCGCTAGAGCGTGATGGGACAAGGACATCCAAGCCAGCAAAACCCTCCCCTAACCCAGACGACGCTTGGCCAATTGTGCGCAGCCTCATGGGTCTCCTGGTCGTGTTCAGCTCCGACACAGCCCGGGATCGAACTTGGATCTGTCGTGACACCTCTAGCACTGCAATGTGCAGTGCCTTAGACTAAGCTAACAAACCACTGTAGCTAGCTTCTTGGATATAGGGGGCGCTATTTTAATTTTTGGATGAAAAACGTTCCCGTTTTAAACAAGATATTTTGTCACGAAAAGATGCTTGACTATGCATATAATTGACAGCTTTGGAAAGAAAACACTCTGACGTTTCCAAAACTGCAAAGATATTGTCTGCGAGTGCCACAGAACTGAAAACCCCAGATAAAAATACAATCAGGAAGTGCCGCATTTTTTGAAACCGCCTCATGGCAATGACTCCTTATATGGCTGTGGAGGAGATAGGAGTCAGCTTACCTTTTCCACGTTTTCCCCAAGGTGTCTGCAGCATTCTGACGTATTTGTAGGCATATCAATGGAAGATTGACCATAAGACACTACTCCTCCGTCGCAATTATTACGTAATCTCCAGCTGCAGTATTTTTCCGTTTGCCTTGGATGAGAAACCGGCTGCCAGGAATGATTTTTCATCGAATAGAATTGTGAAAAACACCTTGAGGATTGATTCTAAACAAAGTTTGCCATGTTTCTGTCGATATTATGGAGCTAATTTGGAAAAAAGTTTGCCGTTGTGTTGACTGCATTTTCGTGTTTTTTTTTCTTAGCCAAACGTGATGAACAAAATGGAGCTATTTCTTTTACACAAATAATATTTTTGAAAAAATGAACATTTGCTATCTAACTGAGAGTCTCGTCATTGAAAACATCCGAAGTTCTTCAAAGGTAAATGATTTTATTTGAATGCTTTTCTTGTTTTTGTGAAAATGTTGCCTGCTGAATGCTAGGCTTAATGCTATGCTAGGCTATCAATACTCTTACACAAATGCTTGTGTAGCTTTGGTTAAAGCATATTTTGAAAATCTGAGATGACAGTGTTGTTCACAAAAGGCTAAGCTTGTGTTTCAATATATTTATTTCATTTCATTTGCGATTTTCATGAATAGGAAATGTTGCGTTATGGTAATGAGCTTGAGGCTATGATTACGCTCCCGGATACGGGATTGCTTGACGCTAGAGGCTAGTATTGACATTATAATTAAATTACAATGGATTAGCAAGTTTCCATGAAACAGCTGACAAGTTAGTGCAGTGTAACTGTTGTGCAAGCTTGCGAAAATGCTAACGTTAGCTAGCTAGCTAAACATTTGGCTATGGGCTGGCAGTATGGTATTATGGAGAGTGAATTCAATTGTTTCTAAGTCATCTTTCTAGGTAGTTGTCTAGCTTTGGCCATCTGGCTAGTATCAACAAGGGCTTTCTACAAAATAGCAACATTTGAGTTGATGAGTGGCTGACGCCTTCCACGTTTTTCTGTGTGAACACAAAAGAGCTTGACTGCCGACACTGTTCAGAGCTGCTAAGTACGATTCTAGCATGTAAAGATGCAAGGCTATTACACAAAACAATACATTAATGAAAGCTCTTACAATATTAAATGATTACATTTCTCTAAAACACGACCAAGTCAGAACAGTAGGTAAAAATAAGAGGGGAAAGGGACCAAATTTATTATGGTGAGGTACATGGACTGCTAACAGCTTACTACACAACATACATTTAGTATTACTTTCTTAGCTATAGTATACATATCTCCCTGGCGTATTACATCATTATGCAGCAGCATACAATACAACTTCGGACTCACCTTGTGTTGTCCTCACTTGAACAGGAAGGTGGTGCGGCAGTCCTTGCGGGCAAATTTTATCATCAAACTTACATCAAAGTCTGGCATTATCTGGATTTATGGTGCTTTCAAGACAACTGGGAATTTGGGGGAAAAAACAAGGTTGAATCATGACATCAGTAATCTTCAGGTCAGAGCTCTTGTAAGAGGCCAGAGTTTCCAACTTGAAATTGTGTGCTGGATGACCATTCAAAACGTATTTTCCCAGTCGGAGATCGTTCCCCCCTGCCCCCCAAAGAGCTGTCAAAGGACACCAGAAACTAAATTGTAGACCTGCACCAGGCTTGGAAGACTGAATCTGCAATAGGTAAGCAGCTTAGTTTGAAGAAATCAACTGTGGGAGCAATTATTAGGAAATGGAAGACATACAAGACCACTGATAATCTCTCTGGATCTGGGGCTCCACACAAGATCTCACCCCGTGGGGTCAAAATGATCACAAGAACGGTGAGCAAAAATCCCAGAACCACACAAGGGGACCTAGTGAATGACCTGCAGAGAGCTGGGACCAAAGTAACAAAGCCTACCATCAGTAACACACTACGCCGCCAGGGACTCAAATCCTGCAGTGGCAGACGTGTCCCCCTGCTTAAGCCAGTACATGTCCAGGCCCGTCTGAAGTTTGCTAGAGAGCATTTGGATGATCCAGAAGAAGATTGGGAGAATGTCATATGGTCAGATGAAACCAAAATATTACTTTTTGGTAAAAACTCAACTCGTCGTGTTTGGAGGACAAAGAATGCTGAGTTGCATCCAAAGAACACCATACCTACTGTGAAGCATGGGGGTGGAAACATTATGCTTTGGGGATGTTTTTCTGCAAAGGGACCAGGACGACTGATCCGTGTAAAGGAAAGAATGAATGGGGCCATGTATCGTGAGATTTTGAGTGAAAACCTCCTTCCATCAGCAAGGGCATTGAAGATGAAACGTGGCTGGGTCTTTCAGCATGACAATGATCCCAAACACACCGCCCGGGCAACGAAGGAGTGGCTTTGTAAGAAGCATTTCAAGGTCCTGGAGTGGCCTAGCCAGTCTCCAGATCTCAACCCCATAGAAAATCTTTGGAGGGAGTTGAAAGTCCGTGTTGCCCAGCAACAGCCCCAAAACATCACTGCCCTAGAGGAGATCTGCATGGAGGAATGGGCCAAAATACCAACAACAGTGTGTGAAAACCTTGTGAAGACTTACAGAAAAGGTTTGACCTCTGTCATTGCCAACAAAGGTTATTTAACAAAGTATTGAGTATTTGTTATTGACCAAATACTTATTTTCCACCATAATTTGCAAATAAATTCATTAAAAATGAGAGAAAAAAATGATTTTCTGGATTTTTTTTCTCATTTTGCCTGTCATAGTTGAAGTGTACATATGATGAAAAATACAGGCTTCTCATATTTTTAAGTGGGAGAACTTGCACAATTGGTGGCTGACTAAATACTTTTCTGCTCCACTGTATCTGTGTAGCTCTTTTGAGAGGCTAGCTGCTACTCAACTGAACTCGACTGGCTGGATTGCTTCTGTAGTATTATTGCAATTCACTATACCCCAACCTTGAAGGTGTGTGTGTGTGTGTGTGAGTGTGTGTGTGTGTGTGTGTGTGTGTGTGTGTCCTGTGCACCTGTCTCTCCTTAATTAACTGGGAAGGCTGCCTGTGGATGCTTTTGGCACAGCTTTGAAGTGTGAACCCGGGGAAGGAGGGCTCTCTGAACACGTCAAAAGACCGGGAGCTGACAGAAGTTAAACGACTCCCATAAACCTGCAACATATTGCCTCTTAAGACGCGATTCTCCTCTTCCCTTTGACTGGGACTGTGTCTGATGTCTTTAGGCAGGTTACGGAATCCTACTTTATTGGAAAATGGCTAATCAAGGAGAAGAGTGTGAAAGCTGTTGTATTTATTTTTCCATTCTTTCCGAAGTCAAACCCTCCATCCTTTTGTCTCCATTATCAAAGGTAATCAAAACTTTTCCTTTGTGGAACTAGTTTTTCCCCCCCCCCTTCCATCGTTGAAGTGTTGAGTGCGCTGGGATTTGAACGATCTCCTGTCTTGTCTCGGCATAAAGGTGGCTGTTTCTTCTCTGACAACCTGAGTAATCATCAGAGGAAGGAGGGTAAAAATGGAAATGCAGCTCAGGCGTCCATTGTCTCACATCAAAATGCAAATTGTTGTTTCAGCAACAAAATAAAGCGTACTGCAATCTTGAAAGCACATCGTAATTGAAAATAAACTCTACAGGCAGATCAACTTAAAGCAGAGTTAAGCCTATTAGTTATTGTTATCAGAAGTTACTGTGCTTATTATTTACTGATATAAATCCAGACACAATTTTCTTTGCAGAAACACAATTGATGAGTGTTTTGTAAAGTGTTATCTGTTGCAATTTCTCTCTTTCTCCCAGAGTGAGTTGACTTACTTGAGAACCTACAACAATAATAATGATGATGATGATGAGGTCTAATTTATTTTTGAGATGGGGACACTGAAAATGGAGAGCTCGACCTAAGTGGTATTGATGAGATTGAGCTGGTATGTACTGCATTTTGACATTTAGAGGGCACCTTCTATTGAAACATCAACTCATTCTGAAATGACAGGATTGCCAGTGAATAAAAACTGGAAATGCAAAACTAAGGTAATTTATGTACTTCCCTTCACTGCAGTATCTCCTGAATGACAGAGGTGAAAATCAAGACTGAGCTTTGGATGAAACAGAACGAAGACTACTTGAAAGGTTCAGCCACACCATACTATGTACATATTGTAATATACTGTTTTGTCTTGACTCTCCTTACTGATAATTACAATCCCAATTTAATCCCAAATCCACATTTATACTTTCAGGAAAGGAAGAGAGGATAGCGAAAGAGAAGGAGCTGGGGATTTACAAGGAGAAGGTAAATCAACAACATCCTGCCAGTCTAAAGAAGCAATGAGCTTGGGATGGCCTGGGTTTGCTAAAGCCCTCTGAGCACTCTCGCTGCCGAACAGACAGACACTAAGCTCTTGTGTGTCAATGTGTGTGTGCATATTTTCCCCTCCAATGGGTTTCTCTCTCATTTCACGTCAGGGTTTGGCAAGGCCCAGGCCCTTTGTTAGGTCCAACATCTGCTCTCTGGTTTTAACTAGCTATATTAACTGCAGCGCAACATATAGCTAATGAGGCATGGAGGCTTTGAAAGCACTGATCCAACAACCGTATGCCATGCTGTCCAATGTCACAATCAGCCCTGTCCCATATACTGTAGCATAGCTAGAGCATCCCTTCATTGTGTAAAGTATAGTTAAAACTGTACAATGAGCTAAATAACCAATGTGTCCTAAGTAATTGCAATTGACAAGGTACTGGGTGATTTGAAACCCCATTGTGTGCCCTGCAGCCCAAGAGTTCGGCCTCCAAAAAGAAGGTTCTGATCCATGCCAGCACGGCAAACAAGGCTATAGAGAAGATGCTGGAACAGAAAATTTCCACTAAAATCAACTACGACATCCTAAAGGAGCTGAACGTTAAGCCCAGCACCAGTCCAGCCCGCCAGATAGCACAGTCCCCAAAAGGTGCCACCCCTGGAGCCCAGAGGCTGACTGGACAATACCACAAACCTACCAATGTCCCTCTGAGCCTGGGCACACCACTCAGCACCTTGGGAAAGAGGTAGGTGGAGCAGAACCACAGTGCGACTCTGTATATTTAATAATCCCACTGCTGTTCACTGTCATATATTATTCAGTATCGGCTGAATAAGCGTCAAGACTGAATTACGGCAGCAGTGTAGAATAAAGGGCAGATGACTAGAAATGTGAGTATGAGGCTATCAGGATTACAGTGTTCTGAATGATGCAACAGTACTTTGTCCTTCTCCAAGGCTCCGGTCTGTCACTGGGGGCAACATGCCCACTTCCCGGCCTGTTGAAGCAATGTTGCTGCTGTTCTTAATAATGATGAGGCTGCACTTTTCCCCTAGCCTAGAATGATCAACAGCAACAGGCAGACAGATGATTCCATTTCCTTTTTTTCCCTGGAAGGCTGTGGACTCTCAGCCTGCCACTCACTCCCGTGGGACTCTACTTCCTTGAGAATTACCTTCTCTCTTTCCCAGGATTTGCTTGAGCTCTCATTTGCTCTCTCTCTTTTCCTCTCCCTCTTTCTCAACACGCACACATTCAGTACGCTATGATCCACTGAGACTTTCTGCTGAAATTAATCTGTTTCTTCAGCTTTGAGAAAAGTCATTTGACGTTTTCTGTTTGCTTGGTATTACTGAAATTGGTTTCCCAACTATCCCGCTTTTAAACCTCTTACACTAAATCTAATTTCGGTGAAACCGTCTTGCAGGTGTACGAGTCTTCGACCCAGCCCAGCCTAGACCTAGCCTTTTAGTGGTGGAACCAGGTGGGACTCCTCCCCCTTCCCAGTGTGGTCAGTATTACTGGAGTCATCTGGTTGCAGACCCTCCCTCCCTCCAACCAGCCCAACCCTCAACCCTGTGTATACTCTGATCTCACAGGCTTTAGAAATAACCCAGCGAGGGCCGGAGTGGAGGGCTATGGGTTTTTTAACAGCACCAGTCCACTACTAGTGCCTCCAGTCAGTGGCCTAGCACTTCCTTGAAAAGTTGACATTTACTGGCCTACACGTTGAAGACATGTCTAGTTAAGAATACTTTCCGTTATTGAAGAGGCCGTCATTGACAAATCTTTTCCACCTTTAAGAATGGCCATTTTTCCCTCTAACTGTCCGCTTGTTACATTTTTTAAAATGCATTAATGTCGTGTCAATAAATATTTCATGTACATGGTTTTTGAATCATTCATTGTACACTTTCACTTGTTTTTGCTGAATGTGACTGTACTTTTGCTAGCAGGTAGCTTTTTAGACTCACATCCACTTGCTGAGAAAAAGCTGAGCTTGGCACTTTAGTGTTGCTCAACAAGGTTGTTTTTTTTTGCCACAGGACGGTGATCACACCATGTGCTATAGGTGTGTTTACGACTCGCTAGTAGAGTGGAACTGACCTTCCACGGAGTTGCATTATTTTCCAGACAACCCATCGAGCCCCATGTGGATTATCATTTTATACCATGGTTATAATTTAACACATTTTGACACTAGAAATGTGTTCAACATCCGCTGAAGTAGCTAGCAAGTTTATTAGATGGCTACATTAGTTACCAAACACAGACTTGGTCGTTTAACTAACCAAACCATTAGTCCAAGCTTTACATTAGGAAAATCAAATTCAACAATGCCAATAATGTTTTCAATTCGACTTTTACTTTCAAAAGCAGCTTGAACATGTAAGAATGAATTCTACCACGCAAATATACCCTGTGTTAGGGAAATAATGCACACTCTCGAATGCCCTTCAATCCGAAACAAGGATTCAACAAATCCATGGTATAATATGTTGATAATTTGGTATCTTTGTGCACATTGTACCTTTTTTGTCAATTTTGACATTTTAATGAGAACATGATTGACTGTTGACAGTAGAAAGAGTCCTTTCACTGGTTGGTTGAGGAGCTGCCTGTTACTGGAGCTCTAAAAAGGTTGTTTGTGTGGTTATATAAAAGGGGAGACATGGTGTCAGGGAGACCTAGGGAAGTGGAGGAGAGCGGTGGCTGACAGTAATTCCATTGTGCTGCCTGTTTCCGGGCCTTACTGACTGCTACACTGAGGCGTTGTGCTCCTACTCCCCTTCCTCCAACCAAGGCTCTGCTCCACTTCACTTAAGAGCTCTCCACTGTAGGAACCGGCCCCTGGTCCTGTCTCAGGCCTGCTTTGTACAGTGTCTCCCCTCAGTCATGGCCAGGGAAGGCCAGGCTGGCCCCCAGCCCTTCAGCCGGTCACAGGCCTGTACTTTACAGGACCCTCGCTCCCACCTGCCAGTCCCTCCATCCCTCTCCCTCTCTCCTGCCATACCACTCCATGCCTTTCCAGCCAGCTGCCAAACAGGGCCTCCCTGTTCCCTCCATTCCTACTGGAGGATGGAAAAGCACTCTTCCATAAATAGCCCAGATAATTGCCCTCAAGTGCTTTTTTTTCTTCCCTCCTCCATCTGTTCCCTTCTTTTTCCATTCAAAGCTGATTTTCTTTCTTCTCACTTTTAAAGCCCTTTGCCCATTCCACACTTTTTTAGGGGGGGGGGGGATTCTTGACTTTTGAGGGGGGGGGTTCAGTCTGTTTCAGAAGTGTAAATCTGACCCTAAAGTTTTAGAGGAAGCTCTGATCCAGAATCTGGTCTAAGGGAGTGTGCTGTGGTGAGTTTCTGACTATCGATTTTCTCTCTGCTGCCTGTGTAGAAATCACTTTCTCTGCATTCCTATTCAGCCTCTGAGCCGGTGTCATCAGCAGAGTAGACAGCCCATCACCCCCACATGGACCACTACGCTTCTCACTTTATTTCCAGGTCACTCAAAATATATATATTTTTTTGTAAGCTAGCAGCTGTATTACATTTACATTTTAGCAGACACTCTTATCCAGAATGACTTATTTTTGATTTAACCTTTTATTTAACTAGGCAAGTCAGTTAAGAACAAATTCTTATTTACAAGTCAAAATGCCTCCTACATAAAAGGCCTCCTACATAAAGAGAGACCTAAGACGACAACATAGCAAGGCGGCAACACATGACAACACAGCATGGTAGCAACACAACAACAACATGGTAGCAACACAACATGGCATCAGAACAACATGGTAGCAGCACAAAACGTGGTACCAACATTATTGGGCACAGACAACAGCACAAAGGGCAAGAAGGTAGAGACAACAATATATAACAGCCACAACTGTCAGTAAGAGTGTCCATGATTGAGTCTTTGAATTAAGAGATTGAGATAAAACTGTCCAGTTTGAGTGTTTGTTGCAGCTCATTCCAGTCGCTAGCTGCAGCGAACAGCAAAGTCGAGCAACCCAGAGATGTGTGTGCTTTGGGGTGTTGTATGTGGAGGATGAGGGCTGCAGTAGATATCTCCGATAGGTGGGAGTGAGGACTTACAGGTGAGTGCATACATTTTTCATACTTTTTCAAATTGATCTCCCGTTGGAATCGAACCCACAACCCACGCCATGCTCTACCAACTGAGCCACACGGGAGAGTGTAATCTCCTTCTGGTTTCCAGCCTCTCTCTGACTTCTCCCACTGCACTGCACCCCATGACTGACTGACCACTAAGCATTTCCATAGGATGCCTCTGTTTGCTTCTCACAGGAACCAACAGAGAACTCTCTGGGTACCACTGCCTGGTTGAGGCTCCATCTGTTACAATGCTACAGACTCAAATGCAATCCACCCCACTCGAGGTGGCATACATTGGCCTAGACTGCTGGGAAATGGCATTTCCTTCTCTGGATATCCTGCTCCATTGGCAGCAGCCTCCTCTCCCCTGGTTTTTGAAACTGCCATTAACAGCAAAGCCTTTGTTTTTCTAATGATTTCCCACTGTAACTAATGGTACAATGAAGAGTGGAATTTTTCAGACAAGCACCAAAGTGAGCCGTTTGGACTCCATCCCAGTGTATATCCATCCACAGCCCAGGAAGCACCACGGGAACTGTTGAGACAGACAGAGTTGATATTGCAGTCATAGTTCATGGCTCCGCAGCCTGCCCTGAACCAGTCAAATAGTCTCTCTTGAGTAAGTAAGAAAGGGACTGACGACTGCACTTACAGTATACAGTGCCTTTCTCACTGTACATTGTTTTATAGTCAGTGGGGCAAAAAAGTATTCAGTCAGCCACCAATTGTGCAAGTTCTCCCACTTAAAAATATGAGAGAGGCCTGTAATTTTCATCATAGGTACACTTCAACTATGACAGACAAAATGAGAAAAAAATCCAGAAAATTACATTGTAGGATTTTTTATGAATTTATTTGCAAATTATGGTGGAAAATAAGTATTTGGTCACCTACAAACAAGCAAGATTTCTGGCTCTCACAGACCTGTAACAACTTCTTTAAGAGGCTCGTCTGTCCTCCACTCGTTACCTGAATTAATGGCACCTGTTTGAACTTGCTCTCTGCACAATTGGTGGCTGACTAAATAGTTTTTTGCCCCACTGTATGTATAGCACCTGCCTCGGTGACAAAGGCAACCATCAAGGAATTACAACACTCAGTCGATCAATCTGTCAGTGCTGTAAGCACAGGGACCTACTAAACAGTGGAAGTGTCTGAACCAGAGTGGTCTGTCTGGAGATCCCAAAGGACTGTACCAGCCAACTCCTTTTCTCACTACTGCTGCTTTCTCACCCTCTTCCAGTGTGATGTGCTCATCCCCTAGTGACAGACTTGGTTTTGTGAAAATCTCTGATTATGCTTTTATATGAAGAGTTAATTGACCCTTGTCTAAGCCCCGCACCAAAATGTTGGGCAAAAAAATCACCGCGTTCCAATGGATAACTGTTGATGAGTCCGACACCTCAGGCAAGCGCACGTTTACATTGATTGAGAGCCAGTGAGGGCTATGGCAAACATATAGTTTTCTTTAAAACAAATAAATACACTTAAATTATTTTGCAATTTATCAGGAGGACATGCTTCTGCGATTCTTGAAATGCAGAGCCTGATGGAGTAATTTTTTTAACCTGAAATGTTGGTCTTTTTTTGTTCTATTTTATTAGGATCCCCATTAGCTGTTGCAAAAGCAGTAGCTACTCTTCCTGGGGTCCACACAAAACATGAAACATGATGTAATACAGAACATTAATAGACAACTGCTCAAGTACAGAACTACATTTTTGTCTTAATAAATTAATTTTTAAAAAGTCAAACGTAGCCTACATACAAACTATCTAGGTCAAATAGGGGAGAGGAGTTGTGCCGTGAGGTGTTGCTTGATCTGTTTTTTTAAAACCAGGTTTGCTGTTCACTTGAGCAATATGAGATGGAACAGAGTTACATAATACTGTAAGCTTTCTTGAATTTGTTCTGGATTTGGGGACAGTGAAAAGACCCCTAGTGGCAAGACCCCTCGTTGCTTGCACAGCTGGTTAGCTAGCTCTGCCTCATTGACCACCAAATGTTGCTAACGCTAGCTAGCCAATTTATAGAACATGTTTTCTCAAAATGTATGTTAGCTAGCTAAGTTAGCAATGTTCTGAATACAACTCCCATCTGCTGTCGACATCAGGATACGCTAATTTTACGAGGTTCCTGTGAAGCAATTGTAATGACAGCCCATCACAACATACCTAAGGGTTTCCTGATTAGCAAGGGATAGTTTGTGTTTCATTTCATTTGGTATTAGAAACACAGTTTGGATCATTGTGAGGGGATTTTTGCAATAATCAAGGGGGGTGGGGTTTAGCGAAGGGCCAATTGCCTTCTCTTTGTTTCTCTTTAATCGTCTCCGTTTCTTTTGTTATATTACTGATTTGATGTAACATTATCCTTAAGAGTTCCATCTCCTTTTCATCTTCACACTGTCTTAGTCTCACTCCGCTCGTTCTTAGCTTGAATGATTTTCTTCTAATTTCATAGTTGCCATCCCCCAGCTCTAAGCAGTCGCCAGCCACTGGCTAAACACTCTCCGTCAATCGCCTTTTCAGCTCAGGCTTAGTCTCATTGGCAGTAAGCTGATTAGAAACATGCCGTTAAGCCCAGCATAGACTAATAGTCTAACAGAGCGGGAGAGTCTGAGAGGAGTGGCAGACGGAGAGCGGTGATGCTGGGAAAGACAGAGAGGGAAAGAGTGAGTGGCAGTTGGAGAAAGAGAAGAGTGATGGAGTGTCTCCTGTCTGACCTTTTTAGAGAGGTGGAGGCAGTCAGTATGCGGCGGGGTCGTCACAACAATGGAGTGCTTCATATGTCCCATTGTACTGGGAGAGGCGATTTTATACATGTCACATGACTACTCTGTCAAAAGAGGCACTCCCCACTGCAGCTAACAATGCCCAGGGGGAAGTGGACTGCAGGCTCAACTTTGAACAGCAGATCTACCTCTGAACTTTAAGGCAAGATGTGTCCCCTTGCAGGTACAAGGAGGCGCTAGGAGGGGATAGCGCAAGGATATTTGGGGGAAAGGAAAGGGGGATACCCAGTCAGTTGCACAACTTGAATACATTCAACCAAAATGTTTCTTCCACATTTAACCCAACTCCTCTGAATCAGAGTTAGTGATGATTTAAAAGTGATCAATGCTTAATCAGTATCAAGCAGCATTACTTTGGATATAAAACTACAGACTATTACTATGGCGATATTGACACACTAGGGACTAACGAGTGGTCTGGATGCACATTTTGGATCTGGATGTACATTTTGGATGTACATTTTAATGGGATATCTGTACCCTTAGATTTTAGCTTTTTCTGGGAAGTTT
This sequence comes from Oncorhynchus masou masou, assembly GCF_036934945.1. Taxonomy (NCBI): domain Eukaryota; kingdom Metazoa; phylum Chordata; class Actinopteri; order Salmoniformes; family Salmonidae; genus Oncorhynchus; species Oncorhynchus masou. The sequence goes on from NC_088232.1 coordinate 30,998,243, forward strand.
TGAAGCAATAACTACTTTTGATGTCTTCAGGGCTTTCTCAAGCCATGTATCGTTTTGGCTCTGTGACATCTGACAGTGTGGTGTTGTTACTAATGTTTCATTAGAAAGCTGTGATACTGTGTCGCTCTACCGGGTTGAGCTGTGCCAGTTTGAGCTGTGTTACTGTGTCGCTCTACCGGGTTGAGCTGTGCCAGTTTGAGCTGTGTTACTGTGTCGCTCTACCGGGTTGAGCTGTGTTACTGTGTCGCTCTACCGGGTTGAGCTGTGCCAGTTTGAGCTGTGTTACTGTGTCGCTCTCCAGGTTGAGCTGTGTTACTGTGTCGCTCTACCGGGTTGAGCTGTGCCAGTTTGAGCTGTGTTACTGTGTCGCTCTCCAGGTTGAGCTGTGTTACTGTGTCGCTCTACCGGGTTGAGCTGTGCCAGTTTGAGCTGTGTTACTGTGTCGCTCTCCAGGTTGAGCTGTGTTACTGTGTCGCTCTACCGGGTTGAGCTGTGCCAGTTTGAGCTGTGTTACTGTGTCGCTCTCCAGGTTGAGCTGTGTTACTGTGTCGCTCTACCGGGTTGAGCTGTGCCAGTTTGAGCTGTGTTACTGTGTCGCTCTCCAGGTTGAGCTGTGTTACTGTGTCGCTCTACCGGGTTGAGCTGTGCCAGCTTGAGCTGTGTTACTGTGTCGCTCTCCAGGTTGAGCTGTGATACTGTGTCGCTCTACCGGGTTGAGCTGTGCCAGTTTGAGCTGTGTTACTGTGTCGCTCTCCAGGTTGAGCTGTGATACTGTGTCGCTCTACCGGGTTGAGCTGTGCCAGTTTGAGCTGTGTTACTGTGTCGCTCTCCAGGTTGAGCTGTGATACTGTGTCGCTCTACCGGGTTGAGCTGTGCCAGTTTGAGCTGTGTTACTGTGTCGCTCTCCAGGTTGAGCTGTGATACTGTGTCGCTCTACCGGGTTGAGCTGTGTTACTGTGTCGCTCTCCAGGTTGAGCTGTGTTACTGTGTCGCTCTACCGGGTTGAGCTGTGTTACTGTGTCGCTCTCCAGGCTGAGCTGTGATACTGTGTCGCTCTCCAGGTTGAGCTGTGTTACTGTGTCGCTCTCCAGGCTGAGCTGTGATACTGTGTCGCTCTACCGGGTTGAGCTGTGCCAGGTTGAGTTGTGTTACTGTGTCGCTGTGCCAGGTTGAGCTGTGTTACTGTGTCGCTCTCCAGGTTGAGCTGTGCTACTGTGTCGCTCTACCGGGTTGAGCTGTGCCAGGTTGAGCTGTGTTACTGTGTCGCTCTCCAGTTTGAGCTGTGTTACTGTGTCGCTCTCCAGTTTGAGCTGTGTTACTGTGTCGCTCTCCAGTTTGAGCTGTGTTACTGTGTCGCTCTCCAGGTTGAAATGTGTTACTGTGTCGCTCTCTAGGTTGAAATGTGTTACTGTGCCGCTCTCCAGGTTAAATGTGTTACTGTGTTGCTCTCCAGGTTGAAATATGTTACTGTGTCGCTCTCCAGGTTGAGATGTGTTACTGTGTCGCTCTCCAGGTTGAGATGTGTTACTGTGTCGCTCTCCAGGTTGAAATGTGTTACTGTGTCGCTCTCCAGGTTGAAATATGTTACTGTGTCGCTCTCCAGGTTGAAATGTGTTACTGTGTCGCTCTCCAGGTTGAAATGTGTTACTGTGTCGCTCTCCAGGTTGAAATGTGTTACTGTGCCGCTCTCCAGGTTGAAATGTGTTACTGTGCCGCTCTCCAGGTTGAGATGTGTTACTGTGTCGCTCTCCAGGTTGAAATATGTTACTGTGTCGCTCTCCAGGTTGAAATATGTTACTGTGTCGCTCTCCAGGTTGAGATGTGTTACTGTGTCGCTCTGTGTCAATGCCTGCACTATACCAAGGTATGGGCTCATGGTGGCTGAGGTGGGAGAGGGAACAGGCAGGGGGAAGGAGGATGGAGGGGGAGTGGGCTGGCATCTCTGTCACTCCTGTCACAGCTACACCACACCTGACCTTATTAGAAAGAAATGTCAGACATGTTTTCTTCTGTGAGGGAGAAGTTGACTTTTGGAACACGTCTACTGTTCTAGCTGAAGTGGTGTCGCAATAATAAGTACTTGGACTGCTTGTCAGAGAATACCAAATGGTCTCTGAATGCCTGCCTTTTTGACCGCACTATGTGATCCTCCTTGTTAAGGTGGTAGTAGTGTGTGATCCTCCTTGTCAGGGTGGTAGTAGTGTGTGATCCTCCCAGTCTGTCTGTGTGGTGATACTGAGCCTGTGATATTCTCAGGCAGGGTAGTAGTAGTATGATGGTAGTACAGTAGTAGTCGTCTGATCTTCCTGGTCTGTCTGTGTGGTGAGCCTGCTCTATGATCCTCCCCTGGTGGGCATGGTGTCAGAGAGACACTGTCACTCTTCCAGCTAACACCCCCGGCCTGATCCCTGACAGACATGTTGCCCGGCCGCCCCACACCACCCCAACACTCTGATGTGTGACTGAATGTCTGTCTAGCCCAGACCCAGAGGCTGCTGGGAGCAAATAGGAATGCAGGGCAAATCTCAGGCCACAGATGACAAAATCCTCTTTAGAGGTCAGAATTCCCAAGGGACAGCAGCATTAACATCATCTCTCTGCCCCTCCACAGAGCACTAAAACGTCCTCATCCTCAAATGTCATCCATGTTTTGTAACAAACAAGGCTGGTCCCCTGGCCTAAGCCATCATAAACATTGGACCCTCGTACACTGTGAGTGTGTGTACTTACTCAAGCGTGTGTTTGAGAAGTGTTTTTGTGTGAGATGCTATACTAGAGAATGAATGGTGTCAGTGCCATGTGGTGCAGGATAGACTAAAGGGGGAGAGAGGGAACAATCGCTCCTTTTGGCCGCATCACAGTCTCACGCTGCCAAGCTCTGCTCTGTCTATCCCAGAATGCACCGCAGGGTGAATAGGCCGCTCTCACCCAGGCCTGCCAAATGAAAGACTGGGAGAGAGTGTGTGTGTGTGTGTGTGTGTGTGTGTGTGTGTGTGTGTGTGTGTGTGTGTGTGTGTGTGTGTGTGTGTGTGTGTGTGTGTGTGTGTGTGTGTGTGTGTGTGTGTGTGTGTGTGTGTGTGTGTGTGTGTGTGTGTACTGGGAAAGAGGGAGTGGGCACCACAGTTTCGTGTATGTGGTTAATGTTTATGCATGGTTTGATTAAGGGGAGGAGGGAGGGGAGACTTGATGCCCAGCCTGGAAAATGTAGTTTGAAGACCTGATTATTATCATCATTATTTATTTATACCGTAGCTTCCCCATCCAGCTAATATCATTAAAATCCCATTAGCATTTTTTGCCTCACAACAGTGAATAGATTACTGTATGTGTATAACTGCTGGTGCCTCCAAGATCATGTTTGTGATCGGAGACTAAAGTAAGAGGGACACATTTGGGAACCCCTCTAGCCTAGTCCTGCCTAGTTCAAGCTCTGTGGGTCCACCTCACTAAACCCAGAATAGGCTGGTGCTGCTGGATACTTTTCTCATGAGCTCGGACAAAGCGAGTGAAGATGCCCTGCTTGCTAAACAGTGAACACACACTCTTTCTCCTCCTCCCTCCTCCTCCTTTTAAAGCAGATTAATTAAAAGCGCTCTCTCTCCTCTCTTATCAGTGTGAGTAAGGCACTTACAGTAAGCCCCCAGGGGAGCCTCTCTTGTCAGGGTGGGCAGGCGTGGGGGGAGGGGGGAGCCTCCAGGAGAGATGCTAATTTCATCCACTGGAGATCTTCCCCAGGAATTACTGCTGCTATTAGCACCTCTGCCTGTCTCGGTCTTTGTACATTATGATATGTATCTCCATCATTTGTGTCTTGTTCTATCATCTCTGCCATTCATTGCAGTTATGTCACTTGGTCTAGTCTTCACAAAGGTATTCTTGTCTCAGGTTACGGCCCTTCATATCAGCACAACCCCATAAGAAGCTGGCTCTGGACCAGGTAAGATGATACACCTGCTTCTGTCTCTTACACCCTAAACTGACAACACACAAAACAGACTATACCTTTCTGTCACTACCCATGGTTTTCTGACTGACTGACTTAACCAAGCCTCTAGTCTCCCATGAACCAGATGGGGGAGACTGATTCTTCAGCAGCCGTCTCACTAATGGGAGAGGAATGTGGCCGTGTCCCGCTGGGTTGTTCACATGCACTCAGGCGGTGTGGGCTGGAACATACAGGAGGGAGCCTCTCTCTCACCCACCCTTCATCCCTCTGCTGCTGTGTCCCGCTCTGTTCCCTTTCCATCTTTCTCTCATGTGGTTTTGGCAGCCATTAATGGAATCTCCCAGTGCAGGCTACAGCAACCAGGAAGAAACATTGCCACGAGCGGCCGGGTCAACAAGGCTTGTTACTAAGCAACCCTTCACCACCCCCTGGGAACTGGTATCAAATGGCTTCTCTGATTGGTTGGAGCCAGGTTTGCTTGGAATTCATGTTATGTAATGTTGTCTTTCATGCCTGCAAGGAGCACGGGAGAGAGAGAAAGGAGATGTGTGCTTTGCTGTTGCCTGGCAGTTTTTCTGTTTCTGCCTTTGTATTACCTAAACAAATGTCCTAGGAGTAAACTGCGTGTTGAGTTACCCGGCACTGCTTTCGCCTGACAGTCTTGGCAATAAATGCCTGTTTAAACGTCAAGCTCAGAGAAGCTGGCAGGCTCCTGTGAGAAACCTCTCTTGGCAATAGAATAGAGACTAGCCTCATTTCACTGTTCCAGGCTTTTTAAAGCTGAGAGACCAATCCAGTTCATCCAGCCCTTCCCCCAGTGCAAGCTATGGTAGAGAACCACTGACTCCATCACACTGTTATGACTGACCTGATTCCACCAAGGCCACCCAGTTCTCTCACCTTTAAAACTGTATGGGGCCAAAATAGTTTGATCAGTTTGTCTTCTCGTTATCTCCCAAGGGACTTTCAACACTTCCTGCCTCTCCCATAGCTCCTCCCCAACAGTCACAGACCCTTCCTCCCATACAGTGGCCAGCCACCTACTAATTAGTCTTCAGAATAATTTATGTATTTATTTATTTTCCCCTCATTTTCATAATTAACAAGTCTTCTAGCTCCTATTATAAAAATACATTTTCATCACTGGGAGGCTGGGCTCAGCAGAGTGCCCATTGAGGGGAGGGGTGGGGGTTGGATGGTAGAAACAGCTCAGCATGAACTCAGACATGCTGCTGCAGAGGGAGCCTAAATGTCTCTTCATCACACTGTGGATTCCCCCACCTGCCTCACCCATAGCCACCTGCAGTAGGGCTGGGATGGGGGATCAGGCTCGCCATAACCTCTGTATTGAGGCCCAGGTTGCAGATAGCGTGCAGAATCAGGTTACCAAGTCGGAACTGACTTGGTCGATTCTTCCTAATTATTTCCTCAGATAGCCAACCCCCTGCCGGCGATCTCTGAGGCAGCGCCCCACTCTGTGCTGGTAGAGAGTGGGCCTGTGGTCTATGATGATGTGGGAGATGAGGAGGATGAGGAAGAGCCCTGCAGCTGTTGGGAGGCAACGGTCAGTAAGAAACTTCAAACTGGCCTGGTAGCCAGGCTCCTCTAGAATTAGTTGTCATGCCATGTTGTCTGGCTACCAGACTGTCTACAAATGTTTGAAAACATGTATTTTGAGAGCAGTTGAGTAATCAATTGGTCTTCTTTTACTCCAGAGTATGGATGTGATGACGATGGTGGATTCTAGCACTACTGGGTCTGGCCTGTTTCTCTGGACTGTTGTGCTACTGTATCAGCCCTCTGACCCCTGTCCACAGACTTACACATAACACATGACTTGTATGCTCTCAGGGAGGTTGGAGGTGATGACGAGGGTCCGTTTCTCCTCAGGATATCTCCTTTAACTAGGAAAGAGGTTGTGGGTAGTATTGTGCTGGATCTAACAAAGACTAACCATAATGTCTCTATCTTCCTTCCTACATTTCACAGGTCACTCAAGTACATGTTGCCCCCCCCACCTCTCTCTCTATCATGGCCAATTCTGTCTCTGTATTCTTCACATGAAAGTACACTACCTAATGATGAGATGTGTTGGGAACAATTGTCTCTCCCAGCTAATATGAGAACGGGTATTAGTCCAATCAGTATTACAATCACAGCTACTTAAGAACAAATAATGAAAAATCTGTATGGGAGTTTACTTCTCAAAAACAAAATATTGCATTAATGTTGCCTTGAATATGCCAAACCATATGGCGTATGTTTTTCAGTTGAACTGGTAGCATTTTGTTTTTTCAACTCTGTTATTTCTTGCATTATGTGGTATGATTTCTCATGACATTCTTTAGGGAGAAATATTCTACAAAATGTTTTGAAGGGATCAGGAAGTGTTAATCATTTGTACGTAAAACTGGCAAATATCTGAACTATTGTTGATGAACAAAGCAATCTTATGCATTCCTAATTAATGACATAATTGTGTTCTGGGTTTATTTTGTAAATGAGCTTTTATTGTTATATATTTTTAAATGTTGATTGGGAGGATTAATGGTGATTTGTTCAATATGTTGTTGATGTAGAACTGTATTTAAGGAGGTGAGGAAATTGCAAATATGTTTTGCTGCTACTGTACGTGTGTGAAAGTGTTGCCTCGGTCAACCTCCTACCAACAGGAAACCTATGTTCTTGTTCTCTTTTTCTTTCTGACATCTTGGCTAGTATTATCTTTGATCTTGGGTTGACATTATTGTCAGAACAGCCTTTAGTCACAGTCTGGTTTAGTCATACAATACTTTTATTATAGGAAAACAATCACATAAACTGAGGTAAATATTAGAGTAGCCTTGCTGCTGGCTAAAAGCCATCAACTGAGCATCTCCAATTGGATAAAGCCAGGTTTAGAAAAGGTCATGTGGAGAAGCATTAAGCTGGAATGACCCACTTGTGTCTTTAATATACTTTTTTTCTATGTGCTTTTATGCTGGTATAGGTTATCAAGGCTATCAGATATCACTCTTGGCGAAAGTGTGTGTGGATTTAACTCTATGGAGAGGTCTGTGTCGCCTCTCCCCCACACAGGGAACCGGACACTGAGAGGGTCTGTATCTGGGCAGGCATTTTGGAACATTACCACACCTCACCTCAGTCACATCATCCTCTTCTCGCTTCATTACCAGGGGAACCCAACCTCTCACTCAGGTGGGGGATTTGCAGCACCATTGTGTAAAGAGATCAAATTCTACTCCTTCAAAGCCTGTAGTGTAGGCTATTTCTCTGCTGCTTGCAGTTGAATTTGATGTTATCTGGTATACTGTTTTTATGGTTTTATAATGCTCTTTAAAATGGCCACCCTGTAAAGTTGTCTTTGTTGGGGTTAATATCACTCCCTTCTTGTCATCTGAATCTTCATCTTTTACACAAAACTTTGACAATGATATTTACAGGTAAAGAATCTCTACATGTTTTATTGTATCAGTTTGGTAACTCCACTCACCTTTTACTGTCTGTTGAAGGAAACAGTTGTTGGTTATGCAGTTTTGTGGTGTACTGTGACCTTACTGCTCTTTCACAGTGCTACCGGAGGCGTAGAGGCCCTGTGGATTCATTCTTCAGCATGTTTTTATGCTAGTTTACTGAAATGCAATTTTTCTAATGCCGATGAGACTTTTGGAGAGGGCCTCTGGCAGTGCTGTGAGGTAGATTCAAGAGAGGTGAAGAGAGAAGGCCCATTCCTCCTCTTCCTCCCCCTCTCTGTTTCCAGCTCTCCCCACTCATACCCCAGGCAGATGAACACACATGAAGGCAGCAGCAGCCTCAGCATGACCCCCCTCCTCCCCTCTCTCTGACAGCTGCAGTTTAGCAGCGGCGTTAACTCCACCTCAGGGCAGCAGAGCTCAAAGGCACCTTGCTGGGCCCGGCCCTGGCTGCTCGGACCCTACTGCTGCTGCTCTGCCAGAATCATTTCCCTAATAATCCCACCTGCCTTAAACTCCCTCCACTCCATTCTGCCTTTTCCTGCATCAGCACTTTGATTCCCCCTCCTGGCTCCCTCACCCCAATTATTTCCTAGGACCTTAGCTTAAAGGGATTCCTTCACCCTCTCTTTGTAACCTCATTCTACACCAACTTCCCTGCTGTAGGCTGTTCTGTCCGGTGTGGAATGTGGGTGTATTCTGTTCCTCTGAATAGCCATTATAGGCATTGTCGTCGGAGATGATGGAGATTTTCATAGACTGATGCTGTCATCTTTATACGGGTATGACTGTGACATAAGACTGATGCTGTCATCTTCATACAGGTATGACTGTGACATAAGACTGATGCTGTCATCTTCATACAGGTATGACTGTGACATAAGACTGATGCTGTCATCTTCATACAGGTATGACTGTGACATAAGACTGATGCTGTCATCTTCATACAGGTATGACTGTGACATAAGACTGATGCTGTCATCTTCATACGGGTATGACTGTGACATAAGACTGATGCTGTCATCTTCATACGGGTATGACTGTGACATAAGACTGATGCTGTCATCTTCATACGGGTATGACTGTGACATAAGACTGATGCTGTCATCTTCATACAGGTATGACTGTGACATAAGACTGATGCTGTCATCTTCATACAGGTATGACTGTGGCATTGGATGAGAGTGATCTGTGAAGGACATGAAAGTGTTAAGAGTAGCCTTACATTACATTAATGAGTTTAACATCCAAAGTTATGTTTTATTTATGTAACAGATATAGGTCTTGATTCACTTCTGTAATAATAGTGGAGAGAGAAACTCTGCTAGGCACCCAGCCGAGCTTGGCTTTGGGAAGGATAGCATAGAGTCCAAGCAACAGCGAGAGCTTCTGTCGTCCTCTAATTCACAAACATAAATCCTCCAACTTTTGGCCTCATGCTCGTCTCTGTAAACAGCATGTGGAGGAGGAGGGCTAAATAGTTTCTCTGCGGCTACAGATGAGTTTGACTTCAGCTGTGGGCTCAGTTTTGATGTATGGTCCTATCTCTGTAATTGAATTCATCAAGGGATTACTGAACCTCATCTGTGGCGACAACTCCAATGGTAGCCCCTTGCTAACACACACACCAAACTCGTCCGTCAGATACCCCCACACTCACATTTACTGCAGCTATTGAGAGAAATTAGATCTACCAGACCCCCAGCTTTGTGTGTACATGCGTATGTGAGTGTGTACCTGTCTGTACCAACCTACTGCCCCTCATCTGATCTGTGAGCCCACTAATGCTTCCTCTGCCCTCCCCCTGAGTGCACCCACACAAATGGGTCTCAGTGTGGGGTCAGAGCCTGGTGCCCTGAGCCTTATCAACTCCCAGAGCTCCAGTGTTGTGTTGTGTTCCAGCGAGCCTAGTAGCTTTATAATCCTCTCCAGCCAGATTTAATTATGTAGCGCAGGTGGAAGACACTGTTTAATTACAGGGTTAGGGCCCTGCACAAACCCACCTGTGAGAGCAGAGGGATAGGAGGAGAGAGAAAGAGGCTGAGACAGACTGAAAGAGGGGTAAACAAAGAAGGGGTGAGGGAACTGACTGGAGCACAGGTTGAACACCTGGCTCTTGATTAGAGGGTTGGAACAGAGGGGGACAGGGATGATTCTGATTAAACAGACCATGTGGGCTCTGTTCTCTTTCTATAAGGGTTTCATCTATCTGGCGCTCGTGGGGGTGGGGGTTAGAAGGGTCGGAGGGGGTCTATACAACCATCTCCAGATGTAGTGTTAGCCTTTAGCTCATAGACGAGGTATCATGGAGCATCCCCAATTATATACTGTGTGCAGTGTTATCTTAGAGAGTCCCAGACACTGGTACATGGGCAGGTGTTCACTGTGGATCATTCAGCAGGGTTTGGCTCATGAGACTGCAGTGTGAGGGCTAGAGATAGGCCGACCTCCGTACAGCTGCCAGACTCATTCCAGCTCTCCTCTCCTTCCGTCTCTCCTCCTCTCTCCATGCAGGCCAGGCGAGGCTTCATCAGGGTGCCCTTGGGAACCAAGCCTGGAAACCTCCAGCCTCATGCAGCTGTGTGTCCACAAGCTCTAATACACACACACATACACACACATTGTTTGGCGGATCTGGGCTGAGAGCCACCCAGACAGGCAGGGCCTGGGAGAGGAGATGAGCTGAGAGACCCATTCTCTCCCAGGTCCCATACAACAGGTTCTCCTCCTCATCCTCTTCATCACAGCTGCATCCAGACTCCTTTGGACACACGCCGCCCATCCCCCAGACACCCACAGCAGATAAATAATTTATCCCAGACCAGGCGGTGAACCACAAAAATCTCACGTTTGTATGACTGTACACACAGAACATTATAATACAAAAAGCATTCACTGACTTGGTGTATGAATGGATCCTTACAACCTACTTTTCCCTGTCTTTGGTGCGGCGTTTAGTTTTTCCAGTCTGGATGGCTACAAGGATAACATGTCACTTCATATCTCCATGTTGTTCAGTTACTTTGACATCCAGTGATGATCTCAGTTCCCTAGATAATTTATCGTCATCCGGGCCACCTGTTATGTACCTGAAGTACTGGGATTTGTCCTCTGGCTTGGGGCCTACAGGCACCGAGTGAGAAAGTGGACCGCAGCCAACCAGATGTGGGATTTTTTTCTCTGCCAGCTCTGCTCTGCCTTGGCTGGTCACTCTGGCCAGTGTACCCCCAAGCCTGCCCAGTATCCTGTCCCTGTGTCTGACCACCTCATCTCCATCCACCATCTAACCACCTCTCACCAGCCCCCGCTCCTCTCTCTGGTTCACCCACCACTGTGCTCCATCCTGAAGTGGCACAGTGCATGGTGATGGCTCTACAGCAGGGCTCTCCAACTTAATATCTGGAGAGTTACCTTTCTGTAGGTTTTCACTCTGACCCTAATCTAGCACCCTTGATTCTAATAATTTCCTGGTTGATAAGCTGAATTCGGATAGTTACAGCTGGGGTTGGAGCGAAAACCTACAGGAGGGTAGCTCTCCAGGAACAGGCTTGGCGAGCTCCGCTCTACAGCCTCTGGCTGTTCCAGCATGGGGGCTGAATTGAGAAGATGAACAGGTTGGTTGCTATAGGATATCTGACAGCCACACTGACTGACTAAGAAAGCCACAGAGCAGAGCCTTGCCGAGCACACACTGCTAACCTGCTCCATTGAGCCAAGCTGAGGCATGACTGTGATAACCCTGGGGTGTCCAAGGCTCCAAATCTGGAGCGCCATCTCTCTCTCAGCAGGCTCTCTGTGGGACACACACACAGAATTTCATCTTCTCTGTTCTAAATCTTTCTCATTGTGGGTTTACTGTATGTTATGTATCTGTGTGTTTACTGTATGTTATGTATCTATTAGTTGTGTGTTTAGTGTAGCTCTCAGGTAGTTTCTTTCGAGGGAGTTTTTCCTAGACACCGTGCTTCTACATCTGCATTGCTTGCTGTTTGTGGTTTTCGGCTGGGTTTCTGTACAGCACTTTGTGACATCAGCTGATGTAAGAAGGGCTTTATAAATACATTTGATTGAAATTTGATTGATTGTTTTGTTACCTTATTCTGCTCCATAAGCCTCTGCCTTGTCACGGCATGTCCCTGAGACTGACAGGAGGGAGGAAGGAGGAGTAACTAAGGAGGAGCAGTAGGTCGTCATAGTAGGAGGATATTTGTGCCTGTGGTCTTTACTCTAATTGCCTGTGTGGGTATAATAAGTGTTATTCTACAGACAGGAAGGCACTGAGATGGGCTCATGCTGTAACAGCCAGTACAGACCCACACTAAAAGTACTATAGTATTGACTGTAGTGTTTTTGTGGACTAAAGTGAATACTGTAGTTTTGCAGACATGACTGTTGTATACTGTAGTATTTACAGTTTACTATAGTTTTTATTTATATTTAACCTTTATTTTACCAGGTAAGTTGACTGAGAATACATTCTCATTTACAGCAACGACCTGGGAATTAGTTACATGGGAGAGGAATGAGCCAATTGTAATCATCCCCAATCAGCTGGGGATGATTGGTAATTTTTCCAGGACACCGAGGTTAACATCCCTACTCTTACAATAAGTGCCATGGGATCTTTAGTGACCCCATAGAGTCAGGACACTCATTTAACGTCTCATCCGAAAGACGGTACCCTACACAGGGCAATGTCCCCAATCACTGTCCCGGGCATTGGTATATTTTTTTTGACCAGAGAAAAGGGTGCCTCCCTTTTCTCCAACCAGGACCAACCCTGCATAGCTTCAGAAGCAAGCCAGCAGTGGGATGCAGGGTGGTATGCTGCTGGCGGGTATAAAAGGTAGTGTATACTATAGTAATGACGTAATGTTTTTTGGACTGTAGTATACTGTAGTATATACTGTAGTGTTTATGCAGACATTACTGTAGTATTTATCATAGTGTTTTTGTTTTATTATCTTTGACATAGAAGTGGGGCCTTTCTCCTTGAGGTAACACCCTGGGAAAAAATACTCAGAGCAAATTTTCCATCGGTAGGTAGGTAAGACTGAGGTCTGAGTGGACAGCTCAGAGCTTCAGCCCTTTTTTTATCTGTAGGGAACACAATATATTCTCTAAATCAAATCAAATTGTATTTGTCACATACACATGGTTAGCAGATGTTAATGCGAGTGTAGCGAAATGCTTGTGCTTCTAGTTCTGACAATGCAGTAATAACCAACAAGTAATCTAACTAAAATTCCTAAACTACTGTCTTATACACAGTGTAAGGGGATAAAGAATATGTACATAAGGATATATGAATGAGTGATGGTACAGAGCAGCATTGGCAAGATACAGTAGATGGTATCGAGTACAGTATATACATATGAGATGAGTATGTAAACAAAGTGGCATAGTTAAAGTGGCTAGTGATACATGTATTACATAAGGATGCAGTCGATGATATAGAGTACAGTATATACGTATGCATATGAGATGAATAATGTAGGGTAAGTAACATTATATAAGGTAGCATTGTTTAAAGCGGCTAGTGATATATTTACATCATTTCCCATCAATTCCCATTATTAAAGTGGCTGGAGTTGAGTCAGTGTCAGTGTGTTGGCAGCAGCCACTCAATGTTAGTGGTGGCTGTTTAACAGTCTGATGGCCTTGAGATAGAAGCTGATTTTCAGTCTCTCGGTCCCAGCTTTGATGCACCTGTACTGACCTCGCCTTCTGGATGATAGCGGGGTGAACAGGCAGTGGCTCGGGTGGTTGATGTCCTTGATGATCTTTATGGCCTTTCTGTAACATCGGGTGGTGTAGGTGTCCTGGAAGGCAGGTAGTTTGCCCCCGGTGATGCGTTGTGCAGACCTCACTACCCTCTGGAGAGCCTTACGGTTGAGGGTGGAGCAGTTGCCGTACCAGGCGGTGATACAGCCCGCCAGGATGCTCTCGATTGTGCATCTGTAGAAGTTTGTGAGTGCTTTTGGTGACAAGCCGAATTTCTTCAGCCTCCTGAGGTTAAAGAGGCGCTACTGCGCCTTCTTCACGATGCTGTCTGTGTGAGTGGACCAATTCAGTTTGTCTGTGATGTGTATGCCGAGGAACTTAAAACTTGCTACTCTCTCCACTACTGTTCCATCGATTTGGATAGGGGGGTGTTCCCTCTGCTGTTTCCTGAAGTCCACAATCATCTCCTTAGTTTTGTTGACGTTGAGTGTGAGGTTATTTTCCTGACACCACACTCCGAGGGCCCTCACCTCCTCCCTGTAGGCCGTCTCGTCGTTGTTGGTAATCAAGCCTACCACTGTTGTGTCGTCCGCAAACTTGATGATTGAGTTGGAGGCGTGCATGGCCACGCAGTTGTGGGTGAACAGGGAGTACAGAACAGGGCTCAGAACGCACCCTTGTGGGGCCCCAGTGTTGAGGATCAGCGGGGAGGAGATGTTGTTATCTACCCTCACCACCTGGGGGCGGCCCGTCAGGAAGTCCAGTACCCAGTTGCACAGGGCGGGGTCGAGACCCAGGGTCTCGAGCTTGATGACGAGCTTGGAGGGTACTATGGTGTTGAATGCCGAGCTGTAGTCGATGAACAGCATTCTCACATAGGTATTCCTCTTGTCCAGATGGGTTAGGGCAGTGTGCAGTGTGGTTGAGATTGCATCGTCTGTGGACCTATTTGGGCGGTAAGCAAATTGGAGTGGGTCTAGGGTGTCAGGTAGGGTGGAGGTGATATGGTCCTTGACTAGTCTCTCAAAGCACTTCATGATGACGGAAGTGAGTGCTACGGGGCGGTAGTCGTTTAGCTCAGTTACCTTAGCTTTCTTGGGAACAGGAACGATGGTGGCCCTCTTGAAGCATGTGGGAACAGCAGACTGGTATAGGGATTGATTGAATATGTCCGTAAACACACCAGCCAGCTGGTCTGCGCATGCTCTGAGGGCGCGGCTGGGGATGCCGTCTGGGCCTGCAGCCTTGCGAGGGTTAACACGTTTAAATGTTTTACACACCTCGGCTGCAGTGAAGGAGAGACCGCATGTTTCCGTTGCAGGCCGTGTCAGTGGCACTGTATTGTCCTCAAAGCGGGCAAAAAAGTTATTTAGTCTGCCTGGGAGCAAGACATCCTGGTCCGTGACTGGGCTGGATTTCTTCCTGTAGTCCGTGATTGACTGTAGACCCTGCCACATGCCTCTTGTGTCTGAGCCGTTGAATTGAGATTCTACTTTGTCTCTGTACTGACGCTCAGCTTGTTTGATAGCCTTACGGAGGGAATAGCTGCACTGTTTGTATTCAGTCATGTTACCAGACACCTTGCCCTGATTGAAAGCAGTGGTTCGCGCTTTCAGTTTCATGCGAATGCTGCCATCAATCCACGGTTTCTGGTTAGGGAATGTTTTAATCATTGCTATGGGAACGACATCTTCAACGCACGTTCTAATGAACTCGCACACGAATCAGCGTATTCATCAATGTGGTTGCCTGACGCAATACGAAACATGTCCCAGTCCACATGATGGAAGCAGTCTTGGAGTGTGGAGTCAGCTAGGTCGGACCAGCGTTGGACAGACCTCAGCGTGGGAGCTTCTTTTTTTAGTTTTTGTCTGTAGGCAGGTATCAGCAAAATGGAGTCGTGGTCAGCTTTTCCGAAAGGGGGGCGGTGCAGGGCCTTATATGCGTCGCGGAAGTTAGAGTAACAGTGATCCAAGGTTTTTCCGCCCCTGGTTGCGCAATCGATATGCTGATAAAATTTAGGGAGTCTTGTTTTCAGATAAGCCTTGTTAAAATCCCCAGCAACAATGAATGCAGCCTCCGGATAAATGGTTTCCAGTTTGCAAAGAGTTAAATAAAGTTTGTTCAGAGCCATCGATGTGTCTGCTTGGGGGGGGATATATACGGCTGTGATTATAATCGAAGAGAATTCTCTTGGTAGATAATGCGGTCTACATTTGATTGTGAGGAATTCTAAATCAGGTAAACAGAAGGATTTAAGTTCCTGTATGTTTCTTTCATCGCACCATGCCTCGTTAGCCATAAGGCATACACCCCCACCCCTCTTCTTACCAGAAAGGTGTTTGTTTCTGTCGGCGCGATGCGTGGAGAAACCCGTTGGCTGCACCGCTTCGGATAGCGTCTCTCCAGTGAGCCATGTTTCCGTGAAGCACAGAACGTTACAGTCTCTGATGTCCCTCTGGAATGCTACCCTTGCTCGGATTTCATCAACCTTGTTGTCAAGAGACTGGACATTGGCAAGAAGAATGCTAGGAAGTGGGGCACGATGTGCCCGTCTCCGTAGTCTGACCAGAAGACCGCCTCGTTTCCCTCTTTTTCGGAGTCGTGTTTTTGGGTCGCTGCATGCGATCCATTCCGTTGTCCTATTTGTAAGGCAGAACACAGGATCCGCGTCGCGGAAAACATATTCTTGGTCGTACTGATGGTGAGTTGACGCTGATCTTATATACAGTAGTTCTTCTCGACTGTATGTAATGAAACCTAAGATGACCTGGGGTACTAATGTAAGAAATTACACGTAAAAAAACAAAAAACTGCATAGTTTCCTAGGAACGCGAAGCGAGGCGGCCATCTCTGTCGGCGCCGGAAGGGTATTATTTGGCATGCAGGTTTCTCAGTTATAGATGGCACAAATTGAGATATGGGGGAGGGGAATGGGCAGGCAAAATAACTACTGTACTATATACTATATTAATTACTGTAGTGTTTTTGTGGTATGTACTATACTGTAGTATTTACTAAAGTATTCTACAACATTATATAGTAAGTACTACACATAATCTAGGTATAAAGTATGCTACAGTGTGTAGTATAGAATTCTACAGTATACAACAGTTCATAACATCATTCTAGAGTAAGTACTGTTGTATTCTATAGTAAACTAGGATTTTTTTCATGTGGGGAGAGAGGAGTCAGAGAGAGTAACGATTAGCCTTCCACCCCCCCCCCCCCCCCCCCAAAAAAGCTGAGTGGCAATCAGAGAAGATGAGATGCTCCAGTTGACATGATAATGATATCTACCCAGGGAGCATGCTGATTGGCCATGGAGAACAATAGCATTTCACTGGTGTTTGTATATCTCCCACCTACTGACCTGCCGTAAGCACTTTATGTTCCTTTAGTTGATAATAGCTCCTTTCAGTGAAATAACACACCAATGTAAGTCACTCTAAGTGCATTCCCATTCCCTGCACAGCTATTGCCTACTCACACAATCATCTATACACTCACAACAAGAGAAACTAACCACAGCAGCCAATAGAACAATAGAAGCCTCCTTCTGAGGAATGTAGCGTCTAAGACAACCTTCTAAATCCTCCATGTTCTCCCTAATGTCATAAATATTCAGATATTTATGGCTGCTAATTTATATTCTGTTTGGTATCTGCTTTGCAATTTAAAGAAGTCAAGGGAATGAGAGAACCATGGAGTGTCTCTGAGGGAGACTGAATATCTGCCTGAATATAGGCCACATCAAGATGTGCTGCTTCTGAAGGATTACTATCATTTTTAAATAAAATTGTATTTGACCTTTATTTAACTATGCTACTCTATTCTACATATATTCCCAATCATCCTGTTTACTTGATGGTTGTAAAGTTGACTAAATAGATTTAGTCAGTCATCCAGATTCTCAATATTGACAGCCTGGAAACACTGTAGCAGAGATCTGATAAAGATAAACCAATCATCCCCCGCTATTGGAGTCTATGTGCTGTCCATGGTGGATATTGTTTATTTGATTGGCTACAGTAAGACTTTTCAATTTCTTGTTTGATGGGCTTTTCCTCAAGGACGTGCTCATGATATAAACCCACACTTAGCTCAACACAACAATAATCCATATCAGCCATAATAAATCATGATTTCTATTTTTAACAGCTAATTAGCAGGTAGCCCACATTGGTCCCACACACTGGCAGAATTATGGTAATATTTAAATTAGACTAATTGGGGATTATATCCAACACTCTATTTGTTTGCATACTGTATACACAGTCAGTGTACAGCTAATTGCATTTCATACCATAAATCAAGTGCTACTGTAGGTGCCAATCAAATGGGTTTGACATTTTTAATCATCAATGTGTGGATATGTTGATGTATGCTTATAGCAGGGGTGTGTGTATGCCTGTGGGAATGAGAAACTGTCCGATACTGCAGTCCTAGTCTAGCCTGTCTACTGTACATTCCGTTTCTGCAGTGAGGTACGAGGTGAGGGTTGACTCTATCCTAACTTCAGTCCCATCCACGTTCTGCTGTTCCCCCATCAGCTCAGCTCTGTTTCATTATTAGCACCATTAATGTGGAGACAGTCATGCAGGCATCTGCTCGTTTTGTTTGGAACAGAGTGAAGTAAACACATTTGCTCGTGACCATCTGTCCAAGCTCCGATCTGGATGAGAACTGGCATATATAACATTGCAGAGAAAGAGGAAGACCGAAAGCAGAGGGATAGACAGAACAAATGGGACTGAGACAGGAGAGAATAATGGGAACTACAAGAGACATACAGAGCCTGTCCAACACACTATCTGCCAGGGCTGTATATTGCCTTGTAGTTGTCTGTTTATATCATTCTCCATATGATTGTCTGCTTGTCTGTCTGTCGAACTGCCTGCGCACTTGTTCGGATCTTTGATTATTTTGTTTTGTCTAGACATGCGCGGGCATGTGAGTGTGTGTGTGTGTGTGTATGTGTATATATATACAGTGCTGTTAAAAAGTATTTGCCCCTTACTGATTTCTTGTTTTTTTGCACATTTGTCACACTTAAATGTTTCAGATCATCAAACTAATTTTAATATTACACAAAGAAACCCAAGTAAACACAAAATGCAGTTTTTAAGTGATAATTTGACTTATTTAAGTGATCATTTTATTTATCCGAATCTTCATGGCCCTATGTGACAAAGTAATTGCCCCCCTTGTTAAATCATGAATTTACTGTGGTTAATCACATTTTTTGTAAAGCTGAGTTCCATTTCACTAGCAACACCCAGGCCTGATTACTGCCAGACCTGTTGAATCAAGAAATCACTGAAATAGAACCTGTCTGACAAAGTGAAGTAGGCAAAAAGATCTCAAAAAGCAAGACGACATGTCGCGATCCAAAGAAATTCAGGAACAGATGAGAAACAAAGTAATTGACATCTATTAGTCTGGAAAGGGTTACAAAGCCAACTCCAGAGAAACACGGTGAGAGCCATTATCCACAAATGGAGAAACTTTGGAACAGTGGTGAACCTTCCCAGGAGTGGCCGGCCTACCAGAATTACCCCAAGAGTGCAGCGACGACTCATCCAAGAAGTCACAAAAGAACCCACAACAACATTGAAAGAACTGCAGGCCTAACTTGCCTCAGTTAAGGTCAGTGTTCATGACTCAACCCTAAGAAAGAGACTGGGCAAAAATGGCATCCATGTCAGAGTTCCAAGATGAAATCCACTGCTGACCAAAAAGAACATAAAGGCTCGTCTCACATTTGGCAAAAAAAACATCTTGATGATCCCCAAGACTTTTGGGAAAATATTCTGTGGACTGATGAAAGGTGTGCGTCCCGTTACATCTGGCGCAAAAGTAACACAGCATTTCAGAAAAAGAACATCATACCAAGAGTCAAATATGGTGATGGTAGTGTGATGGTCTGGGGCTGCTTCAGGACCTGGAGGTAGTGTGATGGACTTATTGGAAGGTGTGCTTCCCGTTACATCTGGCGCAAAAGTAACACAGCATTTCAGAAAAAGAACATCATACCAACAGTCAAATATGGTGGTGGTAGTGAGATGGTCTGGGGCTGCTTCAGGACCTGGATGACTTACTGTGATTGATGGAAACATGAATTCTGCTCTACCAAAAACTCCTGAAGGAGTATGTCTGGCCATCAGTTCGTGACCTCAAGCTGAAGCGCACTTGGGTTCTGCAACAGGACAATGATCCAAAACACACCAGCAAGTCCACCTCTGAATGGCTTAAAAAAAATTATGAAAGTTTTGGAGTGGCCTAGTCAAAGTCCGGTCTTGAATCCCATTGAGAAGCTGTGGCATTAACTTTAACCTATCTAGCGCACAACATTCCGCTGAAATGGCAGCGCGCGAAATTCAAAAATATTTTTTTTAAATATGTAACTTCCATACATTAACAAGTCCAATACTGCAAATGAAAGATAAACATCTTGTTAATCTACCCATCGTGTCCGATTAAAAAAAAAAAAAAGCTTTATAGCGAAAGCACCACATATGATTATGTTAGGTCATAGCAAAGTTTAAAAAACACACAGCCATTTTTCCAGCCAAAGATAGGAACACAAAAAGCAGAAATATAAATAAAATGAATCACTAACCTTTGATGATCTTCATCAGATGACACTCATAGGACATCATGTTACACAATAAATGTACGTTTTGTTCGATAATGTGCATATTTATATCCCAAAATCTCACTTTACATTGGCACCTTACGTGCAGTAATGTTTTGATTCCAAAACATCCGGTGATTTTTCAGAAATACTCATAATAAACATTGATAAAAGATACAAGTGTTATTCACAGAATTAAAGATAAACTTCTCCTTAATGCAACCGCTGTGTCAGATTTTTTTATTTATTCTGAGAACGGCGCTCAGAACCCAAAACAGTCAGAGGAATATCCGCCATTTTGGAGTCAACAAAGTTAATAACAACACCATAAATATTCACTTACCTTTGATGATCTTCATCAGAAGGCACTCCCAGGAATCCCAGGTCAACAATTAATGACTGATTTGTTCCATAAAGTTCCATAAAGTCCGTCATTTATGTCCAAATAGCCACTTGTTGTTAGCGTATTCAGCCCAGTAATCCATCTTCATGAGGCGCAGGCACTTCATCCAGACAAAAACTCTAAGTTCCGTTACAGTCCTTTAGAAACATGTCAAACGATGTATGGAATAAATCTTTAGGATGTTTTTAACATAAAACATCAATAATGTTCCAACCGGAGAATTCCTTTGTCTTCAGAAAAGCACTGGAACGCGAGGTAACTCTGTCGGGAGCGCGCGTCATGAGACCAAGGCTCTCTGCCAGACCACTGACTCAAAGAGGTCTCATGAGCCCCTCCTTTATAGTAGAATCCTCATTCAAGTTTCTAAAGATGGTTGACATCTAGTGGAAGCCGTAGGAAGTGCAACTTTACATATCTCAATGTGTATTCGGTAGGCCAAGCTTTGATAAACTACAAACCTCAGATGTCCCACTTCCTGGTTGGATTTTTCTGAGGTTTTCGCCTGCTGTATGAGTTCTGTTATACTCACAGACATCATTCAAAAAGTTTTAGAAACTTCAGAGTGTTTTATATCCAATACTAATAATAATATGCATATATTAGCATCTGGGACAGAGTAGAAGGCAGTTCACTCTGGGCACGCTATTCATCCAAAAGTGAAAATGCTGCCCCGTATCCCAAAAAGGTTAAAAGGCGGTTCATGCTCAAACCCTCCACTGTGGCTGAATTAAAACAATTCTGCAAAGAAGAGTGCGCCAAAATTCCTCCACAGCAATGTGAAAGACTCATTGCCAGTTATCACAAATGCTTGATTGCAGTTGTTGCTGCTGAGGGTGGCACAACCAGTTATTAGGTTGAGGGGGCAATTACTTTGTCACATAGGGCCATGAAGGTTCGGATAGCTTTTTCCCCTTAAGAAATAAAATCATCACTTAAAAACTGTATTCTGTGGTTACTTGGGTTATCTTTGTGTAATATTTACATTTATTTGATGATCTGAAACATTTAAGTGTGACAAATGTGCGAAGAAATCAGGAAGGGGCAAATACTTTTTCACAGCACTGTGTATATACAGTGGGGCAAAAAAGTATTTAGTCAGCCACCAATTGTGCAAGTTCTCCCACTTAAAAAGATGAGAGGCCTGTAATTTTCATCATAGGTACACTTCAACTATGACAGACAAAATGAGAAGAAAATGATCCAGAAAATCACATTGTAGGATTTTTTATGAATTTATTTGCAAATTATGGTGGAAAATAAGTATTTGGTCAATCTGCTAAATGACTTAAATGTAAATGTAAATCTAAATAACAAAAGTTTATCTCAATACTTTGTTATATACCCTTTGTTGGCAATGACAGAGGTCAAACGTTTTCTGTAAGTCTTCACGAGGTTTTCACACACTGTTGCTGGAATTTTGGCCCATTCCTCCATGCAGATCTCCTCTAGAGCAGTGATGTTTTGGGACTGTTGCTGGGCAACACGGACTTTCAACTCCCTCAAAAGATTTTCTATGGGGTTGAGATCTGGAGACTGGCTAGGCCACTCCAGGACCTTGAAATGCTTCTTACGAAGCCAATCCTTCGATGCCCGGGCGGTGTGTTTGGGATCAGTGTCATGCTGAAAGACCCAGCCACATTTCATCTTCAATGCCCTTGCTGATGGAAGGAGGTTTTCACTCAATCTCACGATACATGGCCCCATTCATTCTTTCCTTTACACGAATCAGTCGTCCTGGTCCCTTTGGAGAAAAACAGCCCCAAAGCATAATGTACAGGTAACGAGTGGAGGACAGAGGAGCCTCTTAAAGAAGAAGTTACAGGTCTGTGAGAGACAGAAATCTTGCTTGTTTGTAGGTGACCAAATACTTATTTTCCACCATAATTTGCAAATAAATTCATTAAAAATCCTACAATCAGATTTTCTGGATTTTTCTTCTCTCTCATTTTGTCTGTCATAGTTGAAGTGTACCTATGATGAAAATTACAGCGCCCTCTCGTATTTTTAAGTGGGAGGACTTGCACAATTGGTGACTGACTAAATACATTTTTGCCCCACTGTATATATATTTTACCTTTATTTAACTAGGCTAGTTAGTTCTTAAGTTCTTGTAAATTCTTATTTACAATGGCGGCCTAGGAGCAGTGGGTTTAGCTACCTTGTTCAGGGGCAGAATAACAGATTTTTACATTGTCAGCTCGGGGATTCGATCTAGCAACCTTTCTGGCCCAACGCTCTAACACTAGGCTACCTGCCACCCCAACATTTTATAGAATTTTTTATTTAACCTTTTTTTTTTTTTAAAGGGAGTCATGCTGTGAGATCAAGGTCTCTTTTGCAGATGAGCCCTCTAACTACAAAATATACACAGCAATACAATATGAAAAGACAAACAGAGATACAAACACAGTCATAGAAAACAAACACATTCTTCATTAGAAAGGTCCTCAATCAGCCACCTGAAATTCCCTAGAGGCACCAATTCATCACATTTTTGGATATTATTCCACAAGTAAGGTGGGGCACACCACATCATTTTAATGTGGAATTGTGGGTAATATTTGGTATTATTGTTGATCAATGTAATGTCGACCTTTATTCACCCACAGAAGTTTGTTGAATTCCCAATGTGGTGTCAAATCAAATTGTATTTGTCACATGTTTCTTTTAAACAACGGGTATTAACTAACAGTGAAATTCTCACTAACTGGCCCTTTCCAACAATGCAGAGAGAAGTAATCAGAAAAGAAATAGAGCTATTGTAATATGAAGAATAAATAACCAATGAGTAACGATAACGTGGCTATATACACGGGGTACCAGTACTGAGTCGATGTGCAAGGGTACGATATAATTAAGGTAGATATGTACATATAGCTAGGGATAAAATGACTAGGCAACAGGATATTTAATAAACAGTAACAGCAGCGTACAGTATGAGATGAGCCAAAATAGTTAGTGCAAAAAGGGTGAATGCAGATAGTTAAACAGTTAACCAATAGCTACCCGGACTATTTAGCAGCATTTCTAAGTGATGTGGACACCGAGGAACTTGGATGGGGGCGTGCTCGGCCCTCAGTTTCCTGTAGTCCACAATCAGCTCCTTTGTCTTGCTTACGTTGTAGAAGAGGTTTTTGTCCTTGCACCACACTGCCAGGTCTCTTACCTCCTCCCTGTAGGCTGTCTCATCGTCATCGGTGATCAGGCCCACCACCGTTGTGTCATCGGTAAACTTAATGATGGTATTGGAGTTATGCGCTGCCACACAGTTGTGGATGAACAGGGAATACAGGAGGGGACTAAGTATTCACCCCCGAGGGTCTCCCGTGTTGACGGTCAATATGGCAAACGTGTTGTTGCCCACCCTCACCTCCTGGGGCGGCCGTCACGAAGGCCAGGATCCAGTTGCAGAGGGAGGGTGCTTAGCTTAGTGATGAGCTTGAAGGTCACTATGGTGTTGAACGCTGAGCTGTAATCAATGAACAGCATTCTCACGTAGGTGTTCCTTTTGTCCAGATGGGAAAGGGCAGTATGGAGTGCAATAGAGATTGCGTAATCTGTGGATCTGTTTGGGCGGTATGCAAATTGAAGACAGTATGTAAACTGGAGTGGGTCCAGGGTGTCTGTGATGATGGTGTTGATGTGAGCCATGACCAGCCTTTCAAAGCATTTCATCGCTACAGATGTGAGTGCTAAGGTGTGATAGCCATTTCGACAGGTTCCTGGGCATTCTTGGGCACAGGGACTATGTGGTCTGCTTAAAACATGTTGGTATTACAGACTGGGTCAGGGAGATAAAAAATGTTGTCTGTGAAAAATGTTGTTAAAAATGTTGTTAATGAACGGTGACTGATGAGGTAAACTCCTTAATACTATCGGATGCAGTTCTGTTCTTTAGCATCCGCTTCATAGGACCACGTCTGTATTAGAGCATGTCACTGGTACTTCCTTTTTTAGTTTTGACTTGTAAAAATGAATCAGGATGATGGTGCCAATTGGAGGGCGAGGGAGAGCTTTGTCTGCGTCTGTGTGTGGAGGTGATCCAGAGTGATTTTGCCTCAGGTGACATGCTGGTAGAAATTTGGTAAAACAGATTTGTTTTCCAGATTTAATGTCACCAGCCACTAGGAGAACCATCTCTGGGTGACCATTATCTTGTTTGCTCATCACTATGCTTTCAACCATTTAACAGCACAAACTAATTCCAATGGAAAAACAATGTCTGATTTGTGGTTTAGTTGTCATATCAATGTGTTATCATTGCATATTCAACCATTTAAAAGGACAATAAAGTTCCAATGGGAATGCAATGTCAGATAGTTTGTATTTATACAACAACTTAATGTGTTATCACTGTGCTTCATCTATTAGTACAACCAAATAGCCTGGATTTCAGTTGAGATTACATTAAAAGTAAATAGTGTAAGTGATAAATTAATGCCGTTTGAGATTCTGCACAGACCTGATTGCCACAGAAGTTCTCCATAGACCTGCAACCATTGCATGCTATCTTGACCATGGACGCGTGCTATAATTACATAAGAAGACATTTATAGTTATAGTAGGTTCATCTCAATGTGGCCATGGGTGTCTTGTTCATTTTAAGGTTGATAAAATACTGTTACATTAGTTTGTTAGATAGTATTAACTTGAGGCTATTTTCTGTATTACAAAATGAATATTGTGTTTGGTTGTCAACGCAACCAATTATCAATATTTAAAGGATATCTAATGTTTGGATAGTTTCATCTGAGCCACTGGCTTAAACCTAATCTTTAAACGTAATTTTTGTTTTAGTTGGAGACGTGAATCCAACATATCATTTGTTAACTTGTCGACAAGTTCACAGGCTATTTACTGTATTGCAAAAGTGATATTGAATTGTGTTTGGTTGTCAACGCAACCAAAATGAACATCAACATTTGAAGGAGATGTATGTTTTGTTCCAGTTTGTCTACAAATGAATAATTGATACGTTGGATTCATGACTCCATCTCAACCAATCATCAAAGTTAAATAATAGGACTAAATCAAACGTTATTTAGAGTTTGATTAATAACTTATTTGAAATCCAATGTATTTTTATACATAGATTCCATATCGCAATACGTTGACAAATTACATTGAAACAACGTTGATTCAATGAGTTTGTGCCCTGTGGGACAAAACTAAAAGCTGATTTACCTAACTCTGAAGAGACCGAAGGAATTTCCAGAGTTAGCCACCCCTAAGACTGGGTATGGTAACTCATATGTCTTAAGGCTATTAATGGTGTTAGGCACAGCAGGAGATTTGGTAAAATAGCTTCATAAACAAAAACAGAGCAATGCATCGATCTACGAGACTCCAAAGAGGGAGTCTGAGTAGTAGTCCCAGCCCCAGCTGCAGCTTTAGTTCTCCTCTGTTGATCCAGGCTATAGCAGCTTTACTATTGGAGGGGCGTGGCACAAACAGCTGCTCTAACGGTCTCCTCTTGTAAATACTCAGGTACTCTTTTTTTTCCTTCTCTTCATTGCAAGAGGCAGTAATGAATTAGAACAGGCTGGATTTGGCTGAGTAAATGGTATTATGTGTGCACAGCTGTTGGGACCAGGAGGGAGGGGGTCTGCACATCACGTTATTCCCCTGAGATGAAACGTCTGATTTCTGAGTCTGTCGGCTCGGTCAGGTCTCTATCAGCCTCACATGTTCCGGAGCAGTCAACCCAACACCACAAACAACTGTTATCTATTTCATAGTAGAAAAGTACAATTCCTAAAGAAAATGTTTGTGCTTGCAAGCTTGTCTTAAACTATTTACTGTAGTATTTACAGTAGTAATGGTAGTGACTGGTTATAGTTGAACAAGTAGGTAGATGGAACGATTGATTGATTGATTGATGTGATAGCCTGAACATGTGAAAGTTGGTTTAGTGTCTCTAGCTTGAACAGTTACGGTTACTGTTGGTGGGTTTTTTTATGCAAATGTTAAAGTTGTTATTTTGTTTGTAGCTGAAATGGTTAAAGAGCAGTAGCATTTGAAATGTCTTCCACTGTGTTCTTATGGTTGGCATTAAATCCATGACTTTTTATGCTAATTTATGCATGTTAAAATTGCTATAGTTTATAAAGTTTTTAAAGAATTTGAAGTTAGGACAGCTTGAACATTTTCAACTTGATGTTGTAGCTCTGTATACCTATGGTACTCATTCAAACCCATGTGAATTTATGCAAATGTAAAATGCTTATAGTCCAAAAAATATAAATAGTATAACATCTGAATACTGATCTAAGTTGGGTCAGTCGCCACATTTCAACATTGGTTTGGTATTGACAACTTAAACACTTCAAGAGGAGTAGCGTCTAGAATTGTTTCGATTTTTTCACCATTAAAGTCTATGGCCGTCGAAATGCATTAGGTTTTATGCAAACATGGCTGTAGTACAAAAAGTATCAATCGTGTCAAAAATATTTTTTCAAGCAAAATCCTTACGTTTCTTTTTTTGGGACGTAGCTTAAAGGAATACTGTTATGTTCAATTTTTCTACTTTCCCAGAGTCAGATGAACTCGTGGATACCATTTTAATGTCTCTGCATGCAAGTATGAAGGAAAGTTAGAGGTAGTTTTACTGATCCAGTGCTAACTAGCATCAGTGCAATGACTGGAAGTCTGCAGGTCTCCCTTTAAACCGTTCAAGCGCTAGAGAGGGTAGAAGAAAGCAAATAAAAAGAAGTATGTAAGCACATGAAAGAATGTCCTTAGCTCCTCTCCAAATGTGATATCTCTGATTTTCTGTCTTGGAAAGAGATTGTTGTTTTGTTCTGTTTGCAGGTGGGTGGGTATAGGGGAAAGGGATCATCATGTTTCTGTATATAGCATGTGCCAGAGGCTGTTTGGGCCAGGCTTCTCTCTGCTCTCCCTACAGACAGGACCCACAGACAAGACCCCACGCCCACTCAGCTCTCCCACATCTATCTGTCTGTTGGCAGGGAGTTCTGGGTCACCTGGACTGGAGGGGAATAACCACATTTTTGAAAGCACAACAGCTTGAAATGTGTTTCTTTAATGTGGATTGTAGATGAAATTCAGCTGGAAGGTATTTTCATAACATTGGCTCTACTGTAAGTATCTTACTGGTCATGATCTAGATGTATTATACAGTTAGTGAGCAGGTTGGATGTATTCTCTTCAATTATGTTAATGTGACAGGGTATGAACCAATGTTTTGATAAGTGTTTCCCTCAATTCTCTTCAGGTGAGAGCTTTTGTACGTGAAGGTCTATACACATCGTTTCTGTGCACTAAATCTCTGTTAACCCAGATGTAAAATCTTCCGTAATTTGTCCAGCTGCGTGTAAGATGTAAAATCTTACGTAATTTGTCCAGCTGTGTGATTCACTTCTGTGTTTATACGTGTTCAAAAATAATTCGAAAAATATGATTAGAAGGTATTTTTATTTCACTGTATCAGCATTTGTTTATTCAAATTGAACAGAAAATATATCACTGATAGGAACATTGGTTCCTGCCCTGTCACATGTATCTGTATAATGTAGGTAGGCAGGTAGGATAGGGGGTATTCTCTTCAGTATGTTTGGGTGGATGACTGGTTCTAACAGGCAGGGAGAATGATGCAGGGTGTCTCTGTAGCAGTGATGTGATGGCCAGTCTATGTCTAGGTCAGTCTGGAGAGAGGGATGTGAGGTGGGGGAGTGGAGAGAAGGATGTGAGGGGTGGAGTGGAGAGAGGGGGCTGTGTGTGTGCGGAGGGATCCAGCCTCGGGGAGACCTCTGGGAGTGGGGCTGCTCTCCACAACGATCAGCCTGGCTTCCCAGAGCTCCCAAGGATCGTGAGAAAAGCGGCGTAAATTGAGCTCCCCTTCCACAGTATGGCCTAATTGATTTGAGCTGTTGCTGTTGGGGATTTACGTTGGTGCTAATTAGCCATGATTTCTACAGTGGTCCAGCTCTGTAGTCTGAGCTGATATCAGAGCAGACAGGGGCAGGTTGACTGTGGAAACACACAGCCAGGCTGAGAGCAATGCCACTCTGTCACCTAGCTTGCCATTAGTTTCCATGTTGATAGCATGTGGAGGTATTCTCTGGTGGCCAAATTGCCAGTTACAGCGCTGCTAAATGAAGCTTGTTACCTTCTCAACAGGCGGATCAATGTGTCAGCCTATGTGGATGTGTGGGAAGGTATGGCTTGGTATTAACTGTAGCGTGTGGGCAGGCTGTCAGTATTGTCAGCTGTTAAACGGCACTCTCATAAGCACGGTATCACAGGTACCCCTTCCTCCTCTCACCCTCCAGTAGCACTAGCAGTGTTGGCATGCCATACCAGCTTGGGGCTCCATGCGTAGGCTTACATGCTTTCCCATGAACACAAGAGGACATGTTAAAACCACCCACATCTAATGCCCATTACCTCTATAATGAGTGACAATAGGTGAATTCAGTGGAGCGTTTACGTGAGGTTTTTATTTTATGCAGGTGTTTAGGAAATGGACAGCTTATATCCCACAGCAGGAGATTGAGAAAATTGTATGTTTGGAAAGATCACTGGCAAAAATAGAATTTCACCAACCAAATCAGACTGCTTCACTCTAAAGCTCCATCCCCCAGTTGTTGCTATGAAATATTCATTTCAGGCTTATTTGGATGTAAATGTGTGCAGAGAAAGCTCTTGAATATCCCCCAATACGGCACAACAAAACACATCAACTCCCCTCCTGGTTCACATAAGACAAATACATTCAGTAAAGGTTACTGCTGAATTTAGCTAAACTGAGTAGATTTAGACACTCCCTTGTGTGTAGTCTTCATGAATACCTTGATGGGATTCTATAGCCATCTTGTCTTTTTCCTGTCTGTTATGGGGGACTCATGTTGCAATGTAGCAAATGCCTGCATTGTGCAGCAGACAGAGCTTCGGGATGATGTTTTTGACATGTTCATTTGTCTTGGCCCGCTCACTCTGACACCCCTGAAGGGAACAACTTCTCAGTTTTCCCCATTCCCTGTGTGCAGTAGTGCCCTGAGGTTGTAAGAACCCCGTCTCTATGTGTGAACAATGCAGCTGCAGCATGTCTGCAGACAGTGCACAATGATCCAAAAAGTTCACACCCAGAATGTGTGAATAATTAAGGATGGTGGATGCTCCCTTTCCTATCTCCTTTCTTCTTCTCCCCCTTGCCTCTTTCCCTTTCCGCATTTTTCCCTTACTCCTAGATTGGATGCGCCCTCATGCTGGGTGACCACAGGAAGTTGTGTCCAATACTTCCTGTGGATGTCATGACTCACACAAACAACAACAACAACGCTGAAAAACACATTGAGTGGCTTCCTGTGTGCCCAGTGTCTCTGTGAGAGGTCGTGTTGATTATCTATTCTACACACTGACATGTCTCTGGAGACACACCAGGTAAAGCTCCTGCACAGATGTCTGCATTGTTTCGCTCCTCCAAGGGACGGCACATTGGGACTATCTGATGTTGTGCCAACGCTGTGTTCATGTCTTCTCCTTCCTGCTGGTTTCCTCCTCAGCCCAGTGACAGGAAGTGAGGAAGTCTCCAGGAGAACCCTGATGAATACAGGGGGCCTAAAGGTTATCAGAGATCACAGCCACCTGGGACGCAGCTTTTGTGTTTAATTTATTTCTCATTCATAACACATCCTGTTTCTGTCCCGTACAGTACCTTGCAAAAGCATTCATCCCCCGTGGTGTTTTCCGTATTTTGTTGCATTACAACCTATAATTGAAATGGATTTTTATTTGGATTTCATGTAATGGACATACACAAAATAGTCCAAATTTGTGAAGTGAAATGAAATAACTTGTTCCAAAAAATTAAAAATGTAAAAAAAGACTGAAAATTGGTGCGTGCATGTGTATTCACCCCCAATGCTATGAAGCCCCTAAATAAGATCTGGTGCAACCAATTACCTTCAGAAGTCACATAATTAGTTAGATTGCACACAGGTAGACTTTAAGTGTCACATGATCTGTCACATGATCACAGTATATATACACCTATTCTGAAAGGCCCAGAGTCTGCAACACCACTTAGCAAGGGGCACCACCAAGCTAGCGGCACCATGAAGACCAAGGAGCTCTCCAAACATGTCAGGGACAAAGTTGTGGAGAAGTATAGATCAGGGTTGGGTTATAAAAACAAACAAAACTTCGAACATCTTACGGAGCACCATTAGATCCATTATTAAAAAATGAAAAGAATGTGGCACCACAACAAACCTGCCAAGAGAAGGCCTCCAACTAAAATTCACGGACCAGGCAAGGAGGGCATTAATCAGAGGCAACAAAGAAACCAACGATAGCCCTGAAGGAGCTGCAAAGCTCCACAGCGGAGATGGGAGTATCTGTCCATAGGACCACTTTAAACTGTACACTCCACAGAGCTGCGCTTTACGGAAGAGTGGCCAGAAAAAAAGCCATTGCTTGAATAAAAAAATAAGAGAACATGTTTGGTGTTCACCAAATGGCATGTGGGAGAATCCCCAAACATATGGAAAAAGGTACTCTGGTCAGATGAGACTAAAATTGAACTTTTTGGCCATCAAGGGAACCGCTATGTCTGGCGCAAAATAAACACCTCAAATCACCCTGAGTGAAGCATGGTGGTGGCAGCATCATGCTGTGGGGATCTTTTTCATCGGCAGGGACGGGGAAACTGGTCAGAATTGAAGGAATGATGGATGGCGCTAAATACGGAAATTCTTGAGGGAAACCTGTTTCAGTCTTCAAGAGATATGAAACTGGGACAGAGGTTCTCCTTCCCGCAGGACAATGACCCTAAGCATACTGCTAAAGCAACACTCAAGTGGTTTAAGGGGAAACATTTAAAAGTCTTGGAATGGCCTAGTCAAAGCTCAGACCTCAATCCAATTGAGAATCTGCGGTATGATTGCTGTACACCAGCGGAACCCATCCAACTTGAAGGAGCTGGAGCAGGTTTGCCTTGAACAATGGGCAAAAATCCCAGTGGCTAGATGGGCCAAGCTTATAGAGACATACCACAAGAGACTTGCAGCTGTAAATTCTGCAAAAGGGGGCTCTACAAAGTATTGACTTTGGGGGGGGTGAATAGTTTTGCACGCTCAAGTTTTCAGTTTAAAAAAAACATATCTTTTTTGTTTCACAAGAAAAAATATGTTGCATCTTCAAAGTGGTATTCATGTTGTGTAAATCAAATGATACAAACCCCCCAAAAATCTATTTTAATTCCAGGTTGTAAGGCAACAAAATAGGAAAAATGCCAAGGGGGTGAATATTTTCGCAAGCCACTGTCGCTGTCATAGTAGCTATCCACGGGCAAACATTGGTTGAATCAACGCTGTTTCCACTTCATTTCAACCCAAAAGATCTATGTAATGAAGTTGAATCAACAACGGACAATTAATTGGATTTGCAAAAAGTTAACAATGTAATAGCATTTCATCTTTCCCCCCCCAACTTTTAACCTAAATCAAATCAAACCAAATAAAATAAAATTGTATTCAACATATGTTTTGTAAACAACAGGTGTGGACTAACAGTGAAATGCTTACTTACGGGCCCTTCTCAACAATGAAGAGAGAAAGAAAATATAGAAATAATAGAAAAGTTGAACATGTAATAATAAAAGTAAAAACAGACACACAACAAGTAATGATAACCTGGTTATTTATTTTACCTTGAAGAACAAATTCTTATTTTCAATGATGGACTTGGAACAGTGGGTTAACTGTCTTGTTCAGGGGCAGAACGACAGATTTGTAACTTGTGAGCTCGGGATTCAATCTTGCAACCTTTCGTTTACTAGTCCAACGCTCTAACCGCTAGGCTACCTGCCGCCCCGTTATATACAAGAGGTACCAGTACCGAGTCGATGTGCAGGGCTATGAGGTAATTGAGGTAGATATGTACATATAACTAGGAATAATGTGACAGATAGTAAATAGTAGCAGCAGCGTATATGATGAGTCCAAAAAGTTAGTGCAAAAAGGGTCAATGCAGATAGTCCGGGTAGCTATTAGTATTGAAGTCAATGTACCCAGAGGAGGACGGAAACTAGCTGTCCTTTGGCTACACCATGGTGCTACCCTACAAAGTGACCATTACAAAACAGTGTGTTTTAATAAATTATTTGGTGACATGAAGTTAAGTTTAGTTTTATCTAAAAATGATAACTGTTTTTATGTTTCACTATTTTTATTTTTATGAAATTCACTGAGGAGGATGGTCCTTCGCTTCCTCCTCTGAGGAGCCGCCACTGATAGACAGTATGTGTACAGCACACTCATATAAGAATCCTGTGTTTAAGGACACAGCGTAGAACTGGTGGGACAAGAGTTGGATGATCAGACATGTTAAAGTAGTATGTGTTGAGCATTGCAAATATGCATGTAAGAATGTTATTATGATGTTGGTTGAGACAATCATCTCTAATCAGTGAGTGACTAAGTGAGTGAGTGTTTGGACTAGCGTGGGTTTATCACTGTTAATTTATTTCAAATGGTCAAATGGTCAAAATGGTCAATCTAATTTTGACAGTGGAACATCCCACTCAGGTAAAGTCAGAAGATTAGAGGACATTTCGTCCTTCCTTGCCCACACCCATGCCCCAATCACAACATTTCTCCCGTCTTCCGACAGCCCCCATACCAATTCCAACCCCCCCATCCCAAAGACCCCAAGACAGGGCTTACCATTGGGAAAAAAGACACTGAATGACCAAATCATCTACTTTCCTATGTAGGCGTTTTGGAATCCTATCAATTGGTTGAAGAAAATGAAATCTTCAATCCATTCTCTTTTGTGCTACGCCAGAGTCTATTTGTGTTTTGAACATGGCCACGGAACACACTGAGAGGCTTCATGAAATGCTCAAATCCTTTTAACCTTGGATACCTACAGTACAAGAGAGGATTTTTATTTTTGTTTAGTTAACTTTGTTTACTCAGCTGTAAGCCACTTCTCTTCTGTCTAGAGAGCTGCAGCGCTATGAAACAGCTGTCTCCCATCAACCTCGATAGGGAGGAAATTTCATCTCCATACAACACCCTCATCCGTCAAAACTGTCCACAAAAACACTAATCAGCACATCCTGAGATTGCACCTCTATATTTCTCTTTCTCTCCCATCCTCCTCTTCACTCAGCCCAGCCTCACAGTGGCTCCACCCATCCTCCCCTTCACTCATCTCAATCCCACAGTGACTCCTCCCACAGTCCACTTCACTCAGCCCAGCCCCACAGTAAATCCTCCCATCCTCCCCTTCAATCAGCCGAACCCCACAGTGACTCCTCCCATCCTCCCCTTCACTCAGCCAATTCCCACAGTGACTCCTCCCATCCTCCCCTTCACTCAGCCAATTCCCACAGTGACTCCTCCCATCCTCCCCTTCAATCAGCCAATTCCCACAATGACTCCTCCCATCCTCCCCTTCACTCAGCCAATTCCCACAGTGACTCCTTCCATCCTCCCCTTCAATCAGCCAATTCCCACAGTGACTCCTTCCATCCTCCCCTTCACTCAGCCAATTCCCACAGTGACTCCTTCCATCCTCCCCTTCACTCAGCCCAGCCCCACAGTGACTACTCCCATCCTCCGCTTCACTCAGCCAATTCCCACAGTGACTCCTCCCATCCTCCCCTTCACTCAGCCCAGCCTCACAGTGGCTCCACCCATCCTCCCCTTCACTCATCTCAATCCCACAGTGACTCCTCCCATCCTCCGCTTCACTCAGCCCAGCCTCACAGTGACTCCTCCCATCCTCCCCTTCACTGAGTCCAGCCCCACAGTGACTCCTCCTATCCTCCTCTTCACTCAGTCCAGCCTCACAGTAAATCCTCCCATCCTCCCCTTCACTCAGCCCAGCCCCACATTGACTCCTTCCATCCTCCCCATCACTCAGCCCCACAGTGACTCTTCCCATCCTCCACTTCACTCAGCCCAGCCCCACAGTGACTCCTCCCATCCTCCCCATCACTCAGCCCATCCCCAGTGACTCTTCCCATCCTCCCCATCACTCAGCCCAGCCCCACAGTGACTCCTCCCATCCTCCCCATCACTCAGCCCATCCCCAGTGACTCTTCCCATCCTCCCCATCACTCAGCCCAGCCCCACAGTGACTCCTCCCATCCTCCCCATCACTCAGCCCATCCCCAGTGACTCTTCCCATCCTCCCCATCACTCAGCCCAGCCCCACAGTGACTCCTCCCATCCTCCCCATCACTCAGCCCATCCCCAGTGACTCTTCCCATCCTCCCCATCACTCAGCCCAGCCCCACATTGACTCCTTCCATCCTCCCCATCACTCAGCCCCACAGTGACTCTTCCCATCCTCCCCATCACTCAGCCCAGCCCCACAGTGACTCCTCCCATCCTCCGCTTCACTCAGCTCCACAGTGACTCCTCTCATGAAGGTCATTTGAAAATTAATGAGCAGATCCACAGAGGGAAATATCTGAAAGACCTTCAGTAATGACCAGACTGTAGTTAGCTACAGAACCACCCTATCTACCAAAACACCCCCCCCCCCTTGTTAACCCTCCTCTTGTTAACCCTCCTCTTTCCTCCTCTGGGCCACTCTTCTTCTCTTTTCTTCTCCTCTTACCTCCTCTCTTGCCTAGGGTTTGTCCCTCAATAAGATGGCTTATTAATTAGCCAAAGATCTCATTTGAATTCAACATAAAAGATATCTCTGGGCTTTTATCTGGAATTAGAATTTTGCACCCAGAGGCTGGTGCCTCTGTTGTTGTCTGTGTTTGGGTTGAGAGAGGAGCTGTGTTGGGGGGTGAGATGGAAGAATTGGACTCTATCAGCATTCTGTATTGTTCTGCTCCAAGTCCACAGCCCACACTCTGTCAAACTTCCTAATGTCTCTCCACACGGACGGACGGACGGCCGGACAGACAGACAGAGACAGACAGACAGACAGACAGACAGACAGACAGACAGACAGACCGAACAACTACAAGAACACAGACAACAACATCGCTGCAGGTAAAATTTCATGCCCCCAGATCATTAGTGAGTTGTAAGTTTGCATCACACACGGTTATCATGTTGAAATCTGCTCTGTTCCGTCTCCTTCCAGCCCATCCTCATTATCTAGGGTTCTCGTTGATCCTAGGCTGCTTTTTAAAGGCTGAATAAATTATTCAGAAAATTAAGAGTTTTATTTGCTGGGTTTATTTGGGACACTGTACTGGGGAACAAACTCTGCCACCTCCTCTTTAGACTACAGTCATGGTTTGGAAAAGACTGCAGCCCTCTACTGACAGTATTGCCACAAATGGGATGTAACAAATATAAAATATTGGTGAAGCTTGGCCTCATTGAGCTCTCCATTCCCTCCCCGCCTGCCCTCTGTCTTTATCCCTCTGTGCACTGCAGCAGACATAAATATGAGTGAGCTTCTCTCTTTTCCCTCTCTTTCTCCTCTGTTTTAAGGGCTGTATCCTCTCTCCCTCTCCCTCTTCCCCTCCCACCCCACCTTAGCTGTGAACAGTACTGACAGTGATAGCTGATCTGGGGTTAGCCCCTAAGCAGAGGTTTCTCCCCTAGCAGGTAGCTGGGCAGATAACTTAACCCCTGTAGCAGAGCCTGTTGTTAGCCTGCATGCTGCCATGTACTTGGGTCAGCGTGGGGAGAAAGGTGGGGAGCGGGTTATTCCCGTGGATGTTATGCAACCTGTTTGTGCAGTCAGTGATGTGATGCATATGGGGGAGTGTTTAGACAGCCGTGTTCTTCAGCCTAGCCCCCTCTGAGACGAGAGAGAAGCAACTTGTTATCACACACATGCGCACAAACACACATTTCTGGGTAGCGACTAACACTTCTATGAGTAGGACAGCAATTACAATCTGTTAGTGAAATGGAAAGATGCTAGACATGAAAAGGGGGTGCCAGACAGCTCCCTCCCTTACGCCACCCGGGCTCAGACATACCCATAGAGCAAACCATGACTGCGTCTGCTCTGGTACCGTGCGCCTGTTCTCCACCAGTAATGGGCCTATTAGTCATGTAGAAACAGACTGTGAGTGATTACCAGCAATTAAATTGTATAGACCACCCTTGACAATGGGGAGAGTGGAGAGGAAAGGAGTGGAGGGGGTGGCTGAGGTGGGTCCCAGAAGTGTTCTAATTGGCCTTTTGAGAAAGGTTAATTAAGTCATTAAGACCGAACAAACTGACAGCACAATGTATTCCAGCCTGCCCATACATCATCTATAGAAAACCATCTAAATGTTTGTATTTTTTAAGGGACAATGCTGCTACTCCGTAAGTGTCGGTGAGTAAAGAACCTCATTTGTCAACATCAGAGCAAAATGGAAAAGTAGATCCATCTTACACACAGAGGGAATAGGGGGGGGGGGGGGTTATCCTCCAACGGATAAGCTTTGAGAACAGATCTATAACACACATCAACATAAGGTATCCATAGCAACTGTGTGTGTGTGCACCTGCAGCTGTTCCTGGGGTACAATGGAGACTCTTGAGATCGTTGACTTTCCTTAATGAGTTAGTTATCCTTGATAACATTTCAATTCAAAACTGAATTATCCAATTTCAGGGCAAAGATCTTTATCCCTTAATATATACATATAATTTTTTTTAAATTTGTTTTATTCACCCGAATTTCGTGGTATCCAATTGACAGTCTTGTCTCATCGCTGCAACTCCCGTACGGACTCAGGAGAGGCGAAGGTCGAGAGCCGTGCGTCCTCCGAAACACAATCCAACCAAGCCGCACTGCTTCTTGACGCAATGCCCACTTAACCCGGAAGCCAGCCGCACCAATGTGTCAGAGGAAACACCGTACACCGAGCGACCGTGACAGCATACACTGCACCCGGCCCGCCACAGGAGTCACTCGTGTACAATGGGATAAGGACATCCCTGCCGGCCAAACCCTCCCCTAACCCAGTCAACGCTGGGTCAATTGTGCACCGTCCCATGGGTCTCCCAGTCAGCTGCGGCAGCGCCTGGACTCGAACCCAGAATCTCTAGTGGCACAGCAGTGCCTTAGACCACTGCGCCACTCAGGGTCCGGCCCCTTAATATATTTTTGCCCTCTATCTACAATAGGCCAGTTAAAATGAATTCCCCAATGGCAATATGACAAAGAAATGTGCAATCTCATAATGAGGCAATAAGTGAGAGATAGAAAGGTCAGATAAACATGATGCTGATAATCATGATAATGGTAATTCCCTGTTATGTGGGCATCACTCTGGAGCATCATGTGTGATTTCTGGTCCCTTTTCACAGGACTCATTTGGTTTAATGGCACACATTAAAACAGACCTCCTGTGCTTTCTCTCTCTCTCTCTCTCTCTCTCTCTCTCTCTCTCTCTCTCTCTCTCTCTCTCTCTCTCTCTCTCTCTCTCTCTCTCTCTCTCTCTCTCCCCCCCCCCCGCTGTCTCTCTATGTGCTAATACTAAAAGGGGATAACAGAAGTGGTTGTTGGAGTGTATAAAATCCCCATTTAGGAGTAAGAGGGTAATTGAGTGGTAGAGATGAGAGAGTCATCTGTCTCAGTCACACTATTTAGACTTTGAATAATCATAATCATAATTATGATAATGCAAATGTTTTTTCCCATCTGTTTTTATTGCTATTTTTACGTAAACAGTTAGATGATTACAGTTCTGCTCAATATAACATGGGCCTACTGTATGTTGCAAGTTCTATGCTCAAAGTGGTCCATGCACGATGGGCAGTTTGGAGTCAGGGTCCTGCTGGAGAAGTTTACTTTTGTATCAGAGTAGACTTGACCATGTGTGATTTGATGAATTAAGGTCAACTGGTTTGTAACCATATAATCCCCAAACAAATATATCCTTGCTGTGTGAGACTAAGCTTGCCAACAGAGGCCAGTGGTCTGGCAGCATGATTCACTCCTGCCTCTAGAGGAAAGCCGCCTCTAAGTCTAATTGAATCCTCCGTCTCCTCTCCCTCATCATTAGTTTCTCGTCCTCTTTATCTCTCTCTGTGTGTTTCGCTGAGCCTGCATTAAACCCTGGGCCTGAGTCTTGCCATGGGAACCACGGAAACAGCCCAGCTTTGTCACAAACGGAACAGAAGGAACATTTGAGAACATCATGGTCTACTGAGGAAGCGGCAAATTGAATTTTCAGAGGAAAACAGGTACTTTATGGGAAACTGTGCAGCAGAATCACCTGGACTTCAATCTGTCACACACACAGACAAAGCTAAACCAAGAAAACTAATAATGAACTCTATTAAGCTTATTTCCCCCATGATTTGACGTATCTCTCTGAACCTCATTTATTTAATTATTTCTTAAAAGATCTACATTTTTGTGTTGCTTTACTAGACAAATTAGTATCCCCCAAACCGTACCAATATGAATCTACTCACCATTAATTTAACAGTCTTCTCAAACAGATCCCATACAGCTTTTCAAACAAACCTTTTTAATATGAACATCAGGTGTACCAGTCAATCAAATATATCAACTTAATCACTACTCTGAATATGCCAATCACAATTCAAGAATCGTGCCTGACATATACTGAATCAGCCGATCGTAGGCCAGAGATGAAGCATGGTCCTGTCGTGAGTGATGGGTGGAAGAGGATGTCATTAGTCACTGTCTGGATACCATGCAGATGGGATCTGTCACACAGCCACTGAGGAAGAAGAAGGGAGGGAGGGGTCATTTTAACATGAGTCAGTTTTCCTTTGACCTTCACCATGTCTTGTCTGATGTGACTAGAGAGGTCCGGCTTCAAAAGACACATGAATATTCAACATGTGTGAACAAGTCTCTATGAATACGTCTCTCTACCATGTAGTGATCCATCATTCATAAACATACTCTACTCTCGCCTCTACACATCATACCACATTCTTTACACAACATCAGTGGCGTGTATTCATGGATGCCAAGGGAAGCCAGGTTTCCCCAAAAATGTACAAAAAAGTCAAATAATGTATCTTTTGTCTCTCTGTGCTTCATAATTTTCCTTCAATTTGCAAGAGGCTGAATGTATCTCACCAAAGAAAGCATCGAAGCGAGGGAAACAGAGCCCCTTTGTCTCTGTATGTGAAGCCCATCTATCTAATGCTGTCTGGTGAAAAATAATATGATATTGTTGCCTCCAGAGACATTGAATACAAGGGAATAGCCCATCTGAGTCAGCTCAACTGTGAATGGTCCTGGCGCACCAGAAAAAAGTGTCAAGGAAAGCCAGCTTGAATTTGACTTCACACTAATCACATCACCCCAAAAGTCAAACGTTGTTTACATTTATTTTTTTAAACTATTGCTTTTGTTATGTTTTTGTCTTCCGGCGAGCTAAAATTGTCCCTTTCCTAAATTAGCCATGGATGAAGATAGGGATTTGGAATTGTGGTTCTACTTAATTCTCCGTACTGGCCAGTGATTATAACAGTGATTCTGATCCAACCGTTAATTCATACATTGTGCCCCTGACCTGAGAGGATGAAAGTTCAATATGTAGCTTGATGTAGTAGGCTAATGTAGCCCAGGACAACAAAAACCAAAAGCATGTACTGTATCATGACAGAGTAATAGACCGTTTAGGCAACATGAAAGAGGAGGACGGCATTGGCATTTCTCTACAAGTAGGGTGAGTCAACATGTTTTTTCTACTTTTTTTTCACACACACACACACACACACACACACACACACACACACACACACACAGACAGACAGACAGACAGACAGACAGACAGACAGACAGACAGACAGACAGACAGACAGACAGACAGACAGACAGACAGACAGACAGACAGACAGACAGACAGACAGACAGACAGACAGACAGACAGACAGACAGACAGACAGACAGACAGACAGACAGACAGACAGACAGACAGACAGACAGACAGACAGACAGACAGACAGACAGACAGACAGACAGACAGACAGACAGACAGACAGACAGACAGACAGACAGACAGACAGACAGACAGACAGACAGACAGACAGACAGACAGACAGACAGACAGACAGACAGACAGACAGACAGACAGACAGACAGACAGACAGACAGACAGACAGACAGACAGACAGACAGACAGACAGACAGACAGACAGACAGACAGACAGACAGACAGACAGACAGACAGACAGACAGACAGACAGACAGACAGACAGACAGACAGACAGACAGACAGACAGACAGACAGACAGACAGACAGACAGACAGACAGACAGACAGACAGACAGACAGACAGACAGACAGACAGACAGACAGACAGACAGACAGACAGACAGACAGACAGACAGACACAGAAATCAGTACCATGTACATCCTAATCATATTTAGCTTACGTTGATTGGACTAAATCGTCTTTGGTATCTTTTAGTTGCCACTGCTTTAGACTAAGCTTGGAGTTTGCCAAAAGCACCTAAAGGACTCTGACTCTCAATATTCTCTGGTCTGATGAAACCAAGATTAAAGACTTTGGCCTGAATGCAAAGCGTCATGGCTGGAGGAAACCTGGCACCATCCCTACGGTGAAGCATGGTGGGGGCAGCATCATGCTTTGGGGATGTTTTTCAGCAGCAGGGACTGGGAGACTAGTCAGGATTGAGGGAAAGAACGGAGCAAAGTACAGAGAGATCCTTGATGAAAACTTGCTCCAGAGCACTCAGAACCTCAGACTGGGGTGAAGGTTCATCTTCCAACAGGACAACGTCCCTAAGCACACAGCCAAGACAACACAGGAGTGGCTTCAGGACAAGTCTCTGAATGTCCTTGAGTGGCCCAGCCAGAGCCTGGACTTGAACACGATCGAACATCTCTGGAGAGACTTGAAAAATGCTGTGCAGCAACGCTCCCCATCAAACATGACAGAGCTTGAGAGGATCTGCAGAGAAGAATGGGAGAAACTTCCCAAATACAGGTGTGCCAAGCGTCATACCCAAGAAGACTCGATGCTGTGATCGCTGCCAAAGGTGCTTCAACAAAGTACGGAGTAAAGGGTCTGAATACTTATGTAAATGTGATATTCTTTTTTCTTTAAATAAATTTGCAAAAATGTCTAAAAAACAGTTTTTGCTTTTTCATTATGGGGTTTTGTGGAGTATTATGGGGTATTGTGAGGAAAAAAGCAATTTAATCAATTTTAGAATAAGTCTGTATCTTAACAAAATGTGGAAAAAGTCAAGGGGTCTGAATACTTTACGAATGCACTGTATATTGTGGTGAATGTAGTCTATATTTGAACGTAACAGAGAAGGCTCCTGTCCTTTCCTGTTTTTGGTCTGTGTGTTTGAGATGTGTGTCCTGGCCTGTAATGTGTGTGTGTGTGTGTGTGTGTGTGTGTGTGGAGTGAGAGAGGGGGAGAGGTGGGGGGTGACATGGATGGCCAGTGACAGCACACAGAAACCTGGTACCCGTCTGCCCTCTCTTCCACCCACTCCCTTGTCTCAGACGGTAAATCTCCACTATGTCTCTATGGCCCTGATGAGATTCATGGTAACACATACACGGGCACACTCACTCACACCAGGGGGAGGAGGCGAGGGGTGCAGGCAGGAGCATCATGCACCCCAAAATCTGAGGGTGGACAAAGTATCTGAGGATAGCTGTGGGGCTCCCCAAGTTGGAGAATTGAGCATTTTTAAAACACCTGAAACAGCTTTTTCCTGCAATCTAAATACATATTCATTATGCTTAATTATATGTAAAAATATACATATATATTTTTCTGCATAGCTAAGCATACCTCTTGAGTTTTCTGTGTCTGACTGCTGGTTCTTTTTTAAAGAAACTAAATATGATCCTCTGCACTCTGCTAACATCTGGGGAATGATTGAAAGGAAGTTGAGTCTTATTTAGTACATTTAGTTATTGCTTGTTTTTCTACCAAAGTCTACCAACTTTGCCAGCAGGTACGCCAGCTAAGACGGTTAGACAAGCTAGCTACTCTACCCTGATATCCTGAAATGGCCTCTTAGTAGCTAGTTATGAGGTTGGGAGATTGGGAGCTTCTCTCGGCTAGCTAAAGTCACCTTCATCAAATTGCTAGGTGGCTAGTAATATTACAGAGAAACAACAACAACAAA
The DNA here is from genome assembly GCF_036934945.1 of Oncorhynchus masou masou. NCBI lineage: Eukaryota > Metazoa > Chordata > Actinopteri > Salmoniformes > Salmonidae > Oncorhynchus > Oncorhynchus masou. The sequence goes on from NC_088232.1 coordinate 31,040,478, forward strand.
CATTTTATAAAGTTTAAAAAAGGAGCCAATATTAGCTGTTATTGGGATGTATGATGTGGTTGAAGCTCAAAGTCAACTGAATAAATACTGTACCAGCAGGATATTTTCAAAGAGCTATTGAAAGACTTGTGTTTCCAGTTTGGTGACAACATGTAATCCTCTCTAGATGAAAACCAACCACTCACCTTATAAAAACAGTAAAAACCATTGGCTTTAATTTCTTATCCAGAGCGAGGCCTGCCTCAACATGCCGACTGAGCGGGAGGGAGGGACTGTTACTTAACCATGAAAGCTTCCCTCTGGAGAGGCAACCCCAACATATAGGCAATGGAAACCTGCTTGATAATGACAAGACCATGCGTCAAAAAATACACAGTGCTCTCGAAAAATTGAGCTGCTGTTAGCTGCTGGGCTTCCCTCTACCACATTAACCCCTCAAACCCCATAACCCCCAAACCCTGCCCTACTCCACCATGCCGTGCACCGCCTCAGATCTGCACTGAGTTAGTCCTGGATATTTCTTGGTTAGGAAGGTTTGAGAAAGGGTGTTGGTGGTGAGGAGGAGGGTGTGAAGATATAATGAGATCCAGCAGTCTAGTTAGGAAGGTCTGAGAACACAGACTCTACCAGAAAGAAAAATATATGGTGCAATACATTTGTAATGTACAGTGCAGCTCCGTAATAACAGTGCACCTTTTTACATGGGGTTTAGATCATGAAAAATGGAGAAAGGACAAAATGTCAAACATACAAACCAGAAAAAGTGTCTGTCTTGGACACAAAAGGCAAAACGCCTATAGCTTAACATAGGCCTATCACTCATGCAGCTGAGTGTAGTCTATAACAAGAAAGCTTAACAACACACGTTATCTCAACAAGCAGTTGTCCTGAACAATACATAGGGCAAGGCAGCCTATGTCAGGGGTACCCAAGTACTATTTGTGAAATTCCGGTCACGCAAATTTCCTAGGTGGCAAAGGTCAGAATGGATATTGTCTTTTATCGGCATAGTAACAAACCCCCACCTCACAACCCACGTGATCCCAAACTGTTAAAACTGTTCACACCCTTCTTGTTGGCGAAGAGAACATTTTGAAGTTTTAAAGCTAATTTCCTGCAATTCAAAAAATGTTGCCATGGGGCAGAGATACAATTTTGCTGTTTTAAAGCACATTTCCTGCAATTCTAAACATTTTGCCATGTCTTATGTGTGATCATATGAACATGGTCCGCCTGTTGAGTATGGGGGGCCTACAGTATACGGCTGCGTTCCTCTGCCCAGGTGTTTCTGACCTATGCCAGATCTTACAACAGCTGCATATTTAAAATATATATATATATTAGTTAACCACATCTTATGTTTTAGCAATCTGATGCCCAACAGCACAGTCAATGGCATGTCACGCAACCATTGGTTGAGCAGTGGAACGCGACCAAAGTGTTGCCACGTGCGAGTGTGCACCAGTGCGACCTTTCAAACAGAGCCAGAGAGACAGTGTGCAACACTACCGGAGGAGGTGAACACAAATACAGGATGCCAAGTAATATATTGAATCATATAATACATAGAATCAATCATTTAATAAAAGTTGCTAGTGTAGCCAGGGCCAGATGACCACATCTGTGCCCCATCGTACCTTCCTCCAGAGTCAACAGAATTATAATGTGGCATGTCCACGTTGAAGTCACTCTTAATACTTCTCCACCAAGCTAAATAAAAATGTAACTCTCTGTCAAGTTTTTAACTTTAGAGCTCACATATAAGTAAGCTGTTTGCCCCTGATTGCCTGGCATACCCATAAATAGCTTTGAGTTAGTGTAAAAGTGACACGAGGAAATCAAAACACATTTCCCTTAAAAAAAAACATATTTAACCTTTATTTAGCTAGGCAAGTCAGTTAAGAGCAAATTCTTATTTACAATGACAGCCTACACCAGTCAAACACAGACGATGCTGGGCCAATTATACGGCACCCTATGAGACTCCCAATCACAGCTGGTTGAGATACAGCCTGGATTCAAATCAGGGTGTCTGTAGTTGGCCTCTAGCACAGAGATGCAGTGACCTAGACCACTGCGCCACTCGGGAGCCTTTGCACAATGTGTGATAAATGTTTAGGCCTACATGCACCAGCATTATTTCCATATACTGTATGGGAATTGCCCTTCAATGGGAGTTATGATACACAATGCCTTCAGAAAGTATTCATACCCCTTGACTTATTCCAGATTTTGTTGTGTTACAGCCTGAATTCAATATGTATTAAATCTTTTTTTCTCACCATTTACATACAAAACCCCATAATGACAAAGTGAAAACGTGAAATATCTATTTTACGTAAGTATTTACACCACTGAGTCAGTACATGTTAGAATCACCATTGGCAGCAATTACAGCTGTAAGTCTTTCTTGGTAAGTCTCTAAGAGCTTTGCACATCTGGATTGCACAGTATTTTCCCATTATTGTTTTCAAAACTCTACAAGCTCTGTCAAGTTGGTTGTTGATTATTGCTAGACAACCATTGTCAAGTCTTGACATAGATTTTCAAGCAGATTTAAGTCAAAACTGTAACTCGGCCACTCAGGAACATCCACTGTCTTCTTGGTACACAACTCCAGTGTAGATTTGACTTTGTGTTTTAGGTTATTGTCCTGCTGAAAGGGGAATTCAAAGCAGACTGAACCAGGTTTCTATTTCATCCTGAAAAATCCCTAGTCCCTACACTCTTAGAAAAAATGGTTCCAAAAGGGGTTTTCAGGTGTCCCCATAGGATAACCCTTTTTGGTTCCAGGTATAACCCTTTTTGGTTCCAGATATATATATTTTTTGCAGTATTACTTTAGTGCCTTTTTGCAAACATGATGCATATTTTTGAATATTTTTATTATTTTCACTCTATCAATTAGGTTAGCATTGTGGAGTATCTATAATGTTGTTGATCCATCCTCACCCCCCCAAATCACAGCCATTAAACCCTGTAACTGTTTTAAAATCAACATTGGCCTCATGGTGAAATCCCTGAATGGTTTCTTTCTTCTCCGGCAACTGAGTTAGGAAGGACACCTGTATCTGTCAGGCTCTGATCTGTTTCACCTGTCCTTGTGATTGTCTCCACCCCCTTCAGGTGTCGCTGATTTCCCCCAGTGTATTTATCCCTGTGTTTCCAGTCTCTCTGTGCCAGTGTATTTATCCCTGTGTTTCCGGTCTCTCTGTGCCAGTGTATTTATCCCTGTGTTTCCAGTCTTTCTGTGCCAGTATATTTATCCCTGTGTTTCCAGTCTCTCTGTGCCAGTGTATTTATCCCTGTGTTTCCAGTCTCTCTGTGCAAGTGTATTTATCCCTGTGTTTCCTGTCTCTCTGTGCCAGTTCGTCTTGTATGTTTTTCCCAAGTCAACCAGCAGTTTTCCCATTTCTCCTGTTTTTTGCTATTCTCCTTTTTCTAGTCCTCCCGGTTTTGACACTTGCCTGTTTCTGGACTCTGTACCCGCCTGCCTGACCTTTCTGCCTGCCTTGACCACGAGCCTGTCTGCCATTCTGTACCTCCTGGACTCTGTACCCGCCTGCCTGACCTTTCTGCCTGCCTTGACCACGAGCCTGTCTGCCGCTCTGTACCTCCTGGACTCTGTACCCGCCTGCCAGACCTTTCTGCCTGCCTTGACCACGAGCCTGTCTGCCGCTCTGTACCTCCTGGACTATGATCTGGTTTTGACCTGTTGCCTGTCCACAACCATTCTCTTGCCCACTCCTTTTGGATTAATAAACATTGTAAGACTCCAACCATCTGCATCTGGGTCTCGCCTTGTGTCATGTTAGTGTCATTGTAGAGACTGGGTGTATGCTGCACCTTCCAAAAATGTAATGAATAACTTCACCATGCTCAAAGAGATACTCAATGTCTGCTTTTTTCTATCCATCTAACAGTAGGTGCCCTTCTTTGCGAGGCATTGGAATCTGTGTTAAAAATGCACTGCTTGAATGAGGACACTTACAGTTAATTGTATGTGTGGGGGACAGAGATGAGGTAGTCATTAAAAATTCACGTTAAACACTATTATTGCACAGTCACAGAGTCCAGGCAACTTATTATGTGACGTAAAGCAAAGTTTTACTTATTGACTGAAGACACTTCAGCTTTTAACTTTTTATTAATTTGTAAAAATATCTAAAAACATAATTCCATTTTTTTAATTATGGGGTTAGTGTGCCGGACTAGTAACTGAAAGGTTGCATGATCAAATCCCTGTGCTGACAAGGTAAAAATCTGTCATTCTGCCCCTGAACAAGGCACTGTTCCTAGGCTGTCATTGAAAATAAGAGTTTGTTCTGAACTGACTTGCCCAGTTAAATAATGGTAAAATAAAAATTCAGGCTGTAACACAACGAAATGTGGGAGAAGTCAAGGGGTGTGAGTACTTTCTGAAGGCACTGTAAGTATATGGTGGGTTTTCCCCTACCATGGCAGATTAGGTATGCCTATTAAGTGCATTAGCAAATGATCCAATGCTGTGGGAAATAATATGGCAGTGTCTGTTCCTGAAATAGTCAAATAAAGTCATGTATCTGTGGTCTGAGCTGTTAATCAAGCTGCCTACATCTGTAATACTGTACAGATCCGCTGACTGTGTCTGATTAGTCAGCAACACAACCCAGGTAGGAAGGTCAAACAGAACTTATGAACCCTTGTTTTCTATCAGACCCAGTAGATTGAATAGGATGATTATAACGTCAGAGGGTGTGCTTGTGGATCTTTAGACTGGAGGCTTACAGTAAAAGCCAACAACAGGATTTCTTGTTTAACTTTGAAGAGTGAACTATGCTGAAGATGAAGAGGATAAAGAGCCATCTAAGGATTGTGGTTTGATGAAGAAGGGGAGTTTAACTGAGGCACAGCTTTGCATCCAGTCAATCACGCCATGTGCATCGTGGCATGTGACCCTCTCTCCTCCCCCTGTGAGTCGCCATGACTTGTCAGAACAGTTCATAGGCGTTGTGTGTGTGTGTGTGTGTATGTCCGTGCGTGCGTGTTTGCGCGCGTGTGTGTGTGTGTGTGCTGGAAAACTCCAGGCGTTATGGTAGAGGGAGAGGCAGTGAGCAGCACAGAGATGAAGTATACAGATACACTATCTCTGCTGATGTTCATTTCTCCTGGGAATGGCAACGTTCTCGCCCAGAGTGGTGTAATAGGTGGGCTATGCTACAGTGGAAGTTTACTCACTACTTTCAATCGTTCAATCGTGACCTCTTGATCACCCAGGTCATTATCGTGATAGATGGTGTGTTTCTCAATGAATAACCTGGTCATATAAAAGTCAAATAAACAAAATGTTTTATATATAATCTTCAAGCATTTCTAGGGACGATGTAGGAGGGACTGGTGTTTCTGCCAATGACTGTATATATGAATGGACAAAGCCATCAATAATGGGACACCATTCAGTCCTGTTTTTGTTGTTGTTGTGTTTTTTTTAAGACTCAACAGCATATTGAAGCCAAATCAGGTCGGTTAAGATGGCGTCACATCCGCAGTTCGAGCTTCTCCAGGAAGTGATGTTGCAGGCCCACTCAGTGCTGCCCCCTCTCATTCAGTAACTCAAGTTGAAGGCAGCCGTTAGCAACTAAATTATCCTTAGAACTTATAATCGTTTGAAGCACATACATCTGGTGTATTAGAAACAATTATTGGTACCATGATTGTCTTCAAAAATGTTTTTTTTTTAAACAAAGGTTGATTTCGAAGATTGCCATTTTTCCATTCACTACAATGGGTATCTTGTTTTCTGCTAACAAATCCTGCAGTACTGCGGTCAGCCTTGAACTTCTGTTGCTTCAATGAGAGGTGGCAGACGTTCTCCTCTGGTTTCTCTCCAGTGATATAACCCGCTTATGTACCAGTTGACTCATGTGTTTCCAGGCAGTGAAGTGATGTCCCCCCATACACACACACAAACCCACGAACATACGCCCGCACGCACACCGAGCCCCTCTCCCTCATCTCCCTCCAGACATGATACCATCACCTTAGCAGCTGGGTAACTAGGAGAGAGAGGAGAGGAGGGGAGATGAGATGGGTGTGAGTTCTACGTATACAGTATCTACCACAGAACCACAGGCACAAGGCCACGGAGCTGGGAGATTTCTCTCCCCCCTCTCTCTCTCTCTCCCCCCCCCCCTCTCTCTCTCTCTCTTGCTCTCTCTCTCTCTCTTGCTCTCTCTCTCTCTCTCTCTCCCCCTCTCTCTCTCTCTCTCTCTCTCCCCCTCTCTCTCTCTCTCTCTCTCTCTTTCTCTCTCTCTTGCTCTCTCCCCCCCCTCTCTCTCTCTCTCTCTCTCTTGCTCTCTCTATTTCTTTTTTCTCTCTTTAAATCTCTCGACAGGGACAAGGCCATGGAGCTTTTCTCTCTTTCGCTCTCTCTATCTCTTTGTTTCACTCTTTCCCTCTCTCTTTTTCTCTCTCTTTCTTTGTTTCACCCTCTCTTTCTCAGTCCTTCAGTTCTCCCTCTATGTGCTAGCCCTGCTGTTCCTCCTCCCCTGGTAATTAGTAGTTCTATGATTATAAGATGGAATGAAATGACAAGCTTTGACTGGGACTGAGCCCTAAAGTGGCAGTTCTGAAAGCTACACACATAGTTTCCCATGCTAACTGCCATAGATCACAGACGACTGCCATCTACTGTCAGTGCTTCCTCTGCTTCACTGTGCCCTCTCTATTATGTTACACAACACAGAGAGAGAGAGAGAGAGAGCCCAGTGCATCTGTCTCCAGTGTTTATGGTTAACAAACGTTACACATGTGATGCGGACACGCAGTGCGGTGGCAGTGAAGCTCTAGGAGGGGTGTGTGTGTCTAGGGGGGTTGGATGCATGTATGTTAGCATGTCTCGTTCGGGCTCTTTGTAGGTCTGACTGGGTTTTGTTTGGTCAGGGGCTGAGCAGGCCTGGTTAGTTGGACTGAATAGTCTCCCCTCCTTTGTTTACTCCATGGTGCTGCAGTGTAGTAGTGACACATCTGTCAGGGCTATGGAGTCTCTATTGAAGCAAAATGCATGACTGAAAGAGAGTGAGAGAGAGAGAGAGAGAGAGAGAGAGAGAGAGAGAGAGAGAGAGGGGAGGCAGAGGGATAAAAATAGAGAGAATGGAGCTCGTGCCTCCACACAAGGCCCCTCACACACCCTCCATCTGGCCCGTGCCTCAACAGATGCTCCTGTAGAGTCCTGTCACCCCCTAAACACACACACGCACACACACTTCCTCTCTCTCACCCCTGTGGCAGCAGGCCGCTCCCTTTCATATCCCCATAAGTCAATCAGCCAAGTAAAACAATTAAACCCATTCAGTCTGTCCCCCGCCCAAAAATGTCCCCTGCTTCTCACTTGTGGCCCCCTCCCCCCTCTGCAGGCATTATCAAAGACTAGCAAAATGCACCATGCACAGCTATGCCCCAGAAACACGCCTAACCATTGCGTACACACACACACACACACACACACACACACACACACACACACACACACACACACACACACACACACACACACACACACACACACACACACACACACACACACACACACACACACACACACACACACACACACACTCTGTGGCTTCTATGTGTGTTTTGTTTTGTATGTTTGTGTGCATGTGTAAGTGAGTGACTGTGAGAGAATGTCACGACGCAGCCTTTCTTTGACTGTGAGTACATTAGCTGCTGTAGCAAGCGAGGAGTAATAGTACGTGCTGAGCATTAAAATGCAGGAGCCCTTGAAAGTTTGGGCGGAGGGTGAAACATAGTGGCAGGCAGCAGCTCTGAACAGAGATTCTGCTGAGTCATTCTCTGACCCACTTTTCACATCTTATTGGCTATAACTTTTTATTCATCAGTTCAGTGTGGGCACCATATCTTCAGAGGGGGGGGTGCACTGAATATCATATTTTCAAAAATTCCCAAAATTGGATTTGGGCAATCTTCGTTTTGTCTCATATCAAGATCTATGCACTTGCTAAAGTGCCAAAATTCAGCATTTTGACATGTCCCTCTGTGCACCTATTTGACTACTAGGAAGATTTTAACCCACTTAAACCCCACATTTCTCAACGTTTTCACCATCAGTGTAAAGCCCTAGTTATTTTGTTGCTTTGACAAAGTCCTCTCTGAAGGTTAGTATTTATTTAATGTAATTAGTGATTTATTTACCTTTGTCCCTCAATTTAAGGTCGACCCTCTTACGTGAACTGAACTCTTGTTTTATTATGGTGAAACTATTCCTTTAAAAAAATCTACAGAAACATTGAACATCTAATTGTCAAATCAGAGTGTAAAAGTAGGTGATCTGGTTCTACGTTTTGTTTTGGGGTGGAAAACTAAGCAGTTCCAGCACAACATGTCAACCCTGTTACCGTAAATAGAAATGTTTTTTTGTCAAGCTTGCATTCAACTGCCACTCCCTATTGTACACAACAAGCTTCCATTCCCCTTGTCACAAGGGGATTTTGGCTGATTTAAGACGAAATCGTCAACCCTGTTGCATTACCATATTTGGCACTTACAGTTTTTTTCATGCGATTTTTGACACACGATTTTTGAAACCTCTCACTCAAAGTGCAAAACTACACACCAAATATCCAAAACCATAAGCTATTTCTTAGCCTTTGACTCAGTTGTCAATTGCATAAAACACTTTTTTTCAAAACACTACATACAATTCTCTACCTAAAACGCAAAAATCTAACAGGAAGCAACTTGCTTTCCTTTTCCAAACGCAATCAATATTCACCAGGTCACACACTCCTCACATGTACAAACACTAATAGTTTAACTGAAGAAATGGGAACAGGTATGCAACTATCTAATTACTATTTTAGCATTACAGTAATGTACTGTAAAATACGTATGACTGCATAGTATTGCATAAACATTTGTAACTTTAAGCCATCCATTTACTGCACTGCATTGAATGAATGAGGTTGGTTATCATGCTGTACTACATTTGTTTGTACATTGTTTACAGTTCCTATGCTGAACACATACTGTGTTTGAATTCTGTACAGAGTGGAATGGCAAAGACATCATGGAGGACGAGGACGCTTGTTTACAGATGTACAAGAGCCTGCTAGATTTGTTGTTTTGGGACAATGTTAGATTTCACCTGGCTGTTCTGGTCCAAAACTGGTTTGCCACCCATCCACAATTTGTAGTTTTGTACCTTCCCCCATATTCACCTTTTCTAAATCCCATAGAGGAATTCTTCTCAGCCTGGCGCTGGAAAGTGTATGACCTCCAACCCTATGCCCGCATGACGCTTCTCCAGCCAATGGAGGACACATGTGGGGACATAGAGGTTGCCTCTGTCCAAGGTTGGATACGCCATGCTAGGAGATACTTCCCTCCATGTTTGGCAAGAGAAAACGTATCTTGTGATGTGGACGAAGTATTGTGGCCAGACCCAGGACCCACACACACAATTGTGTTCTGTACTGTATTCTAAAGAATATACTTTTGGTTTACATATGCTACTGTATACAACTGTAATGTTTGGCCTAATAAATATTTTCTGTTTCTACATTGCATTGGTGTTTACAGTGTACTTGTTACCTCTCCGCAGATTACTTTCACTGTAGAACATTGTATTGAAATGTAGATATAAGCCTATGAAAGAGTGTTTACATGGTATATCCAAAAATGTACTATTATAAAAGCAGTGTGTGCCATTTGATGCAAATGCTTCATTCTGACATGTGTTTATGTCATTTTGAATGCAGTGTTACATTTTGAAGGAGATGTGAGGCATTTTGCATTTTGTGTGTGCAGTTTTGGGATTTGTGTGTAGAGTTTTGAAAAAAAGGAGACCGTTTTGAAAACTTGTATAAGCAGTTGGAAAAATCTGTAATTGGCACTTACTGTAGTCATTTTTTAAACTGAATCTTTTGAGTTGAGAAAACATGTTTTTTATGAAGCATTACACATGCTCTTTATGACAGAATGTTAAAGTTTAGTGAAATCAAAGAACAGAGTAGTTTTTTCAGGGAAAGCTAGGCAGTTGACATCTCCTGAGGAAAAGCTTTGCTTGGGCCCAGTGAGTGAGCCTGCTCTATGGCAGTTGACTTCTCCTGAGGAAAAGCTTTGCTTGGGCCCAGTGAGTGAGCCTGCTCTATGAGAGCCAGGCAGGCGTCTGTCAGTCCTGGGACTATAGCTACCTCTCCACACGGTGTGATGCTGGTCTGGACCAGCCTGCCTGTCATCATCATCACACAGCTCTGCTCAATCAGCCCTCTGCACATGCTTAGTGGAGGGGAACATCGAAAGTCTGACAGACTTCGTTCAGGGGACCTGTTACTGAGGGGCATTCCTATGAGTGCTGAGAGGGTGTGTTTGGGAAAGGGGTGTAAGTGCACTATGTTCCAGGCTGCAGATGTCTGGAGGAGGAGGTTCCTGCCTTTGAATAAAGAATCTGGAATGTGGCCCCCAATACACTGGACCCACAAACACACACTTAGCCAGCCATAACCTCGTCAACCCACTGACACGCACACAAAACTCTGCCACCCCATAAAGCAAGGAATCCTTTATGCACATTTCCTTTCAGGTTTTGTGAGGATAATTCTGTGGACACACTGTTCCTTTTACGCTTTAGCTCAGTTTTGTTCATTTTGTGAGGGAAGATGATTATTTCTAGCCTGTTATCTAATATTCTAGTCTTGGCACTAGTGCTGTGTTGTACCCTAGCTATACTGTTCCTGCAGCCTCTCCCTTGTACTGTTAATATTCTGAATGTGTCTATTTATTATCTTCTGTCATCACCTATGACCACATAGCCTGCTGATACTTTAATCTTCATGACAGGCGGATGCCTCACCTGTGTAGCCTCGCATAGCCCCAGTACACACACACACACCCTAACCCTTAACCTAACCATAACCCTAACTCTGACCTTTACCCTAACCTTAATCCCAAACCATAAACCTAAACCTAAACCTAACCCCTAACCCTAAACCTAACCCCTAACCCTAAACCTAAACTTAAAATAATATTTTTCCTTGTGGGGACTTTTTATTTTACCTTTATTTAACCAGGCAAGTCAGTTAAGAACAAATTCTTATTTTCAATGACGGCCTAGGAACAGTGGGTTAACTGCCTGTTCAGGGGCAGAACGACAGATGTGTACCTTGTCATCTCGGGGGTTTGAACTTGCAACCTTCTGGTTACTAGTCCAATGCTCTAACCACTAGGCTACCCCACCGAATTTTCCTTGTTTTACTACCCTTGACAGGACTTCTGGTCCTTACAAGGACAGTAAAACCAATCACACACACACATCAATACTACATTAGATAAACACGCATATTTATGTGTTCCACATAAATAGTATGAAAAATGTATGCACTCACTACAGTAAGTCACTCCGGATAAGAGCGTTGGCTAAATGACTAAAAAGTCAAATGTAAATGCAAAATGTAATATGCACTTACACAATGTGCACATACACTGCAGCAGGGAAGTGTGAGGCAGATGGGCTAACCACCCACCTTGTTGTGAGGGCATATGTCCTCAGATACACTGGCTAAACAACAGGAGAACAAGGAGCATTTGGTAGTGTGGCTATGCGATTTCTGTGCCTGTGCTTTGCACAGAGAAACCAAGTGGTTCAGGTTGTGGTTGTGACATGTTCAAGAGGACCGTTGTGGTATTCTTTGGTAAAGTTGCTCTTCTGGGGGTTAATGACCTAAAATCCATAATCTTCTAATCCTCCTGAAGATGAAAGGAGACATTGTTTACATACATCCTTCTTCAAAAGAACAGAACATTAGAACCAGTGAGTCAAACATTATACACATGCAGATCAGAGGATCATATTATACTTTGAAGGAGCAGGGCACCCATCCGTCCACACTTCACCCCCCCCCCCGTCCCCGTCCCCCATCCCCCGTCCCCCGTACCCCGTCCCCATCCCCGTCCCACCTTCTACTATTGAATATGTCAGGGACGGGGGAGGGAGGAGAGCCAGGTGCTGCCTCCCTCCTGCAGAGTTCTCCTATTGTAGCCTTTCTCAAAGGAGACAGCTGTTGCGTCTCACACCTCCTCCCTATGTGAGTGCGTCTGTTTGCTATCGTATGCATATCCATTTTTGTGTTTGTATTTGCTTAGACTCCTGAAAGGGGGCCAGCAAGGGGACATCAATGGTCCCCCTCCTTCTCCCCCTGCTGGCCCATCCAAGGCACCACTGGTAACAAGCACGTCTGGGGTTCCAATGAGCCCCCAGTGGGTAGATGGTCTGCCCTTTTGTCCCATCCCAGCACCCCAGATGCCTGTTGGGCTCTCTCCTTCCCCCTCCGTCCCCTCTCTCCACCATCGTATGACCACATTGGCATTAACAGAATGGGGCATGGAATTCTTTTGTTTTCCTCTGCTCTCCATTTTTCTTTTTTCTTTAAACTTTATTTAACTTGGCAAGTCAGTTAATAAAGGAAGGCCTAGGAACAGTGGGTTAACTGACTTTTCAAGGGCAGAACGACAGATTTTTAAATTGTCAGCTCAGGGATTCAATCTAGCAACCTTTCAGTTACTGGCCCAACACTCTAACCACTAGGCTACCTGCCGCCCCTTGAGCTGCAAGAGTGTCTTGATAGGTTAATTTTCTATAGCAAAGTCCAAATGAAGCCAAACTAGTACTGATCGCTACATTTGTACAATATGTATTTAGACCGTTGGTAAACATGACAATGCAATAGGTTATAATGTATGTTATCTAGGCATCTCCCAATGCAGTGTGTGTGTGTGTACATATGTATGTATGTGTGTGTGTTGTTATTAACATACCATGTGACGCTCTCAAAGGGGAATGTGTTAAATCCAATGTTACAGTTGTGTTTTTCTGAGTGTATTTATCTCCTACACCTGTCTGCATTAGATGGTATGTTATTCTAACAGAGCTAGTAAGACAAGAGCCCCCCAGGCCACAGAAATGTCATGTTGAATCCATGACTGCCACTACTAGTTGTCTCTGTCTGCCTGGAAGGCAAAGGAACCTGCCTTAGAAGAGGACAAATTCAAATACATCTCTTTATTTCGAAGCTAAGGCAATAGGCAATAGAAAATTACACCTTAGAAAATATTTTCTGGATGTTTATTTATATATATTTCTGATGTTTAATGCAATGTCAGTGTCCCGTATATGTCTTGAATGGGTGATGAATGTGTCGGTGATACGGAGCAGATTCAATTTGGGGTGACCCGGCTCCTAGCAGTGACCCAGAGGGGTGTGTGCGGAGCTGGAGGTCAGCTGAGTAGAGCTTGAGAGGATTAGAAGCAGGGGTCAAGGTCCTACGGAGAGGAACATGTAGAAAGGGGGGTAGACTAATCATGGGACAGCACACCTCCACTACACTGTGTGTGTGTGTCAATGTGCTAAATGTTTTCGCTAACCATAATGTGATACAGCTGTGGTTATTCCACTTGAACTCTTCATTACCACAGTCAATGTAAATTTCCAGCCTGTAGATTTCAGACCAGAGACGTCTAACGTACGTCACCATTTAACATATTGTACATTTAATTTATGATGTATACCAGTACACCTCAGGCAGAATAACTTGACCAAGTGCATTCCAGCAGAATGCTTTGTGGTGATGATTTGATTGGAGTTGCAAAACATTTTGTCTGTATCTTGGTTATACAGTTAGCCTGAGGTGGAAGCAGCAGCATCATCTTCTACATTATAAATACAGAGGATGAATATTTCATCTGGCACTTCATAGGGCAGCTCAACAGCCAGGGGTCCTTAGTCCTCTCTCACACGGAGGCATGGGTTGTGGTCCAAACACTTAAAAGACACACCCTGGTCCACTTACCCTCACCTTATGCCCTTGGGGAATCGCCGTTGCCATCTTGGAGGGTGGTCCAAATGATTAGCCAAGCAAGGGAAGTTTGGAACGTAAGTCCCTCAGCCCTCGTTTTTAGTCGGCTTTCCGAATGAACAATTATGTTCACGCTGGGGCCTGAAACTCCCCATAATTCAATTTGCAACAATTGTAAATCCGCTAAGAAAAGTCTCAGAAAACTTAAAAACAACATCAATGGAGAAGTCAACATACAAGTGTAAGTAAGAACAAATGCAAATAAGTCCGAAATGTTGCTACTACCTGAAAAGTAAATATGTTTTTGTTTGATTATCTTTTGGAAATTGTAGAAATAAAACATTTTCCTTCTTCAGAAGTTCCAGCTAGGCAGGCTAACGTTAGTTAGCTAATTAATTTGCTAGCTATCATACAGTAAGCGTATAATAATAATGATATTTAATTTAAGTAGACATGCTCTCGTAATTGAATGTAGCGCATATAAAGCACCCACAAGCCACCAGTGGCTGAAAACACAATCATCGCGGGATGAACGAGTGACAAAGTGTAGTCCATTAAACATCATTCCTTCTTCCCTCACCCCTCGCCCTGCAAGTGTATACTCGTCAGACGTCATGATACGTCATCAGAAGTGTCCACTTCTGGGACAGCACACCTCCACTACACCACTGAGGGGATAGGGTGTGTCTTTTAAGTGTTTGGACCACAGCCGCGGAATGAGTTTGAGTGGTAAGGCGAAAGCAACTGACTATAGACAGGGGTCAGGGTTCTGGTCTAGAAGCACGGTTTCTACTGCTCCTACAGTTTGCTACTGCAGTTTCCTGGCCCAGAAAGACCATTTCCATACACGGCCACATAGAGAAGACAGATTTGAAAATTCCTAATACGACACTTTAGTCATCACTTTTGTGCAGAATACGTTTATTTAATTATTCAAATAATTGTCGCTCAGGCCGATTAATTTGCAACAGCCAGAAGTCTGACACTAATATGGTTTTCCAACAGCAAGACTCAAATCAACATTGCAGTCTTGTCGTTGTTTAAAAAAAAAGTTCTGTATAATGTTGAAATAAACATGTCCCCCCCCCATGTCAGACACTCACAAACTGAAATCATATGTGTGTTCCTTGTACAATCAATTACTGAGAGAGAGCCTCAAATATCATATTCATTTCTATATAGGCTATCCGCTGCAAAGCCTACAAGAAATTGGTTCCTGTTTCAGTCATGTCTTTGGTCACATTCGCGTGGGGTGGCCGTGGGTCAAACAAAAAAACTCTAATGATTGGTTGACAATAGAGCCTTCCACAATGCAGGCGATGGCTGCAGGATGAAGCTGATAAAGAGCAACAGAAACTTGCAGTCAAAAGTGAATGACCTTTGATCACATGTAAAGGTAATGCAGTCGACATGTAGGCGCAAGTCGGACAATTTTCACCCCCATAATGCAACACACTTTGAAAAACTTGACAAAAGGGATCCGCTCGAACATGCCCATGTACATGCTCACAGAACGAGTTTCTCATGTTTGATTCATGCCTATGCTGATGCTGTGTTGTGGCTGATTGCATGTGGGCTGAGTGTGTAAATGAGATAACATGGCTGTTATGAAGAAGTGTTGGTGGAGGGTAGGGATGGAGGCCTGGAAGGATGGGAGGGAGGAGAAGAGAAGTGGGACATATGGGTAGATGACATCCCAGAGATGAAGTGTAATCTTTGTGACAGCTGATGATGTAAAAAGGACTTTATAAAATAATTGTATTGGTTGATTTGTTGATCTTCACATAGAGAGATTTATTGTACAACAATTATACGTTATGGTTAGCAAAACCTGTTGAGTGTAGGGGGCAGTATTTTGATGTTTGGGTGAAAAACACTCTAAAGTTTTCAAAACTGTCAAAATATTGTCCGTGAGTATAACAGAACTGATATTGCAGGCGAAAACCTGAGGAAAATCCAACCCAGAAGTGCTGTTTTTCCTGAAAGCTCCCTGTTCCATTGCCTGCCTTCACTCCATTTAAAGGGATATCAACCAGATTCATTTTCCTATGGCTTCCCCGTGATGTGAACAGTCTTTAGACATAGTTTCAGGCTTCTATTTTGAAAAATGAGCGAGAAAGATCACTTCGCGTCAGTGGATGGCTGGGTGCCAGCCGCATTTTGCATGTGCAACAGCTTGGAGCAGACATATCTCTCTCTCTCCTATTGAAGAAGCTACAGTCCCGGTTGAAATATTATCGATTATATATTGTAAAAACAACCTGAGGATTGATTATAAAAACGTTTGACATGTTTCTACGAACTTTACGGATACTATTTTGAATTTCCGTCTGCAATGTCGTTGTCGTGACCGCTCGAGCCTGTGGATTTCTGAACATAACGCTCCAACCCAACGGAGGTATTTTGGATATAAAAATAATCTTTATGGAGCAAAAATAACATTTATTGTGTAACTGGGAGTCTCGTGAGTGCAAACATCCTCAGATCATCAAAGGTAAGCGATTTAATTTATTGCTTTTCTGACTTTCGTGACCAATCTACTTGGCTGCTAGCTGTTTGTAATGTGTTGTCTACTGAGAGAGGTGTCCTTACATAAACGCTTGGTATGCTTTCGCCGAAAAGCTTTATTGAAATCGGACACGCCAGGTGGATTAACAACAAGCTAAGCTGTGTTTTGCTATGTTGCACTTGTGATTTCATGAAAATTAAATATTTTTAGTAATTTATTTTGAATTTGTCGCTCTGCAATTCAGCAGATGTTGACAAATGATCCCGCTAACGGGGTGGGAGCATCAAGAAGTTTTACCATCTGATAAACATATGTTGTGCAACTAATACATATGTTCTACAGTTATATATATATATATAAACCTGAAAACGTGTTGTTATTGCTATATCCCATGTTGTTATTGATGTGACATCGTATAAGGTGGTGATAGTGCTGTGGGTGTGAGCAGGGCAGGACTAGACCTATGAGCTGATGTTGATTTGATTTGATTTGATTTAGGGGCCAAAAGGTCAGACTAGTGGTCAAGTAGTGACACCTGCTGGACATAGAAATAGTGAAACTTTCTCTCTCTCTGTCTCTTTTTTCTTTCCCTTTAGCTCTGAAAAGTGATTGAAATGGTTGTAATGTAAAAGCTTCCTTCACTACTAGACTTTACCTGACCCATTACCATCTAACCCTCCCCCCATTCAATTCATTCCTGAATTCATTAGGACTACAACCAAAACACAGCATGCTGAAATAGTTCCTTGCTACTGGGGAAGCATTTTCATCCTCTCAGCTCCTGTAAGGGTTAAGAGCTCATGCATAATGAAACGTGGTCCATGTGATCGTTGCTCATTAAGAGATGGTTGACTAGGTCCTGGGGGGCTCTCAGAGAGAGAGGAGGGCCATGAAGGGTTAATGAGTCATCCCTTTTTCTTCCGATAGTGTTAAAGGTCTGTGCTGGGAATCTGTGAACCTGCCACTGTATATACACTATGGGCCAGTTCTGTTTGAATATACAGAATTTAACATGGGGGTATGGTAAACTCTGATGTATTCTCTCAAACTTTGACCTGAGCTGAAGAACAGCAACCCAGTAAGGTTGCAATATTTATGTCTGTATAATTTTCTGAGCAGTACTTGCTTAACCTCCAGCTTATACTTGCTTATACTTGCTTAACCTCCAGCTTATACTTGCTTATACTTGCTTAACCTCCAGCTTATACTTGCTTATACTTGCTTAACCTCCAGCTTATACTTGCTTATACTTGCTTAACCTCCACCTCCAACAATACAGGACAGGTTAGGCTGAGGGAATGAGGAGACTTGTAGAGTTTACACATAGTTTACAAAACAGAGCTCCAAGCACTGTCTCCCTCGGAATGCCTGCTGGGTAGATTGACAGGGCCGCGTTTCTCTCAATGGACAGCAGATGCCCCCTGTGACTCCTTTTATCTCTGTTTTCATTTCCATATTCATTCTTCAATAGATTTTATTTTTCCTTCCCTTTCTTCTGAGTGTGGCATCAATGTCATTAAAATTCATATTCATGCTGTTTATGCAGATGTTTCTCCACAGCGTGTTCCAGAAACAGTCAAATCGAAATCAAATCACATTTATTTATAAAGCCCATTTTACATCAGCAGATGTAAAAGTGCTTATACAGAAACCCAGCCTCAAACACCAAACAGCAAGCCAAGCAGATGTAGAAGCACGTTGTCACTGCATGATTATCTGCTGCTGCTCTCCCCCCATCCCTCAACCTCTAGATCTTTCTATGCAGATGCTGCTAGCAGATTCCAAGCAGACAGCATTGTCTATTTGAAACGCTTTACTGACTGTAGTTCAAAGACCGTGTGTTATTGTATTACCCATGCCCTCATAGAGCTCTGCCTGAAAATCACCACGAGGAATCAGCCTGATGATAGCAGAGGACAGGGGGTATATAGTATGTTAGATCCTCTGGTGCTCTTTACAGGGCCAACAGATGACTTCTGTGTGACTGTTTGGCTGCAGCCCTCCCTGAGTGTCTTGTTGAACGTCCTCTACGGCAGAGGTGGAAAAAGTACCCAAATTGTCATACTCGAGTAAAATAAAATACTAAAAGTCTAAAAGTGGCTGGTTTTAAGTGTACTTATTAAATACAGTGTGGGAAAATACTAAATTGTCATACCTGAGTAAAAGTAAAAAGTACTATACATCAAATTCCTTATATTAAGGAAAACAGACAGTACGATTCTCTATTTATTTATTTATGGACAACTCCAGACATAATTCCCAAACACAGTATTTGTGTTTAGTGAGTCCGCCAGATCAGAAGCAGTAGGGATGACAACACAGTATATTTCGAATGCTCAGGCTGTCCCTTCTGAGCATTCAAAATGTAAGGAGCTTTGGATGTCAGCGAAAATGTATGGGAGGAAAAAGTACATATTGTCTTTAGGAATGTAGTGGAGTGAAAGTAAAAGTAGTCAAACATATGAAGTGTAATGTACAGATAGCCCCAAAAACAACTTAAGTATTTTAAAATATTTTCTCTTAAGTACAATTACACCACTGTTCTACAGTCATACCTCTAATGTAATGGCTTTGTATTTCACTGCCTGCCATACTGAACAGTTGAAGTAAATGGGTTTATGTGTGCGCTT
Source organism: Oncorhynchus masou masou (assembly GCF_036934945.1). Taxonomy (NCBI): domain Eukaryota; kingdom Metazoa; phylum Chordata; class Actinopteri; order Salmoniformes; family Salmonidae; genus Oncorhynchus; species Oncorhynchus masou. The sequence goes on from NC_088232.1 coordinate 31,059,467, forward strand.
TCTCAGCCAGAGAGGCTACATTTTTCTTGTGAAATCTCATTTTGAATGCATGACACTGAAAATATTATAGCAGCTACTGTAGCTTTACACTTCTTCCCAGCAGGAAGTCACAGTGCCAAGTAGGGTAACCCATTGCCAAGCCAGTACGGGTTCACTGAGGTCACTATGAAGAGGAGAAGATGCTGGGCACAATACACACATCCGTATCCTATCTACGCTCCAGTGTCTCCAGTGTCTCTCTGTGTTCAATGCTGCCCAGAATAATAAGGGAAAAAGCAACGGGGCCCATCTGATCTAGAATCTAATCTAGGCTTCATCATACTGTAAGGAGTTAGGACAAAACTGGAGTTATTTGTATTATACTGACTCAAAATTAGTCATCTTGCCCCTCCCAGTGGTCAGAATTGGTACTGAATTTAAGGGGAAAAGGCAGATTTTTTCTTTCTTTATTGAAGATATTCAGTTAATATCTCCCCTCTTCAGATGAAAATGTTGAGTGTGCCTTCACTGATCCTGGCCATATGATCTCAGTAGCAAGGGAAGTACGGTGGTCAGTCAACACTCTCAACAGTCTCTCCTATTCAGACTAATGCAATTTCAGCCCTAATCTGATCAGTAAAGTGTCTGCCGGACTCAGGTCTTCCTGTCTGCAGGCTGCTAATGGGCCTCCTGACTGGGGGTGTTAGCATGAAGGAGAGGCTCTGTGACTGGATGGGACACAGGGAATTGACGTGACCTTCATAGACCTGAGAGGAGAAGAAGACAGGAGTTCCAGGAATGAGATAGAGAGCACATACATTCAGAGGAGATCAGAGTCACATGCAGCAGCCTCAAAGCAAATGAGGAGTCTTCGGTAATTAGAGCTGTCAATGAATGAGATTATAGGACATGAGAGTGGTGCTTTTATATTCTATAGGTGGGGGGGGAACACGAGGGTTTACGATGAGAGTTCATTCTATTTATGTTGATTTTATATGTTCTCTGTGATTTCACTGATAATGGTTTACTGAGACAAAGCATGTACTTAACACTTTTAAAACTGCATTCAAACTTCATCTAGGAGCAAACTTCTACTTATTGTCACAATGATATCCATTTTCCCTTGTCATCTTTTATTATTTCCTCTCTCTCTCTCTCTCTCTCTCTCTCTCTCTCTCTCTCTCCCCATCAGGTGGCGCTGTGGTTTAAGTTTTTTTATTTATTTTTTATTTTTATCTACTCTTCACTGTTCATTCAATCCATAAAACAGAACACCAGGCACTCTGCATCGATGTCATCCCAGACCACGGTTAGGCACCATACACACCTGAGCTTCAGTCTCACAACACAACAGGACTGTGTTCCCAGCAGCCATCCATTCCAGAACTTCCTTGGGTAAATACTGTATGTTACTGGATTTTACTTCCTGTCTGCGATTGTGATCAAATGGAGTGCAGGAGCGACCAGATGATAGGCTTCAACTTTCTTCGTTTTAGTTTTTAATATAATGCCAGCACAGCTACATGGAAAGTAAAGGAGAGGCTGGAAGAGAAGAGAGAAAGAGGCGAGGAGAGAAGAGAAAGGGAGGAGGGTAGTAGAGGAGAGAGTAGTAAGTGGAGGGAGGTCTGTACTCCTGTAGGAAACCTGTTCAACTTAATGTTTAATAAGCTACTGGTCACAGAGCCAGGGTAACTCAATCCTCTCAGGAGACAAATGGTGTGTGTTTCTCTGTGTGCGTTTCTTACGTGTGTATGAATGCATATATATGACTATGGCCTGTGTAAATCAGATGCACCGTTGATTAGCTGATCCTAAACAGATCTGTTGTTCAAGTCATTGATAGCTTTCATCATGAATCCCTCCACCACACAGTCTCTGAGGAGGGGAAAGTAATAATAAATGTTACCTCATCAGCGGTAGTTTGACACATCTTTTCACATGATTCATTACTCTTCACAGCCTGCTGCTCTTCCTGTCTCTCAGAGGTGATATGATTAATCATTTAGCAGTAAAATGCAAATATCAGACCTGGGACCAATACAGTGGGTATCATAAATATTCACGACCCTTGGATTTCTTCACATTGTATTGTGTTACAAAGTAGATTCAAACAGATTTAAGTCATAATTGAAACTAGGCCAATCAGGAACATTCACTGTCTTCATGGTAAGCAACTCCAATGTAGATTTGGCATTGTGTTGTAGGTTATTGTCCTGCTGGAAGGTGAATTACTCTCCAAGTGTCTGGTGTAAAGCAGACTGAAGCAGTCTTTCCCATTTCTTTTTATCCTGAAAAACTCCCCAGTCTTTGCCGATATCAAGCATACCCATACCATGATGCAGCCACCACCATGCTGGACAATAAGAAGGCAGTTTACTCAGTGATGTGTTGTGTTGGATTTGCCCCAAACATAAGGCTTTGCATTTTTTATATATATATATATATATATCTATATATCTATATATCTATATCTATATCTATATCTATATCTATATCTATATCTATATCTATATATATCTATATATATATATATATATATATCTGTCATTTAGGTAATTATTGTGGAGTCACAACAATGTTGTTGATTAATCATCAGTTTTTTCCCATTACAGCCATTGAACTCCGCAGCTGTTTTAAAATCGTCAATGGCCTCATAGTGATGTATCTTTGATGTGGCTGGGTGGTTTAATACATCATCCATAGCGCAATTATTAACTTGACCATGTTTTAAGTGATACATAGTGACCATGCTTTAAGTGATAATGTCTGATTTGTTATTCTTACTCATTTAACAATCACTGTCCTTCTTTATGAGGCTTTCAAAAGGTTCCTGATCTCTTTAGTTGAATCTGTTCTTTAAATGCAATACTTGACTGAGGGACCTTACAGGTGTTGTATGTATGGGGGACAGAGGAAGGGGTAGTCATTTAGAAATCATGTCAACCTCTATTATTTCAGTCCATGTAACCTATTTTTTGACATTTTACTCCTGAACTAATTTAAGCTTGCCTTAACAAAGGGGGTGAGTACTTCTGCAATGACTATATTTGATTTAGTTTTTATTAACTTGTACAAATGTAGAATTTTCTTTTCACTTAATCTCTCAAAATGTGTCATTGACCTCAACAATTAGGGCCCCAGGACCAGTGAAAGCAAAACAACCATATTTTACAGTAGGTATGTTGTACTTTTTTGCATTTGCATCTTTCTTTTGATGTCAAACCCACCGCTGGTGTGCATGGCAAAAGACCGAGCCAGCCCTAGTCTTTTGGGGGCCTGTCATCTACTTTCCTAGCTTGCCAGACAGTTTTCTTTTGCTAACGTTAGCTAGCTAGCTACTGTAAATGTTATTGTAGCTTTGTAATAGGTGTCGTCGGAAGGACCAAGGCACAGTGTTCTTTGAGTTCCACATAATTTATTAACAAAGTGAAACTTTAGAAAATACAAAACAATAAAGAATACAACGCCCGAACAGCTTCGTTGTCCAAACTACCTGCACACCAACAAAGAACAAGATCCCACACAGAAGGAGGGAAAGGGCTGCCTAAGTACAACAATAGACAGCTGCCTCTGATTGGGAACCAGACTCGGCCAGAAACAAAGAAATAAAGAACATAGAATTCCCACCCAAATCACACCCTGACCAAACCAAAATAGAAACGTAAAAAGGCTCTCTAAGGTCAGGGTGTGACATTTTTTTTTTAATTGACCTTTATTTAAATAGGCAAGTCAGTTAAGAACAAATTCTAATTTTCAATGACAGCCTAGGAACAGTGGGTTAACTGCCTGTTCAGGGGCAGAACGATTTGTACCTTGTCTGCTCAGGTATTTGAACATGAAACCTTTTGGTTACTAGTCCAACGCTCTAACCACTAGGCTACCCTGCCGCCCCAACCAGCTGTTTGTATGTAGCTTGCACATCAATGGCATCCCTGAAGGAGATTTTCTTTTATATTTCCAACTAGGTGAAGTACTATGAAGGCACCACTGATCTCGACAAGATGCGCAACATTCAGAAAATGTCACAATTCAGGGTAACATTAAGCAGTTCACTTCCATTAGATAACTGGACAGATTTAGCTATGTACAACCATTTTTCAACAACCATTTTCCATCTAGCTAGTTGGTCATCTGCATGTTGCTAGCTATACATTTAGTTCATTGGAGGCTGCTGAGGGGACAATGGCTCATAATAATGTCTGGAATGGAGTTAATGGAATGATATCAAACATGTTTCCATGTGGTTGATACCATTCCATTGACTCAATTTCAGCCATGATAATTAGCCGTCCTCCCCTCAGCAGCTTTCACTGATATAGTTATGTCTCTCATTATGAGGTGTCTAGCTATAAGTTATTAAACCTGATCAATCAAATGGATAGGTGTAAGCAATTATGGTCATTCCAAATGAGAGAGAAACAGAGAGGTGGGAAGAGAGTGGAAGGCAGACAAAGAGAGAGAGAAACAGAGAGGTGGGAAGAGAGTGGAAGGCAGACAGAGAGAGAGAAACAGAGAGGTGGGAAGAGAGTGGAAGGCAGACAGAGAGAGAGAGAAACAGAGAGGTGGGAAGAGAGTGGAAGGCAGACAGAGAGAGAGAGAAAGCAGCAGTGCAATTGTACTTAGACTTGAGTATTTCAACAACTCTTCTCTTACAACTTGTTAGTCAATCATATCTACCTTACGGAGGAAGGATGGCCAGCCACACAGCAGGGTGATGTTTACTAAGGAGGAGAAGGAAGCCGTGCTGACCGAGATGCATGCTGGACATTTCGGAGTGAAGCACATGAGTCACAAAAGCAGAAATAGAGATAAAATGAAACACTAACCTTTGATGATCTTCATCAGATGACACTCATAGGACTTCATGTTACACAATACATGTATGTTTTGTTCAATAAAGTTCATATTTAAATCCAAAAATCTCAGTTTACATTGGCGCGTTGTGTTCAGCAATGTTGCGCCTCAAATATCGGACGAATTTGCAGAGAGCCACATCAATTTACAGAAATACTCATCATAAACTTTGATAAAAGATACAAGTGTTATGCACATAATTAAATATATACTTCTCCTTAATGCAACCGCTGTGTCAGATTTCAAAAAGGCTTTAAAGAAAAAGCACACCATGCAATAATCTGAGTACAGCGCTCAGACACAAAAACAACCCATACAGATACCTGCCATGTTGTGGAGTCAGTAAAAGTCAGAAATAGCGTTATAAATATTCACTTACCTTTGATCTTCATCAGAATGCACTCCCAGGAATCCCAGTTCCTCAATAAAGTCCATAATTTATGTCCAAATACCTCCTTTTGTTAGCGTGTTTTCTTCACAAATCCAAACTCACGAGGCACGGGCAAGTCCAGGCGAAAGTTCAGTCCAAAAAGTTATGTTACAGTTCGTAGAAACATGTCAAACGATGTATAGAATCAATCTTTAGGATGTTTTTATCATAAATCTTCAATAATGTATCAACCAGACAATTCCTTTGTCTTTAGAAATGCAATGGAACGCAGGTCGCTCTCACGGCCACGCTCGTGACCAGCTCATGGCCTTCTGCCAGACACCTGATTGAAACAGCTCCTCCTTCACAGTAGAAGCCTGAAACAAGACTGTTGACATCTAGTAGAAGCCTTAGGAAGTGTAATATGACCCCATAGACACTGTATATTGAATAGGCAATGAGTTGAAAAACTACAAACCTCAGATTTCCCACTTTCTAGTTGGATTTTCTCAGGTTTACGCCTGCCATAAGAGTTCTGTTATAGTCACAGACATCATTCAAACACTTTTAGAAACTTCAGAGTGTTTTCTATCCAAACCATCAACTAATAATATGCATATATTCGCTTCTGGGCCTGAGCAGCAGGTAGTTTACTCTGGGCACGCTTTTCATCCGAACATGAAAATGCTGCCCCCTATCCCAAACAGGTTTTAAGGTGAATATAAAAAATCACAGATATTAACTATTTGCATTTTCACAGAAAATAACCTGAACGTCACGACTTCTGCCGAAGTCAATGCCTCTCCTTGTTTGGGCGGTGTTTGGAGGTCGACGTCGCCGGTCTTCTAGCCATCGCCAATCCATTTTCCATTTATTTTGTCTCGTTTTCCACACACCTGGTTCTCATTTCCCTCATTATGTGTTGTGTATTTAACCCTATGTTTCCCCCATGTCTTTGTGTGGCATTGTTTATTCTGTTTCATGTATCTGCACGTTAGACTGTTGTGCTGGGTTATATCAACCCGTATTGTATTTTGTTTTAGTTGTGCCGTGTAGTTTTGGTTCGCCTAAATAAAAGGCTTTGTTTGCTACCCAATATCTGCTCTCCTGCGCCTGAATCCCTTACAGCCATTTATGCATACCTGACACTGAAGCTAGTTTTAGTTTCCCTAACACTGATATTTTGATCTGTCTTCCTAGGGTTACCACGGTGGAAGCCAACAATCTTCTACAGTTGGACAGTCTACCACTGAAAGCCCTGACGTCCTACACTTCAGTGAATCCCAATAGACATGTATGTTAAGCTTTGGTTGACATTTGAGAAAGCAAGAAATTATAGTTATGCTGAGCTTATAAAAATGTACCTCTTCAATTTATCTCTCCAAATGACTTTAGGACCATCGACTGTCAGAGCCCCCCAGGAGGTATCCCATCCACCAGAACCTGTGAGTTCAGATCAGTCTGATTGTCACTGCTCTGAGTTGGAGGGGGACCAGCTTGAGATAGGCTATACCTTCTAAAAGTGTTGAAAGATACATACATTTATAACACCACACAAATCCATCACATTTTCAAACAGTAAAGTGTAACCTGTGTGTTTGCTGGTTTAAGTCTCTGTCTCCTACCCTGTTCCCTTTACTCTGCTCCTGTTCTCCAGGACCTAGAGGTGAGAGAGACATGGATCCACCTGATGTCCTCCTTTACCAACCACCCTCCAACGTTTCATTAAATCATCTACTGTTATTGTAAAGTTGTCATTATCTGCTAAGAAGGTTTTCTTCTATCATACAGGGCAATATTTGAGATACACAGATTAACTAAAAACACTAGCATTGCAAACACAGCAGTGCCTGGACTTTGCAGTCTTCCTCTTCAAGTCCCCTTTCCGAGAGTGGCTGCCTGTTGAGAACAAGTGACAGGCAGAACCTCCCACCCAGACAGCAACCACCTCCTTTATATTCCACACACCATAATTCAGTATTTCAGTCGATGATTGCCATGTGAGTGTACAAAAAATCTGTGAAAATAAATGATTGACACAACTGTAGCAAAAAATATCAGTTTATGTATTAAAATCTTAAGTATTGCCAGGTTGGTTTTCACAGCTGTTTCACAAGGTGTTCATTATTGTAAGTCGTAAGGTGTCCTTTGATGGAATTTATTTGGTCCACATTATTCATTGTTTCCTTGGACCTGCTATAGATTCATATATATTCAACCACAAGGGTGTACTGATGAGCTATGCGAGATCTATTTTTTAAAAATCATAATAGAGGACTACTGAAATTATATTATATCAGTGTAAATAAGGAACGGGCAGGTTGAAATACAAACATGACAGCCAGACAAGCCAGTGTATGAATCAAATGGATTTGCATATGAATGGAGTGGAAATTTGCTGACTTCATGATCTGTAAGCAACCTTAATGTGTCAAGAAGATTACACATTTTATTTGCCATTTCTGAAATGTAGCAACGTTAGGTGGCTAGGCTAATTTAGCAACCTAAAAATGTGTAGCTGACATGGGCTAATTGAGTGACTGTCAGTGACTGACAACAAGTGAAAAACTGCCGATGCCCATCCAAATGTCGAAACTGCACTTTGTAAGTTCTACTATTCTAGCTCTCCAAAGTAGGTTCAAACCCTGACTAAGTTCCCCCCTAAAAACATTGCCATTTTTATTTTTGAGGGGGCCCTACCGGCCGGGGGCCCTAAGCGACCGCATATGTCGCTCATGCCTGGAACCGGCCCTTGCCAAAGGGCTGTATTTTCATGTCATCTGACCATAACACCGGATACAATCCAAGTGCCAATGCAGTTAAGCAAACTCCATGCATTTACATTTGTTGGATGACATGAACATAGGAAATCAAGGATCTGGAAAGATTCTGTAATGAGGAAAGGTCTAAGGCTCAGTGCCGTTATCCTCGCAAGGGGAAGGTAATTGAAAACGGGTGCCAATCATTTTCACCCCTATCTTTTTGAATGACTTGTTAGCAATTGTATTAGCATAAAATAATATAATTTCCCAATTTAGCATACAATATAGCTCAGTATTTGTATAATTTATTTTATACAGTCTTTATACAGCGATCCTGCTGTGTCAATGGCTATTCTCCCCTCTGGTCACGTGATCCTCTGGCCTGTACCTCTGGCCCTGCCTCCTGTGCCACAGATTGAGTTACAGGCCTGCTAAAGCGTCTGATCTATAATTCATCTACTCATGTCAGATATAACAGAGAAACAGGATGGGGTGGGGGGACCATATGCACAACTGCACTGGGGTCAATAAGTGTTCACTCAAGACACACACGCACACCTGTGTTCGCACACATGCACAAACACGCAAACAGGCACGTACACACACACACACACACAAAAGGGCAGCATAAGATGGGACTTTACCCAATGCGGTGCAGTCATCACTGCTTTTTCACCATCTTGATCAAGAATATAGTCTAACCTGCCTTCAATGCAACATTGTAAAATACTTTTTTAACATAACATCCGTCTGTTTCTCCCTGTTGCATCTCACAGGCATCTCAAGAGCTACCATGGTCATTGTATTGGATTAACAACATGTAGTGGAAGTTAGGAATTCATCTGAAGTAAAGGGAGCCCAGGCAGTGGTCAGATCCTGTTCCTCCTGTGAGACCTGAATTTAGCCATGAGTCTGTGTGTGATACATCACTCTATACCACAGCATGTGGAGGAGGGGGACAGGAGGTTTCAGAATGACCCTGTCCACACACACAAAGCCTAGGGGTATGTGAGGGGTATGAGAGCAATAATAGCCCTGCTTAAAAATAAAGGGGCAAAATGACAGTGGAGTATTCCATTACAAAGAGCTCCTTTGGACAAATACGAGGGCCAGAGCTTTGAAGAGTGCTCACAAAAGACGGCCACGTCCCCCCCTCTCCGATCGGGTTCCCATTATTCGCAGGCCACACGGTAGAGAGAGCAGGAGGGGTTTGAAGTGCCAGTCAGAAGCCACTCGTGTGTGTCCTGGCTGTTTGACCCATACCTGCAGTATGCTGCATGAAACAAACACACTCACTCACCTATTCTTTAGGCAAATATGCAGTACAAGAACAAAATAGTTTTCTCCTTGTTTTCTTTCAAGCATCAAAATTGGGTTTAAAATTGGTGTGAGTGTGTGTACGAGTGTGTGTGTGAAGGACAATGGAGGAGGGGGGATAATCTCCCCTGTCTTATACTAGTGTCCTGTCCAGTCATGTTGCTGTCCCATTTCTGTCTGTGTGTGGTGTCCCGCAGACAGCCTCTGTAATGTGTATCTGTAGGGTTAATGGCCATGGTGTTGAACCCCTATATAGGTCATTGGTAGCAACTCCCCTCTGCCCCTGAGCCCCACCTCTCATATCTGCATCATAGGTGGGTACTGCAGCCAGGTCTTAGCGTGACCTTTAGGAGAGTGGTCCACCGCCCAGGGTGACTCATAATCTGTTTTAGATTATTCCAATGAATGTTTCAGCACCTTCAGTAAAGCCCCTGACTCCCTGGAGTTTATAGGCTTCAGTGACATCATGCAGGGTAGGAGGTTGGGTGTTACCCAGAACAATGGTTCTGTGGCAGTCCCTCCTGTGTTGCAGCATGGCAGGTGCTTATCAGAGCCTCCAGCCCTCTGGACCACTATTTTACTCAGAACCAGCCCTGGGAGGAGAACCAACCCTGCCCCGGCACCGGTCTGTTTAAACACCACATTGTTATGTCCGGCTGTGTTCTGTTAGATTGAGATCTGCAGTAGAAAGTGGAATTTCCTTAACCCACTTCAGCCTCTACCGCCGCCTCCTAGTCCACAGAGTACATTTCTACCCCATCACTCAATGCAACACAAATGTCCCTGTATTAACAATGCTATTGATAGCACATGATAACATTGGGCCTTGCCTCTTTGACCTTGTGGTTTCAGAACATGTTCCCATATGTTATTAAGAATGAATGATGTACTGTATGTGCACATTTGTTGGGGTTACAAGGTCGAAGTGGGTTCATATGTTATCAGTAGAATTGACCTGAACCTAGAAACCCTCTCCCAGTGTAGAGAAACTCCTGGTTCATGTGACTAACGGATGTAATTTAGTCTAATTTAAACACCTGAGGGGTATCAAATCCCCTCACACAAAGACATTAAAGACATGCTTTAGGAGAGCAGGATTTTCTGATCCCCACTGCCCCCCTTGGGACCTACAGTTATTATGCCTTCTATACCAAACTGCTGCTCTAGAACCTGACTGACTGGCGTATGGAAGCTGGTGTGTTGTGTCATGCCGTCTAAACTGATATTAACATAGTCCTCTGTTGTTCATCTGTCCCTTAGGTCCTCTGGATTCAGCGATGCAGATAAGGATCAGAACATCTCCAATAATGCAGGTTAGAGGGAAAGTGAAACCAAAAACTCGAATGAGAAGAGAAAGTATGGTATTAGTGCTCTGTCGTCCTAAAAATAGAGCTATTCATTCTAGTTCTGTGGATGTAGTTCACCTGGCTCTTACAGTTTATCATCAGGCCTAGTCATGAAATGCTAACAATCATTAAACTTCATGCCACAGATCAATCAAGTTCAACGTCTGACACATTTTACAATGTAACTGTAAGTGGACTTTTTCATTGGATTACAGATGCCCACTATTCTGTATACTGTAGTTTGTGTCGTTATTATTTTATTGCTTTATTACTCTGACTGTTACTGTTTTGCGCAACCCTGCTGTCAACGACAACACACCCACCTCTTCCCCCGCTGCATGTGCACTAGGATATTTTCTCAGGAGGTGGGCACCTGCTTTCGTTTCCGTAGCGATTGTTTCCAGGGCCTGTGCCTATGGTCTTGACATTTTTGTGCTGAGGTAACGTTTCCTTGCATTGATAGGGTGAATAGCTGCCTGTCCATTGTGCTCCATGTTAGCTCCACACGGAACTATAAGAGAGAGGCCTGGACAGAAGGAGGGGGATTCTGGGGAATTCTGTGGCATTCCGATTGTCTTCCCAGTTTTACCATTAGCAATCAGTGTAGGAACAGCTCAGTGCCATGGAGTCAAGGGCATTTCACATCTCCAGTGATTGTACTCCACACCGCCATGCTTACATTACCAGTCGTAAGGCTTTCAATGCCTCTACAGTTAAAGTCGGAAGTTAACATACACCTTAGCCAAATACATTTAAACTCCGTTTTTCACAATTCCTGACTTTTAATCTGAGTAGAAATTCCCTGTCTGAGGTCAGTTAGGATCACCACTTTATTTTAAGAATGTGAAATGTCAGAATAATAGTAGAGAGAATGATTTACTTCAGCTTTTATTTCTTTCATCACATTCCCAGTGGGTCGGAAGTTGACATACACTCAATTAGTATTTGGTAGCATTGCATTTAAATTCAATTAAATTGTTTAACTTGGGTCAAACGTTTTGGGTAGCCTTCCACAAGCTTCCCACAATAAGTGAATGTTTGTGAATGTTGGCCCATTCCTCCTGACAGAGCTGGTGTAACTGAGTCAGGTTTGTAGGCATCCTTGCTCGCACACGCTTTTTCAGTTCTGCCTACAAATTTTCTATGGGATTGAGGTCAGGGCGTTGTGATGACCACTTAAATGCCTTGACTTTGTTGTCCTTAAGCCATTTTGTCACAACTCTGGAAATATGCTTGGGGTCATTGTTCATTTGGAAGACCCATTTGCTACCAAGCTTTAACTTCCTGACTGATGTCTTGAGATGTTGCTTCAATATATCCACATCATTTTCCTCCCTCATAATGCCATCTATTTTGTGAAGTCCACCAGTCCCTCCTGCAGCAAAGCACCCCCACAACATGATGCTACGACCCCCGTGCTTCACGGTTGGGATGTGGTTCTTTGACTTGCAAGCCTCCCCCTTTTTCCTCCAAACATAACGATGGTCATTATGGCCAAACTGTTCTATTTTTGTTTTATCAGACCAGAGGACATTTCTCCAAAAAGTACCATCTTTGTCCCCATGTGCAGTTGCAAACCGTAGTCTGGCTTTTTATTGTGGTTTTGGAGCAGAGGCTTCTTCCTTCCTGAGCGGCCGTGGTACCTTCAGGCATTTGGAAATTGCTCCCAAGGATGAACCAGACTTGTGGAGGTCTACAAAAATGTTTTCAACCTAAGTGTATGTAAACTTCTGACTTCAACTGTATATGTTCACTGTTCAGGGGAAAAACTGATGTTCTTTAGGAAGAGTCCCCAGAGAAACACATTTTCAGAGCCAAGGACCCTGTTTGTGAGCCTCCAATAATGAGGCAACTTGTAAAAATAGTCCTGCACTTCATTTTCACATTCTTTCACGCTTAACAATTAACCCTTTCCCTTCTTCCCTCTCCTGAAAAAAAGTCAGGATGACGAGCGAGTGGACCTGCTTGATTGGGTTTCAGCACGTTTGAGGAGAATCGGAGACAAAGTGCCAAAAAGTGCTCCTCCAGATCTTATCGACAAAGGAAGAAAATCCCCAAAAAAGACAAATAAACAAATGTGGGCTCGGTGTTTCTAGTTACAGAGAACTGAGAGAGAGCAGAAGTGAACAGGGAGCTCCAGCCTAAGTGGTGTTAGAATGAGTTGAGTCTTGATGATGGAATGATGCTTAAGTGAGTGTCTCTGTTTACCTTGGTGCTGCTTGATTTGGCCTAGATGCTTTAGATCCTTCAGGTGCCTGGTTTTACCCATTGTCTGTGGAGCATGAGATCATCTTCCATTTAAGTAATGTCATCAGATGGTGGTTATGGGTTTTTACATCTCTAATTGGGCCTGTGTTACTTATCAGCAGCAGTAGCTATTTCCACCACAATAATGGTAGTAGTAGTAGTGTGTGTGTGTGTGCATGGATGATGTGTGTGTGGTCATGGGGATGGTGGTGAGAGGAGGCTGGGTGTTTCAGAACACATAGGAACATTTTCCCACTGCTTTTGGAGCCACAGTTCTGTTGTCTGGGTTAGGCAGCCTCGTTGTGCATTGTATTTGTGTCCTGTGTATCACTTCCTTAGTGAGATTGTGGATTGTATAGGGGAACAATGGTGTGTTTCGCCTTGAAAGGACCCTTATATCACTCACTATGCTGTAAACCTGAAGTATACAGCCACTCAAAGACAAAAAGTACTTTTCCCACTGTTATCATTTGAATACAACAATCATCATCATGAATCATCATTTATATGGTATGTAATAGATGTTTATATAGATTTTGATGTAACCCAACAAACTAACAGTCATCATTTGCAATAACTTACATTGAGATATAATTGATTAAGACATGTGTTCAAGTCTTTGATTGCAGCCATCTTAGCTCAGTCTGCCAAGTTTTTCATCTCCAAAAAATATGTGTGGAAAAAATATCAAGTTTCGCCAAATATAATTCCCCAACATCAGATTGTCATCCTGTTTTTATCTCTTCTGTTCTCTGCTAACAGTGTCATAGTCATAAACGGTCTTGTCTGTAGAAAACCCAACCCTCTGAAGCAGCACCTACTTACACTAGGCTACACTACCTGCTCCCTCCTGCCAACACAAACATCTCTGCAAACAATAATAAGTTGAAAGGACGTCACAAAATGGTTGCCTAAAGTCGTCAGGACGTTGCGTCGTGGTCCCCTGGAGGTTTTGTCTTGTTCTTGGTTGTTCCCGGAGACGTCCCTGGTGACATTTACAGGATGTTATTGGGATGTTGCGTCGTGGTCCTCTGGAGGTTTTTGTCTAGTTCCTGATTTGTCCCAGGGACATCACCTGATGGTCGCATAGGAATGTCACCCCCCCCCCCAAAGAAATACATGTTACCCAGGACACACACAGCCTAGTTTTATTGGACCGCTCCTTTTGTCAAGCCTGTCAAGGACCTGATTTGTGAACCACTGATAGCTTTTTATCTTTTGGCAATGCTAGGGACACACAGAAAGAACACTAACGTAGTGTTGCCAACTTCCATATTTGACATATTTGATTGCATATGTTTATTCATACAGTAATTATTATTTAACATGTTCCCACCTGGGATTTGAACTCAAACCTCTTGGGTCACAGCACACAGATTTTCCTGCTACGCCACCATGTCTGTATCAATTACTGATTTCACTTGTAGGCTCATTCCTAAACTTTGCACTTCAAAGTAAATCTCAGCTCTGTTGAAAATACACTGTAGAAAAAATATGATATTCATCATAGTGATTCAGGAGAACGTTCCCTTGGGACCATCACGCGATGTCCTAAGGACTAGTAAAATAAAAGTCCTGAGAATATCCTAAAACGGTCCTGGGTGATGTCCTGGGAACTTACAAGGAACTACAGAGAATGCTCCCTTGGGACCTTCACACAATGTCCTAAAGACTAGTGAAATGAAAGTCCTTAGAACGTCCTTAAAAAGGTCCTCACATGGTCATCAGTGATGTCCTAAGAATGTCCTAAAGAGGTCCTGACGCAGTGACGTCCTGGGTATGCACAGGGTACTAGACAAAGGTCCCCAGAGAACGTTCCCTTGGGACCATCACGCAACATTCATATAACCTTCTCAGGACGCAGTGAGATAATGTTGCGCTGAATCCCTTAAGAAAACGAATGAAAACATTGCCGAATGTCCTCAGGATGTCCCCTGTTTGCTGGGATGCCCACCTCCACAACTATGGAATCAAGCACACACTTGTTGCTCTTGCAGTGCCCCTCCACCACCCCCAGCCCCAGTCCCCCTCTTAAACAGAATGTTATGTATTTCCCACCCACACTAAAAACCATTGGAATGGGCAAAACAGAGAGATAGTGCTGGCTGTCCTCCCACCATCTCTTAACACATGGAAAATAATCAGATGTTTATCTCAAAAGCCCCTATGTAAGTAACAAGGGGAGCGGGTAAAATGGTCATGATTATTTTATGGTCTCAATTAAATGTAATTGAGATCATAAAAATGATTCATTCTTTGTTTTGACGATTGATTTATCATTTAGAGTAGAATGAAATTGTTAACCTCCACATTAAAGTGTGAATAGCATTGCAATACTTATAGAGTGGGTATGACACCAAACCACCATCCAAATCCTTGGGAATGGATTATGCAATTAGGGCCAAATATCAGGCCAGTGCCTACTCTGGGCAACCTAATTGGAGAGGAATATTCATAGTAATGGCTGGAACTGAATTAATGGAATGGTATCGAACACATCAAACATCCATGTGTTTGATACCATTTCATTCACTCCATTCCAGACATTATTATGAGACGTCATTACCCAGAGCAGGGCTGTGTCTTACTGATCCTGTTATCTTCCACCCCCTCATCTCCATGTTAACACAGTGCACCAGGAGGCTCCTGGATCCTTTAGACTTTAATCTGTTTGGATCACATGGTTGCTTCTCTTTGTGGCTCCAGACCTTTGGATCCTCCCAACACCATTTGGAGTGTTCCCTTTAAATTCAAGTGTCCATGTGCAGGGCAGTGTAGGGCTGAGGGCAGCAGTCCAGTGAAGCTGGGATTTTATAGGTAGGGTTCTGAATTAATTCGTGGTGGTGGTGCTGGTGGTATAGTTTAGGAGTGATGTTTCTTCAAGGGAATGAACCAGGTGGAAGGGGTTGTTGAACTGAGTGGCCATCACCTCCAATACCTTGGAACCACTTAATTGTTTTTTAGCATAATGCTAGGAAGCGCTTAAAGCAGCTCTAACCTCATGCATCTTTCACTGCCCTCTTGGTCTTTGTGCCCAGTATTGTCCTCTCCCCACTGAAATCCCATCATAGTGAGAATCACAGTCACAAAGGCTGGAGAAGCTAATCTGGTAACCCCCTCTTTTGCCCCGTGACCCCTCCCAACCACCAATTATCAATAGTGCTGCACCGCAAACCCGTATTTCAAAGGGTCTAGGTTGTGTATGGTGATGTGTGCGTGCCAGTGTGTGTGTGTGCACGTATGTGCTGGAGACGTAGCAAGAACTTCAGTCGTATCTTTAAAACCTTTTCACAGAGTACAGGAAAGCCCCTGAGCCTGTGTGTGCTGCGTGGGTTTTAATTTGAGGGGATGATTACCTTACCTTTACCTTCAGAGGGCCTCTGTAGTGGAGCAGCAGCTCCTGGGTAATCAAAGACTGGGGCCTAATTGACACTGTCTGTCTGTGGGGGGATGCTGCTGTATTGTTCCTGGCTGCGTTTTATGGCCGCGTAGCCTCTCCTCAGTGCTTAATGAGATGTTTACATGGAGTAGGGTGTGGGAACAGGGCACATATGCTCCAGTGTTAGATGACAGGGCCTGGCTTTGTGTTAAGGGGGTTGAGGAGTCAAATCAAAGCCTTCTGTCCGTACTGGTGACTCTCTTTAGAGCTGGTCAAAGAGTCACCTTTTCTATACTCACTTAACTTTCATCATAACCTTGCTAAAGTACTGTACATCATTGGACTAAGGGCTTCTATTCAGTGTAATTGTTTTCTAGACAACAATACATTTTGAAAAGCCATTTTTATTTGAACTTTGTTGGGGTTTCATTTATTTTGGGTTTAGCCGAGCCTAATTTAGGTAATTGTTTCATGTAGACTTATTGTGGTCTAAAAATGCTTTTAGTTCTCATTGTATGTCTCCGCAAGTGAAATTGGGATTTTGTAGCTGGTGGAACTGTCCCTTTTGCTTGCCTTTGATTTCTATGTATTTTATTCCCCCAATTCACTCAGTCTTTTCCATCCTAAGTTGGTGGAACTCTGTTTCACTCCAGTTCCCCAAATATCACCCCTTCTCCCGAGTGGCGCAGCAGTCTAAGGCACTGCATCTCAGTGCTAGAGGCGTCACTTCAGACCCTGGTTTGATTCCAGGCTGTATCACAACTGACCGTGATTGGGAATCCCGTAGGGCGGCGCACAATTGGCCCTGCATCGTCCGGGTTAGGGTTTGGCCAGGCTTGGCCGTCATTGTAAATAAGAATTTGTTCTTAACTGACTTGCCTAGTTAAATAAAAACATATATATATAAATGTATTACATGATGAGTTTGATTAAGAGCAGTGCATATTGGAGTCCTGGAACTCTTTGTACTGTAAACGTCCCACCACGCACCAGTCTAGACAAACATTAATACAGCAATCTCCATGTCAATAATCATCCCCAGTATACCCACTAGGCTTAGCCCAGATTCAAGTAGACTAGAGAAGGCAGATGGAGCCAGAGAGACAGGTGTATACACTGTTCTTATCAGTCTCAAACTATGTTGCAGGGCAATAAATGCTATAAAGCCATAAGGGGCTATCTCACACACCTTTGTGCAGGTGCACCTGCTGCTGTTCACATACTGACCCTGTGAGACTGCCGGTGGTCTGCCCGCCACTGAACACCTGCTCTGTGTGTGTGTGTGTGTGTGTGTGTGTGTGTACAGGGTTGTGATAGCCTCCTACTTATCAGACGTGTGGGGTGGAGTTGAGGTCAGTTAGTTTAGTTGCCGTGGATTAGGATACGTTCTAGCACAGAGATGCAAACTGCATGACTGTATTTACTTCACTTCCTCTTCCTTGTTGAAGTGGTGTGGTTGTTGGTGTGCGGATGGGGTGGTGTGGGGTGCTGTAGGTGTGTGCAGTATTGGGGTGGGCTCAGCTCTGTCAACAGGCTGTCAGGTGATCAAACACGCAGGTCCTCCAAAGGCATTAGCACTCTTTAGCATAGGTGAGATAAAGGTCCCAGGGAGAGAAATAGAAACATGCTCCCTCTCTCCTCTCTTCTCCTTCTCCTCTCCTCTCTCTGACCTGTGGGGGGAATGGTCTGTCACTGTCAGGCTTCACTGTTTTTATGGATGGCTATTATTTGTCCACCACCTTATAGGAGAGACGAGGTTGGCAAGCCACAACAAGACTGACTAAAGTTTACTATTTTTTGAAGATAAGAGACCTCTGTTTGCATTCTTCAGGATAGGACTTGTAAACGTTCCTGTTGCACCAAGAAAGGTAGATCATAAGAGAATAGGTGTGACACAGGCAAGTTAATAACTTGTTAGGGATCAGATGCATGAACAAATCAACATGGCAATGAAAAAGGAAAAGAGTAAGGGAGAGAAAGAGAAGGTTGACTCCTCCTGTGCAGGTACATACACGCCAGGCGGGTGTAGCAGCATATACTCAGATATCTGAATTAGGGATTTCCAACACTGACCAAGAAGAGAGTGGATATGGCCAAATCCTTGGGCATTGCAATAAAAACATGTTTCACAGTGACAGCACGAGTACTATTTCACTGTTACATTTGCTTGAACAAACAGATAGTTATGTCTGCATTGCACACCATCCCAGATCTTTAACACTGAGCATTACTGGGTCTATCTGTGCAGGCTTCAGCAGACAGATATGTTGTTTTGTCTTTGTTCTGCATTAGAGCAGGCCAGAAATGCAAGAGGGGAATTTATCTCACTCGGTATTTCTTCCCAGCAAACAGGGGAAGTCCTAAGGACATCCACATCAGGTCCCTTGAAGGGTTTCGGCGAGACGTTATCCATGGAACATTCAATGACCACAAGGGGGCGTTCCATAGTGGTCAAGGGGACATAAATGATGGTCCCAGCAGAATGTTCTCTTGGGTAACTTTGTGTAGTTCCCTGTAAGTTCCCAGGACGTCACCGAGGACTATGTCAGGACCTTTTTCGGACATTCTCAGGAATTTAATTTTACTAGTCCTCGGGACATTGCATGATGGCCAAAGGGAACGTTCTCTGGGGGACGGACCTTTGTCTTGTTTCTTGTAAGTTCCCAGGACGTCACCGAGGACTATGTCAGGACATTCCCAGGACTTTCATTTTACTAGTCATTAGGATGTTGTGTGATGGTCCTAAGGCAAAGTCTCTGCAAACAAAAATTTGCCATAAGGATGTCCCCATAACGTCACAAAAAAGATGCTTAATGAAGTCATGATGTTGTGTCATGGTCCCCTGGAGTTTTTGTCTACATCCCTGTTTGTCCTGGGGACATCCCCGAGGACGTTTTTGGGACGTTGTGTTATGGTCCCCTAGAGGTTTTTGTCATGTGATGGTCTAAGGTGTACCAAACCATTATACAGTAGGTGAAAAAATTTAATGTTTTTTTAGTAAGTGGTTTGCTGTTTGGCTAAAATAGTATAAAAATCTTTAATGAATGACAATATGATTAAATTCGACATAATCACTTAGTACTGACTTTTCAATATGATACCCACCTGGGATTTGAACTCTCAACCTTTAGGGTATGCTGATCTTTCTGCTGTGCAACTGTAACGGCTGTCATGGGAAGAAGGTGAGGACCAAAGCACAGCGTGGTAAGTGTTCATCTTATTTAATGAAAACTGATTTAATGAAAACTGCCCAGTCTCCCACTGGGCTGTGCTGGCGAACCGGGGACACCATGCGTAAGACTGGTGCCATGTCCCCCAGCCCAAGGAGACGCACTGGAGACCCTATGCGCTGAGCCAGCTTCATGGCACCTGGCTCGATGCCCACTCTAGCTCTGCGGATATGAGGGGCTGCAATGTACCGCACCGGGCTATGCACGCGCACTGGGGACACCGTGCCCCTTACGGCATAACACGGTGCCTTCCCCGTCCATCTTTCTCCACGGTAAGCACGGGGAGTTGGCTCAGGTCTCCTACCTGACTTAGCCACACTCCCCGTGTGCCCCCCAATACATTTTTGGGGCTGCCTCTCGCGCTTCCAACCGCACTGCCGTGCTGCCTCCTCATACCACCACAGCTCAGCTTTAGCTGCCTCCAGCTCTGCCTTGGGGCGGTGATATTCCCCAGCCTGTGCCCAGGGTCCCTTGCCATCTAATATCTCCTCCCATGTCCAGGAGTCTTGCGATTCCGACCGCTGATGCTCCTGTCCGTTACCACGCTGCTTGGTCCTTTCTTGGTGGGTGGTTCTGTAACGGCAGTCGTGGGAAGAAAGTGAGGACCAAAGCGCAGCGTGGTAAGTGTTCATCTTATTTAATGAAAACGGAACACTGAATAACAAAACAACAACTGGAACAGTTCTGTCTGGTGGAGACACACAAAGTCTGAAAACAACCACCCACAAAACACAATTGAAAACCGGCTACCTAAATATGGTTCTCAATCAGGGACAACGATTGACAGCTGCCTCTGATTGAGAACCATACCAGGCCAAACACAGAAATAGAAAATCATAGAAAAACTAACATAGACAACCCAAACTCACGCCCTGACCATACTAAAACAAAAGACAAAACAAAGGAACTAAGGTCAGAACGTGACAGCCACAAAGTCTGTGTGTTGTGAAATCTGTGAATGTATTGTAATGTTTTTTAAATGGTATAAACTGCCTTAATTTTTCTGGACCCCAGGAAGAGTAACTGCTGCTTTGGCAGCAGCTAATGGGGATCCATATTAAATACAAATACAAATCACTTTGATAAATATACTTGTTTTTTCTGGAGTGTATTTATAACAGAGCTGAGATTCACTTTAAAGTATAGGAATACAGGTGAAATCAGTCAATCGCACATACAGTACATGGTGCGTAACAGGAAGATCGGAATGTGGTGGACCAAAAGTTTGTGAGGACATCCCAGGTGAGAACATGTTTATTAATAATTACTGTATAAATAAACCTATACAATGTAATAATATATGTCAAAGAGTGTCAAATATGTAAGTTAAAAGCTCTGCGTGTGTCTTCCTTGATGGGCTTGGCAATAGTAACAAGGTCTGAGATGTAATGAAAACTTTCTTTTGCGTGTCTTTTTCTTTGTTTGTCCCGAGGACAAACCGGTAACCTCTAGGGGAACATTAAACAACGTCCCATGAACCTGGGGGACAAACTGAGAACTAGACAAAACCTCCAGGGGACCATGACACAGCGTCCTGACCACTTTAGGTGACCATTTCATGATGTTCCGGGGACATCCTAACGACAGATTTTTGTTTGCAGGGTTAATCCTTCAGACGTTCAGCTCCACAAAACATGTTTTCAACATCTCTGTAAGAAGGGTTGGTTTAGACAACACTCTCTCCCAGGTCTCTTTAGCAATTTAGAATTAGAATCACATTTATTTGCCAAGTTCATCTACATTACTAGGAATTTGACCTTGTGAAATGGTGTTGACCACAATGAACAGGGGGAGACTTGTTTCTGTAATAAACCAACAGCACTGTATGTGGATTTTCAGGATGAAGGTAGTTGTGCATACCATAAAGTGTTACTTAACTCTTTACAGAATTGGCCTATATGGATAGGGCTACATTGAAATGTTTCTTTCAGAAAAAATATGAAATGCATAGGCATGGTAGCAATTGAAAGGGAACAGTTCGGAGATTATGGGAACATTATTAGAACAGTTCACTTGACACAAGACTGAATCCGAATACTACACTGGTGATTTTAAGTGCATTTTACATTTACTGTACTTTTTCGACGCATTTGTTGATAACATGCAACATAAGACAAAAAATGACAAGGATTTGAGTGAGAGGACTAACTGGTGTCTCCAAGTCGCCACACACCTTTCCAGAGTGTGCACAGTTGCTAAGTACTTCCAATGCACTTTATGACCCAAAGAATAGTCATCAACTGTCTCCTAGCTGTGCCTTTGAGGAACTCGAGCAAGCACACTTCTAGTTGTTTGCTTGGAACACAACTCTGCATCCCCACCATCACACAATTACTGTTGTTGTTTACGCAATCCAAAAATGTCCCACTATAAATGGACGTTGTATATGACATGAGTTTTATCATATGGAAATGTTAAATTCACATTTGGTGTTTGGCTTGCTTGTAAGATATCAAAGCAGTATTAGTTAAAATCCTCAACATCTCATCTTTAAAAAATACAATGAGTCCTCTTAATTTACAGCATTTCCCTCAATTAGACAACAACATTTTTGCAAAAGATGCCCAATTAGCAGGAGGGATGGGGGCAACTTCTTGTCACGTGCTGTGTTCAAGTTCAGAACGTCGGTCAGTCAAACCCATACAGAGCTGTGAAGAGCTCTGTTAACCCGTATACGCAAACAAGTGTAAAGGGATACAGCTGTAATTTATCATAACCCACACATCCTACACAAGCAATCAAGTTGCATTACTTTTCAAATAAATATACCTCACTACTTCCCCCAGTTTATCAAGACCACTAGAGTTTCCCATGGTTCTTTATCATGTGTGATAAGAGCCATCATAAAGGGATGAACAGGGGACAGCAGATGAGAGGAGAGGGGTGTGGGAAGAGGATAATAGAGGGCTGGGGGAGAGCAGAGGAGAGGGTGTGGGGAGAGGAGACACAGGGCAGCCGTCGGCAGCTGCTTCCCTGGTCGGGAGGGAGGAAACATCTGCTGGAGTGTGTCAGAAGCCACCTGTTGGACTGTGTCCTGGTCTTGACCCGGGTAAACACTGGAGCTCTCCAGTCCACACTGCTGTAGGCTGGCTGGCTGTTTGGCTAACTGCCCTGAGCCCAGGTTGAGGAACGGAGTAGGACAGCGCTTCTTACTGTTACTGTAAGCCTGGTCCTGGTCCTGGCCAGTTACGGCTGAACCATCAAAAACACAGTTGTCACTCAGCCTGCCTCATTCCTCTGCTCCTCTCAGATGTGAGGTCTAAGGAGAGCTGTTGAATATTAAGGAGATCCATACAGAGACCATGTATCTTTGTCTATGTAACCCTTGAAAGGCCTCTGTCTATCAGGTTTCAGGTAAGACCCAAGTGCAGACTGTGTTGAAGTAACAATGTTTATTGCAACAACAGGGGCAGGCAAATGACAGGTCAAGGCAGGCAAGGGTCGATAATCCAGATAGTGGGGCCAAGATAAAGGACGGCAGGCAGGCCCAGGGTCAGGTCAAGCAGAGGTAGGTAATCCAGAGTAGGGGAAAAGGCACAGGACGGCAGGCAGGCCCAGGGTCAGGTCAAGCAGAGGTAGGTAATCCAGAGTAGGGGAAAAGGCACAGGACGTCAGGTAGGCTCAGGGTCAGGTCAAGCAGAGGTAGGTAATCCAGAGTAGGGGAAAAGGCACAGGACGGCAGGCAGGCCCAGGGTCAGGTCAAGCAGAGGTAGGTAATCCAGAGTAGGGGAAAGGGCACAGGACGGCAGGCAGGCCCAGGGTCAGGTCAAGCAGAGGTAGGTACTCCAGAGTAGGGGAAAAGGCACAGGACGGCAGGCAGGCCCAGGGTCAGGTCAAGCAGAGGTAGGTACTCCAGAGTAGGGGAAAAGGCACAGGACGGCAGGCAGGCCCAGGGTCAGGTCAAGCAGAGGTAGGTACTCCAGAGTAGGGGAAAAGGCACAGGACGGCAGGCAGGCCCAGGGTCAGGTCAAGCAGAGGTAGGTACTCCAGAGTAGGGGAAAGGGCACAGGACGTCAGGCAGGCCCAGGGTCAGGTCAAGCAGAGGTAGGTAATCCAGAGTAGGGGAAAGGGCACAGGATGGCAGGCAGGCCCAGGGTCAGGTCAAGCAGAGGTAGGTAATCCAGAGTAGGGGAAAGGGCACAGGACGGCAGGCAGGCCCAGGGTCAGGTCAAGCAGAGGTAGGTAATCCAGAGTAGGGGAAAGGGCACAGGACGGCAGGCAGGCCCAGGGTCAGGTCAAGCAGAGGTAGGTAATCCAGAGTAGGGGAAAGGGCACAGGACGGCAGGCAGGCCCAGGGTCAGGTCAAGCAGAGGTAGGTAATCCAGAGTAGGGGAAAGGGCACAGGACATCAGGTAGGCTCAGAGTCAGGACAGGCAAGGGTCAAAACCAGGAGGATGAGAAAAAGAGAGACTGAGGAAAAGCAGGAGCTGAGGCAAAACGCTGGTAGACTGGAACAAACAAGACTAACTGGCACAGACAGAAAACACGTTGGGCGTTGGAATTCAGAGATGACACCTGGGTCCAGGATGTCCCTAGAGGAGACCCAGCATCTCTCCTTCGGGGCAATTTCCAAGCCCCGGGAAGACGTCCCGAGGCAGGCAGAGCTGATTTCAGGCAATGGGCGTGGCATAATGGGCTCCAGCCCATGATGGCACCAGTAGACCAGTCAATAGAGGGATTGTGTCGCTGGAGCCAAGATAATCCCAATACCATAGGAACCCGCGGAGACACAATTAGTAGGATTTGGATCGTCTCGCTGTGGTTCCCCGACACTCGTAGGTTGATGGGGGTGGTCTGGTGGGTGAGCGCCCGTCCAGCGCCTATAGAGCGCCCGTCCAGTGTTCTAACATCCATGGGAATGGAGAGGGGTTGAGTGGGGATGCCCAGCTCGGACGCCAGGGTAACGTCCATGAGATTCATATGGTCCCCGAGTCGATGAGTATCTGGAGAGACTTGGACTGGTCGCCCCACAGCAGGGTGGTATGGAGAGGGGGGCGAGTAGGGGGAGAAGCAACATTATCTTTAAGACCAACCAGAGTACTCATTCCACCCAATGAGCTAGGTCTCTTAAAGGGACAGGTAGACACATAATGACCAGCAGTAACCGCAATACAGACAATTCTGGGTGTTAAGTCCACGTACGCATTTGGCTGGAAACAGCCTAGCCCTGCCGAGCTGCATTGGCTTGGGAAGGGCCAAATCGGCAGTCTTCAGAGGCTCTTGGAGGAACTCGGGTAAGCTTGGATCCTCTCGGGACGTTGGGTTGAGGTCGGGTAATTGTGGAGGCCATGTCATCTGATGCAGCACTCCATCACTCTTCTTCTTGGTCAAATAGCCCTTACACAGCCTGGAGGTGTGTTGGGTCATTGTCCTGTTGAAAAACAAATGATAGTCCCACTAAGCACAAAACAGATGGGATGGTGTATCGCTGCAGAATGCTGTGGTAGCCAAGCTGGTTACGTGTGCCTTTAATTCTAAATAAATCAGTAACAGTGTCACGAGCAAAGCACTCCCACACCATCACCCTCACCATCACAAGAAGAAATTTAAGCAAAGTTGCTATTGCTCAAAAAGGTTATTGGAAATGTTCTTGCGTTATTTATTGTTTCTCGTCAACAAAAAGTTAAGAAGAAATGAGATTCTTGAAATTAACATTATTGGAAATGTTCTTAATTCCAACACAGCTAAACCCTTAACCTCAGGGCAGTGACAGAAAGGCACTGCAGTGCTAGCTGTGCCACTAGAGACTCTGGGTTCGAGTCCAGGCTCTGTTGCAGCCAGCTGCAACCGGGAGACCCATGGGGCGGCACACAATTGGCCCAACATCATCCGGGATAGGGGAGGGTTTGTCCGACACGGATGTCCCTGTCCCATCGCACACTAGCAACCCCCTGTGCAGTGTTTCCTCTGACACATTGGTGTGGCTGGTTGGGTTGTGTTAAGGTGGATGCACAGCTCTGGGTTGTGTTTAGGAGGACACACAGCTCTTGACCTGAGTCCATTCTTGGAGTTGCAGCAATGAGACAAGACTGTAACTACCAATTCAATACCATGAAATTGGGGTAAAAGAAATATGCTAACATGATTGTCATTGCTATCTAAAGCAGTTGCCTAACAACAAACATCTTAAGAAGATATTTGAGAAGTTCGTAAGAAAATCATTAAATCTTAAGATATTGTTTAGGAATTGCACTTACGAACTATCTTGTGAACTTCTTACATTTTTGCATAAGAAGTGTTTCATGAATCTGGGCCCTGGCCTCCACAATCACCCAACCTCAACCCAATTGAGATGCTTTTGGGATGAGTTGGACTGCAGAGTGAAGGAAAAGCAGCCAACAAGTGCTCAGCATACGTGGGAACTCCTTCAAGACTGTTGGAAAAGCATTCCAGGTGAAGCTGGTTGAGAGAATGCCAAGGGTGTGCAAAGCTGTCATGAAGGCAAAGGGTGGAGAATCTCAAATATAAAATATATTTTGATTTGTTTAACACTTTTTTGGTTACTACATGATTCCATACGTATGTGTAATTTCATAGTTTTGATGTGGTAACTATTATTCTACAATGTAGAAAATATTAAAAATAAAGAAAAACCCTTGAATGAGTATGTGTGTCCAAACTTTTGGCTGGTACTGTAAGCGTTTAATTGACTGCTAATTGTATAGCATGTATATCCTTTCAGTTTAATTAAGTAGATTCCCCTTTCTCCATGTACTCATTCCTGTTATTGACATTGTTTCTGTTACCTTTAGTAAAACCATCAACAAAACTATATTTTATCACCTGTCAGCTGTGACATTTGAAGCCTACAAAAGACCAACTAAATAAAAGGTCAAAGGGCTACCCTCTCCTCGTGTTCTTGTAAACATATCCATTGTGTTGCCTCCCACACATCCTACCTGGTTTCTTTGAGCTATTTTTCATGTATTTTCTCTTGACAATATGTCAGTAACATAGTTATTATACAGTATTTTTGCCTCAAACACATATCTTTGGTTCTAGTATGAATGGACAAAGTACAGCAGAGAACAATCATACAAAGAGCATATGACTTCCCAGAAGTGAGAGAGAAAGAGGGAGGAAGCTAAATCATCTTACTTTGACACGTTTTATTCAAGTCACTGCACATCAAGAATGCATGCAGAGTATGTGTGAAGGTGGGTAAAAACATGACACCAATGCTCTTCCTGGTTATTCTTTGGCAAGCTTGAAAGATTTCATTAAGAGATAACTGAGAAATGTCCCTAAGGCACACAACAGAGTTCATGGGTACTTGATGACAATTGAATGTGTGTGTGTGTGTGTGTGTGTGTGTGTGTGTGTGTGTGTGTGTGTGTGTGTGTGTGTGTGTGTGTGTGTGTGTGTTTATGCGTGCGTGCATGCTTGCGGGCATTGGGGCTTTTCTTCTTAATTTACATACAGGCTAATTAGTATGTCTTAACAATAAGGAATATTAAGTAATTGTGGGTATAGAACCACATCCGCGGGAAGTTGTTTGGGGGCGGGGATGCTGCGTACCATATACAGTACCTAGGGGAAAGTATTCAGACCCCTTGACTTTTTCCACATGTTACAGCCTTATTCTAAAATGGATTAAAAAAATACAATTCCTCACCAATCTACACACGATACCCAATAATTACAAAGCGAAAACAGTTTTATATACATTTTTGCAAATGTATTAAAAATAGAAAACATAAATACCTTGTTTACATTCAGTACCAGTCAAAAGTTTGGACACCTACTCATTCCAGGTTATTACTTTTTTTTTAACTATTTTCTACATTGCATAATAATAGTGAAGATATCAAAACTATGAAATAACACATATGGAATCATGTAGTAACAAAAAAAGTGTTACACAAATTAAAATATATTTGAGATTTGAGATTCGTCAAAGTAGCAACCATTTGCCTACATGACAGCTTTGCACACTCTTGGCATTCTCTCAACTAGCTTCATGAGGTAGTCACCCGGAATGCATTTCAATTAACAGGTGTGCCTTGTTAAAAGTTAATTTGTGGAATTTATTTCCTTCTTAATGTGTTTGAGCCAATCAGTTGTGTTGTGACAAGATGCGGTTGGTATACAGAAGATAGCCCTATTTGGTAAAATACCAAGTCCATATTATTACATTTACATTTAAGTCATTTAGCAGACGCTCTTATCCAGAGCGACTTACAAATTGGTGAATTCACCTTCTGACATCCAGTGGAACAGCCACTTACAATAGTGCATCTAAATCATTTAAGGGGGGGTGAGAAGGATTACTTATCCTATCCTAGGTATTCCTTGAAGAGGTGGGGTTTCAGGTGTCTCCGGAAGGTGGTGATTGACTCTGCTGTCCTGGCGTCGTGAGGGAGTTTGTTCCACCATTGGGGGCCAGAGCAGCGAACAGTTTTGACTGGGCTGAGCGGGAACTGTACTTCCTCAGTGGTAGGGAGGCGAGCAGGCCAGAGGTGGATGAACGCAGTGCCCTTGTTTGGGTGTAGGGCCTGATCAGAGCCTGGAGGTACTGCGGTGCCGTTCCCCTCACAGCTCCGTAGGCAAGCACCATGGTCTTGTAGCGGATGCGAGCTTCAACTGGAAGCCAGTGGAGAGAGCGGAGGAGCGGGGTGACGTGAGAGAACTTGGGAAGGTTGAACACCAGACGGGCTGCGGCGTTCTGGATGAGTTGTAGGGGTTTAATGGCACAGGCAGGGAGCCCAGCCAACAGCGAGTTGCAGTAATCCAGACGGGAGATGACAAGTGCCTGGATTAGGACCTGCGCCGCTTCCTGTGTGAGGCAGGGTCGTACTCTGCGGATGTTGTAGAGCATGAACCTACAGGAACGGGCCACCGCCATGATGTTGGTTGAGAACGACAGGGTGTTGTCCAGGATCACGCCAAGGTTCTTAGCGCTCTGGGAGGAGGACACAATGGAGTTGTCAACCGTGATGGCGAGATCATGGAACGGGCAGTCCTTCCCCGGGAGGAAGAGCAGCTCCGTCTTCCCGAGGTTCAGCTTGAGGTGGTGATCCGTCATCCACACTGATATGTCTGCCAGACATGCAGAGATGCGATTCGCCACCTGGTCATCAGAAGGGGGAAAGGAGAAGATTAATTGTGTGTCGTCTGCATAGCAATGATAGGAGAGACCATGTGAGGTTATGACAGAGCCAAGTGACTTGGTGTATAGCGAGAATAGGAGAGGGCCTAGAACAGAGCCCTGGGGGACACCAGTGGTGAGAGCGCGTGGTGAGGAGACAGATTCTCGCCACGCCACCTGGTAGGAGCGACCTGTCAGGTAGGACGCAATCCAAGCGTGGGCCGCGCCGGAGATGCCCAACTCGGAGAGGGTGGAGAGGAGGATCTGATGGTTCACAGTATCGAAGGCAGCCGATAGGTCTAGAAGGATGAGAGCAGAGGAGAGAGAGTTAGCTTTAGCAGTGCGGAGCGCCTCCGTGATACAGAGAAGAGCAGTCTCAGTTGAATGACTAGTCTTGAAACCTGACTGATTTGGATCAAGAAGGTCATTATGAGAGAGATAACGGGAGAGCTGGCCAAGGACGGCACGTTCAAGAGTTTTGGAGAGAAAAGAAAGAAGGGATACTGGTCTGTAGTTGTTGACATTGAGTGTAGGTTTTTTCAGAAGGGGTGCAACTCTCGCTCTCTTGAAGACGGAAGGGACGTAGCCAGTGGTCAGGGATGAGTTGATGAGCGAGGTGAGGTAAGGGAGAAGGTCTCCGGAAATGGTCTGGAGAAGAGAGGAGGGGATAGGGTCAAGCGGGCAGGTTGTTGGGCGGCCGGCCGTCACAAGAAGCGAGATTTCATCTGGAGAGAGAGGGGAGAAAGAGGTCAGAGCACAGGGTAGGGCAGTGTGAGCAGAACCAGCGGTGTCGTTTGACTTAGCAAACGAGGATCGGATGTCGTCGACCTTCTTTTCAAAATGGTTGACGAAGTCATCTGCAGAGAGGGAGGAGGGGGGGGGGGGGAGGATTCAGGAGGGAGGAGAAGGTGGCAAAGAGCTTCCTAGGGTTAGAGGCAGATGCTTGGAATTTAGAGTGGTAGAAAGTGGCTTTAGCAGCAGAGACAGAGGAGGAAAATGTAGAGAGGAGGGAGTGAAAGGATGCCAGGTCCGCAGGGAGGCGAGTTTTCCTCCATTTCCGCTCGGCTGCCCGGAGCTCTGTTCTGTGAGCTCGCAATGAGTCGTCGAGCCACGGAGCGGGAGGGGAGGACCGAGCCGGCCTGGAGGATAGGGGACATAGAGAGTCAAAGGATGCAGAAAGGGAAGAGAGGAGGGTTGAGGAGGCAGAATCAGGAGATAGGTTGGAGAAGGTATGAGCAGAGGGAAGAAATGATAGGATGGAAGAGGAGAGAGTAGCGGGGGAGAGAGAGCGAAGGTTGGGACGGCGCGATACCATCCGAGTAGGGGCAGTGTGGGAAGTGTTGGATGAGAGTGAGAGGGAAAAGGATACAAGGTAGTGGTCGGAGACTTGGAGGGGAGTTGCAATGAGGTTAGTGGAAGAACAGCATCTAGTAAAGATGAGGTCGAGCGTATTGCCTGCCTTGTGAGTAGGGGGGAAGGTGAGAGGGTGAGGTCAAAAGAGGAGAGGAGTGGAAAGAAGGAGGCAGAGAGGAATGAGTCAAAGGTAGACGTGGGGAGGTTAAAGTCGCCCAGGACTGTGAGAGGTGAGCCGTCCTCAGGAAAGGAGCTTATCAAGGCATCAAGCTCATTGATGAACTCTCCGAGGGAACCTGGAGGGCGATAAATGATAAGGATGTTAAGCTTGAAAGGGCTGGTAACTGTGACAGCATGGAATTCAAAGGAGGCGATAGACAAATGGGTAAGGGGAGAAAGAGAGAATGACCACTTGGGAGAGATGAGGATCCCGGTGCCACCACCCCGCTGACCAGAAGCTCTCGGGGTGTGCG
Organism: Oncorhynchus masou masou; assembly: GCF_036934945.1. Lineage (NCBI taxonomy): Eukaryota > Metazoa > Chordata > Actinopteri > Salmoniformes > Salmonidae > Oncorhynchus > Oncorhynchus masou. Next base: position 31,089,865 of record NC_088232.1, read on the forward strand.
AGAACACGTGGGCGGACGAAGAGAGAGCAGTAGGAGTAGCAGTGTTATCTGTGGTGATCCATGTTTCCGTCAGTGCCAAGAAGTCGAGGGACTGGAGGGAGGCATAGGCTGAGATGAACTCTGCCTTGTTGGCCGCAGATCGGCAGTTCCAGAGGCTACCGGAGACCTGGAACTCCACGTGGGTCGTGCGCGCTGGGACCACCAGATTAGGGTGGCCGCGGCCACGCGGTGTGGAGCGTTTGTATGGTCTGTGCAGAGAGGAGAGAACAGGGATAGATAGACACATAGTTGACAGGCTACAGAAGAGGCTACGCTAATGCAAAGGAGATTGGAATGACAAGTGGACTACACGTCTCGAATGTTCAGAAAGTTAAGCTTACGTAGCAAGAATCTTATTGACTAAAATGATTGAAATGATACAGTACTGCTGGAGTAGGCTAGCTGGCAGTGGCTGCGATGTTGACACTACACTAATCAAGTCGTTCCGTCGAGTGTAATAGTTTCTACAGTGCTGCTATTTGGGCAAGAACAACTCAAATAAGCAAAGAGAAATGACAGTACATCATTACTTTCATTACTCAGCAATGGAAGACCCAGAGTTACCTATGCTGCAGAGAATAAGTTCATTAGAGTTCACTGCGCCTCAGATTGCAGCCCAAATAAATGCTTCACAGAGTTTAAGTAACAGACACATCTCAACATCAACTGTTCAGAGGAGACTGCGTGAATCAAGCCTTCATGGTCAAATTGCTGCAAAGAAACCACTACTAAAGGACACCAATAAGAAGTAGAGACTTGCTTGGGCCAGATAACATAAGCAATGGACATTAAACCGGTGGACATCTGTCCATTGGTCTGATGAGTCCAAATTTTAGATTTTTTGTTCTAACAGTCGTGTCTTTCTGAGATGCAAAGTATGTGAATTGATGATCTCTACATGTGTGCTTTTCACCGTGAAGCATTGGAGGAGGAGGTGTGATGGTGTGGGGGTGCTTTGCCAGTGACACTGTCTGTGATTTATTTAGAATTCAAGGTACACTTAACCATTATCGCTACCACAGCATTCTGCAGTGATACGCTATCCCATCTGGTTTGCACTTAGTGAGGCTATCATTTGTTTTTCAACAGGACAATAACCCAACACACCTCCAGGCCGTGGAAGGGCTATTTGACCAAGAAGGAGAGTAAATTTAATGCTGCATCAGATGACCTGGCCTCCACAATCACCCGACCTCAACCCAATTGAGATGGTTTGGGATGAGTTGGACCGCAGAGTGAAGGAAAAGCAGCCAACAAGTGCCCCAGCATATGTGGGAACTCCTTCAAGACTGTTGGAAAATCATTCCAGGTGAAGCTGGTTGAGAGAATGCCAAGAGTGTGCAAAGCTGTCATTAAGGCAAAGGGCGGCTACTTTGAAGAATCTCAAATACAAAATATATTTTGATTTGTTTAACGCTTTTTTGTTTGCTACATGATCCCATATGTGTTATTTCATAATTTTGAAACAATGTAGAAAATGTTCTAAATAAACCCTTGAATGAGTATGTGTGTCCAAACCTGTAAGTTTTCGGACTCTTTACTATGAGACTGTTTCCATTGATCATCCTTGTGATGTTTCTACAACTTTATTGGAGTCCACCTGTGGTAAATTCAATTGATTGGACATTATTTGGAAAGGCACACACCTGTCTATATAAGGTCCCACAGTTGACAGTGCATGTCAGGGCAAAAACCAAGCCATGAGTTCGAAGGAATTGCCTGCAGAGCTCCGAGGCACAGATCTGTGGAAGGGTACCAAAACATGTCTGCAGCATTGAAGGTCTCCAAGAACACAGTGACCTCCATCATTCTTAAATGGAAGAAGTTTGGACAACCATCTCTGCAGCACTCCACCAATCAGGCCTTTTTTGGTCATGTGACCAGATGGAATCCACTCCTCAGTAAAAGGCAGCCCGCTTGGTGTTTGCCAAAAGGCACCTAAAGACTCCCAGACCAACCTGACAGAGTTTGAGAGGATCTGCAGAAAAGAATGGGAGAAACTCCCCAAATACAGGTGTGCCAAGCTTGTAGCGTCATACCCAAGAAGACTTAAGGTTGTAATCACTGTCAAAAGATTATCAACAAAGTACTGAGTAAAGTGTCTGAATACTTATGTGATATTTCAAATTTGTATTTTGCATAAATTAGCAAATATGTCTAAAACTATTTTTAATTTGTCATTATGGGCTATTGTGTGTATATTGATGAGGAAAAAATAAAATTGAATACATTTTAGAATTAGGCTGTAACCTAACAAAATGGGGATGGGGAAAGGGGGGGCTGAAAAAAACAAACTCAGTCCGGCTTTAAACTTACTCTTGAAAGTTCTCATAGTAAAGTGAACGTGGTGTAATTTAGAAATTGGTTCGTGCATCATCAGTTCCTGTTGTCATGTTAGTTATTGCATTTGTACAGATCAACTTGCCCATGTCAGCTAAAGTTTAGGTCTTTTAGGCCATAGACATTGTTCTAAGTTTTCTGTCACTCAAATATCACATTAATACACATTAGACATGTCAAAATATATAGAATTGCAAGAAAATTAGCTTTAAAATGGCAAAATGTTCTTTGCACCCTATGACAAAATGTGTAGAATTGCAGGAACTAAGCTTTAAATCTGCAATATTCTCTCCAACAACAAGAGTGGTGTGAACAGTTTATGTCATGAATAGTGCTTCTCCTGATAGAAATAGATATTGTGCGGGGGAGAATGTTTTTTTGTGAAAAATTAATTGTTACATTTTTCTATTTATGTATTTCATATTAATATTAATATTTTTCCTATTTTTCAGGGGGTGCTGCAACTCCCTCAGAACCTTTACTTCCCGCGGCTACGTATATAGCTGAACCCAGGGGTCCTGCAACATAAACAGTAGAGGGTGCTGATAGACATGTGTTTCTCTATTTATGTGTAAAATAAGCTGGCTACTCAGGTGTCCTGTACCTGCATCTTGGAGCACTCTTCACATACTCTGGACAGCAATGTCTTGTAATTGAAAATATTGATAATTGATTCAAGCCACTTATATAATGTCAGACTATTTTTGCAACAATCAACCATTGCACTGTAACTTTGACTTTATTCTGTAGCAACATAAGGCAAGCATTGTTTGTAAAAATAAATAGTCAGGTATAAAAACTGTAGCCTAACCTTGAAAAGGAAAAATAAACAAATATATGTGAAGACAAACTATGTTTTCTGATTATAAATGTATCAAACTCAGGCATAATGTGTATGACACTCCGCCTCCCGCCTCTATGGCTGTCTCGTGGCGGTTCCTCAACAACTGTTTGAACCAAGACTTTGTGAATGGTTTGTTAAACTGTCAATCAAAGAGTCATCACTGGGCTTTGCTTCAGCGTTCAAACCGATCGCTTGCCTTGCTGTTGAGTGATTCGAACGGTGGGGGAAAGTCGTGTGTCTGGACCAGCAGAACACTGCCTCGGGTGTCCCTAGTACCCATCTTATGTTACTCTTCATTCGGAGATATAGTAGGGAATAGATCACGCTTTCACATCGTGCATGCTAGGAGAAGACGATACATCGGCGGTCAACGGCAGTTTCTATGAAATAAGTACATTTTTCCTAATGTTAGCCTACACTAATCAAACAGAGACATGTGGAATTGTATGGGGATTTCGAATTGCCTGTCAATAGTGTGTGTTCTTCTGACCGTGTGGACTGAGGTGAGAACTTTTTTTTAAATTTTAATATTGTCAGATCAAATTAATTGATCGGCAGTTGGTCGAGTGGCTCATGCAGACAACGAGGTCTTATTCATTTTGTAAATTCAATTTTTAGAATTCCCTTCCTAATTAAATTACGTTTTCGACAGTTAAATCATGTGATCTTGGAATTTCTAGTTTGGAGCGTCCTTATGGATGAATTCGTTTTGCATTCTTTTTGCCCTGAGTCATTGCAATCAGCGTAAAGTATCGACAGTGTTCATACCTGGGTTATAATTTATAATCTAGGTATTATCGATCAGTTTTCACGGGTAAAAATGTAATATTTAAAAAAAAACATACATTTCCAGTATAAAGCAACATTAATAATATCAAATAATTATAAATTAAAAACACAAATCTCCCAAAACCTCTTCACTTACTAGAAATGGATCTAAAACCACTTTGTTCATAGCCTACTCAGCCTGAAACAACATTACATTTAGAAAAAATGTAATGTTCAAGTGTGCAACATGCTTAACCTACTGTAGATTACTTAAATACTTTACACGCTTCATGTATTTATTTTCTATTCAAATGTTATTTATAGGTGTCCCAGTCCTCGGGCTATTTTGAGCTGCAGCTGATTGCGGTACAGAACGCAAATGGTGAGTTGTCGGACGGGGACTGCTGCGACGGAGAAAGGAACACGCAGGATCTCCGCTGTAGCAGCGATGAGTGTGATACGTACTTCAGAGTGTGTTTAAAGGAATACCAAACGGATGTCACGACCACGGGCTTGTGCATCTATGGAACTGGATCTACTAACGTTATCGGTGGAAATAGTTTTCAATTTAAGAGCGCCAAAAACAACCAAAACCGAAACAACGATGGTGGAAAGATCGTCATCCCATTCCAGTTCGCTTGGCCGGTAAGTTGACGATACTTCATTATTACAGCTGTTGATCCACTGCATAAGGCGTGCTATTATTCGTTGACTCATTAGTAGTCAAATATAGTCACTAGCCGAGTCCTAATGAGTCTGTGAGCGTGGCATCTTTATTGCCAGTGTCCACTTGGCGACTTTGGAGACCACCTCTATGTGTAAGACTTGTCTGTGCGTAATAAGGTGCTACATGTTTGTATCATGTACAAAGTAATGGTAGAATGGCCTTTACATCATGTCTAATGTCATTGTTAGAGCTCAGTTGGTATTCGGCCTAGTGCATTCCAGAAAAGAGCACATGATGTGCATAAACCTGTGTTTATTTTACGCAGCACGAATGCCATGAACACATACACTTTTAACTCGTAGTAAATTACATGTATTACATTTGGTTTAGCTTTGGTTCTGTAAGTCAATGGCTACACGTGCCTTTCTCCTAAGGTCTGAACATCGAAATTGCTCGACACAGTACAATTGCGCTCATGGTGGTTTCAGTCATTCATTGGTGAATCATCACAGTAACCTAGTAGTAATCTGCCAATCATATCTTTGGTTGGTTCTACACAACAGAGATGGGCCTACAGTCCAGCACAGACATGGACACTCGCAATGCATCAAAGTGATGTTGAACAAATACCTCTCCTCATAAACAAAATGTCTTTGCTCATTTTGGAAATGTGAGGATTGTTGTATGTTTGGTTGGCTGTGTGACCTATCCATTCATCAGTCCTCATGGTCAGCTGTCAGCGGGAGGGAAAGATGGAAGTAGTAACCTGGGGCCCTTGGCAGATACAATTACCACTAAGTTCTGTGTGACATAGGGAGTGGATATCGGTGTCACCACGACTCAAACAAGCGAAAATCCCAGAAGATCCCTATCCATCTAGGCTTGGGGATGCCTTTACTTCTGGCCTCTCAGGTTCACTGGTCTGCCATTATTTGGTCATTGTCTCTCTACTCAGCGGGTCAGTATTATCCTCTATGTACACAGGACAAAAGAGAAGATTGTGGAGCTGAGAGAACCCTTTTAGGTTTTCTATTGTTGTGATTGGCTAGTCAAGGGCATATTAGTGGATGTGCTCATCAATGTTCTGACATTGTTCTCGAAATAGTTTTAAAAAGTCCAGAAGAAGGTAATGTTCTCTCCCATTAACTACTGTAACTGTAGTAGCATGTCATAACCATTCAGGTGTTGTGCACTTTTAATGTTGGTCCTAAAACCACCAGGGTGTGCTGAGCGTGCCAGGTAGTATTTCCTGTGTTGCTGAGGAGGTGACTTTGGTTACTGCAGTGGGGGTGTTTTCAGACCACCAGTAGGGCACAGCAGCAACCTCGTACTCCCAACACTACATGACAGCTGCATTTGGTTTGAGGCTTTCTGTCAGATGCTAGGAGACCCCTAATAGTTTGAGTGTCCCCCCTCTTTCCACATGTATTTTTACATGAAAAATAATAGCTTCCCAGTTTACTTTCAAAGCAAATGACAGACATTTGTAGTAAACAGCATGTACAGCATACTGGCAGGCCTATTCTGTTGACTGATAACCCTAATAGAGTTATCAAGGCATGCCTTGTAGACTATAATGGCATCACCGGTTGGTCAGAATATCTGGGCCACTAGCTCCTGACATGAATTAAAGAGAAAAAGCTTTTGTTCTGTCACTCAATGATAATTTCTTCTTCATGGTTAACCCCTCAGGCTGTTTGGGTCTTTAGTGACATCTTTCTCATGAAATGGAGTGAGGGAGGGATGGATGGATGCTTGTAAAGAGAGAAGCTGCCTCTTCTCTTCCCTCTGTGAGGATTCTGTCACAAGGGAGAGGTATTTTTAGGACCCACCCGGCTCTTCAGAGTCACTTAATTTGCTCCTCCTTATTCTTCGATGTGTGGTGTATTGAGAGGCAATCTGTCCTCCCATCACCCCTATGGGAGTAAATCAAATGGATGAGGGGCTGTTTCTCTACCTCTCTTTCTTCTTTCACTGTAAAAACTCTGTCACCTTTCATCAGGCTATGCTTGGGTGCTACAGAGGTAGAACTTTGGCTTAGACACAAGGATTACCTTTTCCCTTCTGTCTGCTTAACTACCATGTTGTACAGTGGTGCATAACTCTGGTGCATAAGCATAACGTCTCTGGTTTCTTGGTACTGGTGCTGATGCTTAGCATGTTATTACACAGCCAGTTACTTTCATTTCCACTTGCCTCCAGTACCCGTTCACATGGTTAGTGAAGCTCAGCTGGAGCCAGCCAACCCACCAGGCCAGGAGGACTACAGCAAAGCCTCCCTCCCTCCCTCCCTCCCTCCCTCCCTCCCTCCCTCCCTCCCTCCCTCCCTCCCTCCCTCCCTCCCTCCCTCCCTCCCTCCCTCCCCCTCCCTCCCTCCCTCCCTCCCTCCCTCCCTCCCTCCCTCCCGCTGCTTTGTGTTCAGGGCTAATTAAATCCTAGGCTTTATGTATATCATTAACTGAGACCTCACTCTACACACCGCAGCTCTCTCTCTCTCCCAATACTTGACATCAGCAGCTGCCCACTGTAATGTCATTGTATGGTTTTTGTATGCATCTCTGTCTCATACCTTGGTGGTCAAATATTATGGCAATTTGTTTTCAGGTTGTATTTTTGATAGTGAAATGGTTAGGAACTCAGGAAGAGTGTTGTAACACTGCTCCCTCCTCTGGGGTGAAGGGGGTGAGGGTTCATCCACATTAGGGTTTCTCAACGATTACAACATCAGGAGCCTCTGTCTCAGTTAGTAGCCTTGTTACTCCATCCTTGTTGTTTTAGGGAAGTGAGGGAACCCCGGTACATTCTGGATTTATCTCCAATTTATCATCCAACAGTCGTCCTCAGGCCGTTTGTGTGCGTGTGTGTGTGCTAATTGCGTGAGAGCCTCACAGTTTGCCAGTCCAGCGTACATGAATAAATGTTCAGTCTTATGATTGACATGCGAGCATAGGCCTACATGCAGTGATTTGGGTCTAAAACTCATGCCCTAGCTGAGTTTCCACTGCTGTGCTGAATAAGTTGGGTTTTCCCAACATGAAATATCAGTTTTCCAAGCCCTTGGGAGAAAAGCAGGCTTCCCCTTTGTCACAGTCTTTCAGGCCAAACAATGAGTTTATACCTCCACTTTTGTCTGCATGTATTGTGTTATTTATAAAAACAAGTGGAGAGATGGAGAGAGAGAAGATGGCAGCCGCACCGGGCAAAATGTCAGGAGTGGATTGGAGAGCGTTTACATAAGGCCTCTCTTGTGTTGCGCTCCGAAGTAGGCCTGTGACATATCTCGTGTTCAACGCCTCACTCTGGTGTTGGGTATCCTGTTTGAAGTGAGAGGCTGTCGGCAGAGGACGCTGACTTATGGCTTCATTGGTGACCATTACAAGGTCCTGGGGAAACAAACAACAATACTGCTCTGGGTAGAGGGGCGGCAGTTCTAATACAGGTAGTGTGTGTCACAGAGAAAGAGGGTATGTCAGGCTTAGTCTTTATCAGGATATCATCATGGCCACTCGCTACTTGGTTCATATACTGTATGTGGAGTTTGAGCATGGTGCCATTCTCCAAAAGTTCTCAATGTTTGTTATCTTGGTGTCAGAATAATCTGACATGTTAAATTTAAAAGATATCTGTGTTAATCACTTGAGGATAACAACACTAAGTTACATTAAAAAAAATGTGTTTTCCTGTTAATAAATTGTGAAAGATAACCTAAGTCTTACTGTACAATGTGGAAAGCTATATTCTAATGTGGCTGAAGGAGACCCTGAGAAATAATTTCTCAGCCAAGCTGTTGAAACTCTAACTGGGTCATTTTGGTCGTTAATGGACGCCCATGCTATAAAAGGCTTGATTAGATTAGTTTTGATTTGATTGCGGCATGAGTAGCCTGTGTATGAGTAGCCTGTGTATGAGTAGCCTGTGTATGAGTAGCCTGTGTATGAGTAGCCTGTGTATGAGTAGCCTGTGTATGAGTATCATTTGGAGGGTGTTGGTTAGAGGCCTTCCTTAGAGCGCGGCTTCTCTGTTAATAACGTGCTAAATTAGACCGCCTCACTGTACCCTACTGAGTTCGACATGTTTTATTCATTTCAATATCCTCCTAACAGGTGTGAGATGACAGGTGTTGCTGTTTTTCCCCCTCTCATCTCAATTCTACTGAAGTTGTAAATTGGGTGTTACAATGGTGTCGGACAACGTTCTGTGAAACCCTATAGCGATTAGTGTTAGAATGTTGAGTCCTTTTTGTGTAGGTGACCCCTACTTAAAGCAGTGCCTATGTATTTGCAGTGTGTTAGGACACAGGCGATTGGAAGGGGGACAGTCATTTATTCATTGAACAAGTGAAGGCAGTGAGGGGTGGGCTAATGAAAACTCGTATCTCTCTGACTCCTATAAATTGGCTGGGAGGTGTCAAGTATCTAGACATACGTCTGCTGCCCCTGCCTGGTCCATCAGGTTACACTACAGTCAGACAGACACCCCACAGCCCCACCTCCTGCTCCAGTCTCTCCCAGCCTCCAGCCTCTCCTCAAGGACATATGCACACAGGGAGCCCATCAGTGAGTCAGAGCCCAGAGAGGATTCTGTCTGGAAGTCAGTCATTGTGACATTTCAGATTGATTAAAGAAAGATTGATTAGGATATTACTATGACTTATTATCAAAGATGACACCTTTGGATTCTCCAGTCTCATAAATCATGGCCAGTCATATTTGACTGGCAGGGAAGGGGATGGGAGGCGGTAGTCTGATTTGTCATTCACAGCCAAGTCTTGTTTCCCTGCGAGAGTTATTGGAGCCTGGCTGGGCCAGTGGAAGTGGGGAGACTAGGGAGGCAGGGGAGGACAGCAGAGGGGCACGGAGGCAGCGTGTGTCACACCCTCCACTGTGCTTTTCATGAAGAACACTCATTGTGTGATTTCATTTAGCTCTGATGGCGGTAGATGGAGTATAACAATGTATTGTAGACTGAGTATTACATCACCGACTCTGGTGATGAGCAGTTCTCAGTGGCTCAGGTCTTGACCTTTGAGTACTCTGTGGCAGTGTGAAAGACACATGCCTGTGGTCAGAATGTGCCTCCTCATCCTCTCTCTATCCCTGTGACTGACTGAATCTTGAGCGATGGGTCATACTAGTTAGATGACTGCAGATGACAGTGACAGACAGGGTAAAGAGACTAGAAGTGATGAAGGGGGACTGTGTCATAAGTCACTTCTGGGGGGGGCGGGAGATGAAGGACTGGAACGAGACTCCTCTGCCTTCCACATACTCAGCAGTTTAGCATTCTTAGAAGTCATATTTGTGGAAGGTTTCCTCCAACAGCTTTGAACATCCCAAGAATCCAAATGACAGAAATGTTTGGCTCCTTTTTCACCTGATTGAATGTTCTCATTTTAAGTCCGAGGAGATGATTGGTGAGCTTAGGTCAGCTTTGTTTTCGCTAGTTGTGGCTGTGCTAGGTGTTTTTGAGGTTGACGTCATAAAAGGTTTCTCTGGAAAATTACAGACCACCGTCTACAGCTCCCCTCCCCCCTTCTGTCTAATCTGACATGTGTATAATTTACCTCTCCAACCTGGACCTGGGGCATGGGAACTCACATCTGCTGGACTGGCCCCAGTCACTTGACAGAAAGCCAACTGCTTTCTGGCTCTGCTGTACTGATACCCAAATAACTCCCCAGGAGTTTCAGTTGGAGTCAGCCTGCTGCTGTTAGGTTTTGTATTGTGTTAGTATGTGTGTACCTTTCAAGGAAATGATATCACTGTACAATAAGTACAGCAGCAAGTCTTGAGCCAACAGCCTAATCACCTATGTTAATTTGGAATATGTTCGGTGCCAGTCGGTGGTTCAAAGTAGATGTTTATCCCCACAGTAGTTGCACTTGTTAACTAACCTTAAGCTGATATCCAGCTAATCAGTGACATCAGTGTGGGAACCAGAGTTATTTTCCCACCAGCAGCATCCACATTTACTCACAAACTGTGTGTGTGCGTTATTATCATCATCATGTGTTCCTTATGCAATGCAGTCCACATTCTGTAGGAATTTGCATGTGTCTGTCTGTGCGTCTGTCTGTGTGTGGGGAGTATGAACTCTATTAACCCCTTGATGGTCCCCTGTGTGTTTCCCTTCCAGGTTTCCTACACTCTGATTGTGGAAGCGTGGGACTGGGACAATGGTACACACAGCAGCAGTGGTAAGTACAGTAGGCTTCAGCTTTCCAGGTATTTACTACCACATGTAAGGAGAGCCGGCCAGGCCTCAGTGTCTCCCATGAAAATAAGTCATGAGGTTAGGGGTGAGGGACGTATTTAGAAGTGATAAGAGTTCTACACTAACTTTTTCCACTGGTGGCACTGGCGCTACATACGTTTTCAGTTGGTGGCACCAGCACATGATTTGGTGGCACCAATTATTTGTTTTTTTTTACATAATAATTAATAATGACCTGGTCTGTGTTCCATAATGTGCCTGCATTTCAAACAGAACCATCCTTTTAAACTAGTACACTGATGAAGTCTGTCCATTTGGTAGCTAAGTTAGTCTCGCCATTTCCGATGTTGAAGAGTTATTGAGGGGTTAATGTATCAAGTTTTAGAATGAGAAAGCGGCCAAAAAGCGGGTTCGCTTTGTAATGGAACACTTTGTATGGAAAACCAAGTTGAACAAACATTCAATGTTGTCTTGCTCATAGTAACCACACATGGTTTTACCAAAACAAGCGCAACCAACAAACTATCGCAAAACCCTTCAATTGAAACGGTGTGAAACAAACAAACTCTTAAATCTCTCATAAAAACGGATCAGAAATTAAATCACAGAAGCAGTAGAATTTCTAAACTATAACTTCAATGACTTTTCAAGGACCAAAGAGCGTAGAGGTGAGATCAATGGCTTACGTAACCTGACAAGGCCTTTGTGTTTTTCCAGCCAGTAAACATGCGATACACACCAATCCAAGATTCCACAACACACTTTGTGTTTTCAGTGCTGCTTAACTTAGCCTTGAGAGTCAGCTCTAGATATTCACAGGAACAATGCATCTTGACACAAAGCAGCTTCATAGCAGCACCAGAGGAAGAAAAGTCCCCAATGCAAAGCCCAAGCTCTAGATTGAAATGGACTGTCAATTTGAGCCGCCATAGACCAACCACAGCAAACAGACCAACACAACAACCAGCTCACCTCTCTGTCTCGGTGTTTGACCCTTCAACATGCATGTGCACTATGTCAGGTCAGTCTGTCAGCTGTAATGCCTCCACTTTCAACTCCGCTCACTTTTAGTGGTGGTAAGTGAGCGCATCAAACCTTTGTCTCTATAAGTTACAAGGATTTATAACACATGTTTAATCTGTTGATCTACACAGCCATTGTCTGGGATGCGGTGCATTCTGCAGGCTGGCCGTTCATATTGCCAGGCTAGTTCCCACCCAGCTGGCTTGAGGGGCTGTTTGTGCTCCATGTCTCTATATAAAACCTGTGAGCACATCACCTCGTTAAGCCATTAATTATGGACCACAGCTCTTTTTTTCTTTCCACTGATGTCTGTGTGCTAATTACCGTCCCAGCAGCTGCTGTGCTACTGCACACCACTTCATTATCGCAGCCTGGACACTGACAGGCAGCCTTGACACTCTGACAGCCCTACTGCTGCTAAATTAGCCTGGACACAATGACAGACAGCCTGTTATAGGGCGCCTCTGGACTAGAGGTCTTCAAGGGTCCAAAAAGCTTTCCCCACTGCCCCGATATAAATAAATAAACGGAGACCCGTTCCCAATAGAACCAGGACAGTGGACCTGTTCTGAAAAGCCCTGTGGAAAAACAGACCCAAACAGACACATGCTGGTTCTGATCCCAGAGACCCATTCAGATCTGAGAGGTGAGCAAGAGAAAGAAACCCCCAACTGGGGCGCTGCCAGCGACATCAATATACAAGTGCTTTTGGCCAAATTATCCACAATTACTGAGGTGTCCTTAAAAAATGCCTATAACAAATGATAAAACAAACGTTTCATTGTGCTTCAATATATAGCATATTAAAAACGGTATAGCCTATTGTTTTATTGTTTTTTTTAAATTTCCTAAAAAAATTATTGTTCACCTCACGGATCAGCTGTCAGAGATTTGAACACTAAATGCATCAGGGCATTGCATGACTATAGGCCTAGGCGTATGATATGAATATTTAAAAAATACATCTAAGGGAAGAGAAGCCCGAGAGAGACCGAGAGGAAGATGGAGCTATAATGTTCCTGACACCAACATGCATTTCTTCATCCTTTTCAGATAGCCTACTATTATACTGGTAGATTAAAGGAGTAACTCTGGTACACCTTAAAACATTCTTCCTCACCAAGTTAAACTGTCGGAGATGGTTGGATCGCCGGTGCACACTGCCTTCATAGGGCTGCAGGAGCTAAGCCTAATAATAGACATGCCACACCAAATCTTCACAAAAGTTGCTTATCTTTGCTAGGGTAATATGAAAAGTAAGTCAAGTCGTTGTTTACAGAGAAAATACGAACAGGTTGTTGTATTGCTCCCGAGTGGCGCAGCGTTCTAAGGCACTGTGATCGGGAGTCCCATAGTGCGGCTCACATTTGGCCCAGCGTCGTCCGGGTTTGGCCGGGGTAGGCAGTCATTGTAAATAAGAACTTGTTCTTAACTGACTTGCCTAGTTAAATAAAAGTTTTTTAAAATTGCTGCATTAAATTACATTAAATAAATAAAGTTAGAAAATTTATCAAACCTGAATAGTGAGTTACACACAGTCCATTTGGCCACCAACATTCTTCTCATCTTTGTCCACCCACGGAGGACATTCCACTTGTCGGCTTCTCTTCACTGTACACTTTCTCCTCTAAATTTCATTTTACTTCAATGAAAAAGGCCTCCATCTTTGCAATCAACAGTAGCCAAAGGCCAAGGTTCCTTTCACTCGCTCTCTCTCAACTCAGCAGCAGTCGCACGTTAGGTGAATGGCCGGAACCAGTTTTAGCTATACATTTTATTGAGTTGCAATTGGCTGACACAGATAACAAGCTCACAACGTTCTCACCACCTCATACATTAAATTAACAGAGGACGGGTCAAATTGGGGCTAGTCGATAGGGCATTGGGGGCAGTGGGCTGGATAGGGCAGTGGGCTGGATAGGGCAGTGGGCTGGATAGGGCAGTGGGCTGGATAGGGCAGTGGGCTGGATAGGGCAGTGGGCTGGATAGGGCATTGGGGGAAGTGGGCTGGATAGGGCAGTGGGTTGGATAGGGCATTGGGGGAAGTAGGCTGGATAGGGCAGTGAGTTGGATAGGGCTCAGGAAAAATAGTCTAGGTTAGTGCTGTTTATCCTCCAGGGAGCCCCAGCAACTGGCTCTGTTTAAACACTAAACAGACAGGCTGCCCGTTGTTTCTTTATTAGGTGGTGGCATGGCTATTAGTGTTAGTGTTTCTTAACACACAGTTTAACACCATCAGAGAACGATAGAGGGGATGGATAAGTCGAAGATGATCAGTGGGCTGCTATCAGGACTACTGGTAAATGACGTTTAGAAAAGGTTGTCTTGAGGAGTATCTTGTTAATCAGTTAATGAGTGAGCTAATGTTACTTGACTACTAATGATGTGTCCATATCTAAGTTTAGCCTGCTGAAACCAGCCTGACAACAGACATCGGCTTAAGACCGTGCCACTAGTCACGCACGACTAAATGATCTTGGCTGTTTGAAAACAGACAATTATGTCGCTCTTGACTTGGTCAACTGTGTTGAAGCCCCCTCATTGTTTGTGTAAGCCCGTGTTGTAGTCACCACACACACACACACACCCCTTCTGCCTGCTCTCCCTAGTAACAGCGGCCTCTCTCTGAGTGTCTCCTTCTCCGCTGACAGAGCCCATGATTGGTCTGTATTTTTATATCTAATTGCTGGAAATGAGCAGAGTGAGTGCTTGGGTTTTCAGGTGGGAGAGTGACTGATAATCTGTGCCAGTGTGTTAACTCTCAGTAAAATTGAGAAGATCAGGACAGCAAGTGACAATTTAAATAATTGTCAGTTTTTTTAACTTCTTTATCATGAGTTAACTTTGGAAGTAAGCATGGCTAGCCTGGACTGTGTAGTAAGATAGAAAGAGATAATACAATAGTAATATCTGCATAACTGAAGGTATACAGAATCCATCTAATGAAGAGAACTATAATTCCTTAGAGTCCTGACTACCTGTCCAATGTCAGCACACTATCCATCTAGGGGTGAGTACCTGTTGTTTGCCCCCTCTGGATGTGGCTGTAGAAGCCAAGCCAGTTGGCTCATAGTGTTTCTGTTTCTTGAGAAAGAAACGAAAGGCCCTTTCCTATGTCTCCCTTCCTCGTCTGTTCCCGTCTCGTATTATTTCCGTCCTGGCTCCGGAGGAGTCAGAGCTGGATTTCCTGAGAGAGGGGAGAGAGGGAGGGAGACAGACAAAACGCATTTCACAAGCAGGAAAACTTTTAAAAGCATTTGGTTATCAAGCTCCCGCAGCTCTGGCCCTACACCCTCTATTTGTGTTTATTTTCCTTCTTTTTTCTTTCATGCTCTTGGAAACAGTGGTGTTTGACCTCGGGTCACCCTCTGATCTTCAGCAGCAGATAAACAACAGTGTTCTCTCAGATTAGTGTCTCTCCTGCTTCTAGACACTACTAGGACTTGTACTGAGGCATACAGGTCCGAACATTGAATAAGGGGCTAGCTGGAATTCCCTTTTTTGACTATTAAGTTGCATGCATGTTGTCAAGCGTCCATTAAAGAATGATGATCAAATCTCTTGGTTTTTGTTTGTTCATGCAGGTGAGGATCTGTTGATTGAGCGAAGTGTCCGTAAAGAAAGGATCAACCCTGGAGATGACAGACAGACTATCCAATACAACGGTCTTACAGCAAGCTTTGAGTACAGCATCCGCGTGCGCTGTGACGAGAACTACTATGGCAGCAAGTGCAACAAGCTGTGCCGGCCACGTAATGACTGGCATGGCCACTACGTGTGTGACCAGTTTGGGAATAGAGGATGTATGGAGGGCTGGATGGGGACTTACTGTACAACTGGTGAGTAGGGGAGCAGCCTGATACAATACATGTGCAAGACTTTTCTGAGTCAAAATACACACAGTGAAACTAATGCTTAGATATCCCTCTAATGATATTAGGAGTAAATGTGTGCATCCTTTTGTCAACGTTTCACAGCTATCTGCAAGCAGGGCTGCAACCTGCTGCAAGGAGTCTGTAGTTCCCCAGGAGAATGCACGTGAGTCTGGGGTAGCTTCATTCTCTGTACCACTGTATCCATTGACATCCCTTTGACAGAGATTTGGATGTATGGGCTGGATAATGGGCAGGATCTCTTTTTGAGTTCAATGAGGATGACAATGATGACACAGGATTGATCGCATACCAGAGCTTGACCCCCACATTCCCCACTCCCCTCCCTGTCCCACCTCGCTATGGAACATACAGTCTGTTACCCCCCCCCCTCAGTCTGATCCAGGAGCTATTGTTCTCCTTCCTGTCCCAGACCTGGTCTGTAGCTCTTGTGGCAGCCTGTTTTTCACACAGCATTTCCTCCCCTCCTCCATCGGTGTGTCATGGCCCCTCTGCCCAAGTCTGCAGCCCCAATCCCCTCTTCCTCTCCTGGTCCTGTTTTGGCTGGCACACCCCACATGGAAGTGTGGACTCAATCCAGCAGTCTTAGTCACGTACATGTTAGCCTGCACGGCTGAACCAACCAAGTATTCCATTTCAAATCCTCTTGTATGACCACCTTCTTGTGTATCTCTCTGATGTGAGTACTGTACCACACCTTTAGATCTGTTCAGTGGGGATAGCTGTGAGTAAAAGACCGCTTTGATTTAGTTCTCATAAAAGAAAGCATTTCTCATTGAAAATGGCAGGAGGAGTGGAACAAAGATTTTAACTGTGGCTGAGCTAAGAGCCCTTCATTGATGGGTCTGTGGTAAGGTGGTTGTTTGGTAATGGTAATGCCACCCTAGCCTTGTGGCCACCATGGTCTCTCCCTGCTCCCACTGTGACCATGGCCTCTCAATGCTGCTACTGCTGCTTATTTTGGGAGAGAAAAAAAACTCCAGGCCACTCTTGAACGTCTAAAACTATGCAGAAATGATAATGGTCCTGTACGTTTTCAATAACTGCCCTTTTTCTGTCCCGCAAATTGCTTTTGACAAACAAATCGGTCCAGAAAAATGATGTGCGGCCCTCCACTGAATTTTGAAATCCCAATATGGCCCTCGAGCCGAAGTGATTACCCACCCCTGTTATATAGCTAGTGTGTACACTAACCTCAGCACACTAACATACAGTAGCACACCACTGCACACTTCAGTACTTTTACACATGTACCGTAGTAGACTACAACACAAAGTAGTACTGCACCACGTCTTGTGTGACTGCAGTGCCATATACTACAGAACATGTTAGCACACAGCACCCAGCAGTACATTCACTCCCTCCAGTACAGCATTTCAACTAGTAGGGTTTGGTTGGTGTCCATTTGCAGGAGAGTGGTCTTAAAATAGCCCAGGGAGAGAAGTGACAGGACAGGTGGGGCAAGGTTACCGCTGGCCTTGGAATAACAGAGTGCTGCCATAAACCAACAGATTAGCTAACCCTTCACCGTCCGCCACCGCTAGCTTGCAATGCTGTCTGTCTCAGGAGGCCCCGTCCCTGGCCCTCTGTCTAAGATTAGGAGCCTCAGAAGGGAAGGGGTGTCACTGCTCACCTAGATGAAGACACTATGTCTGGCTCCTGATGGAGATTACCTTGAGATTTACATGAACAGGTTTGTCATGTGGTTGATGTATTGCAGAAGGCCTTGTCCTATGAGTCTTGGTTCAATTATGAACCATCTATTAATGGGACTGATGAATTTTTCAAGATGTAGCAAGGCCCAGTGTCACAGTGCCTGTCCTGATGACATCCGTGCGTCTTTGACTCCTTCCATGTTTTGCACAAAATATACACGTCATGTTAAGACCAGACAATCGGTCGTCCGTTCCTAATGTCTAATGGTGTCTCTAATCTGTCTTGCAGGTGTACGTACGGGTGGCAGGGTCCATTCTGTGACAACTGCCTGCCATACCCAGGCTGTGTCCACGGGACCTGCGTCAAGCCCTGGCAGTGTACCTGTGAGAAGAACTGGGGAGGCCTGCTGTGTGAAAAAGGTAAGAAGACAGAGCAGACCTGTCCCACCGTACTTTTAACACATCCTCTACAGTGACGCCTGACCTCACTGTAGTGTCACAGAGCACAAGGTCACCTCTGAGAGCCCCTCAGCAGCAGGTGGTCAACAGAGGTCAGTTTAGATTGACTGCTAGAAACAGGATATCACTTACAGAGTTACAATATGGAGAGGAGGATGGAGAGGAGAATGGAGAGGGGGTGGAGAGACAACATTTAGCAATGCGTAACAGTACAGAGGTAGGATCTTAATTTGAGCCAGTTTGCTACAGCAGGAAATTAATCCCGCAGCAGCAGGAAATGTTCCTTGTTTTATTGATTATAATTATTGGACATTTTTTGTAGGGTTTGATACGTTTTTCATTAGCGCAAATCAAGTCTGACATTTTAAAGTGGAAATTACAAAGTTTAGAAGCCCTTTAAAACCTTGAATACACAACAGTTTCCTGCAACAACAGGATGAACAAATTAAGATACGGCATCTGTATGCCTCCATGTCCGGCCCTTTGAAGTCTTGTTATAACAATGTATTCAGTCTGAAACATATCCTTTACCATCTTAACCCTTTGGATGTGTTCCTATGAGACCATTACAGTGTACATGTAATGCTTCCTGTATCATTCTCTCCAGATCTGAACTACTGTGGGACGAACAAGCCGTGTAAGAATGGAGGAACGTGTATGAACACGGAGCCAGATGAGTACAACTGTGCCTGTCCTGACGGCTACTCAGGCAAAAACTGTGAGATAGGTGAGTCAGTCATTACTCCTCAAACAACTGGCCAAGGATGACAAATTCAATTATGTCAGTGCCAATGTCCTAGGGTTGATAGTTTGCTTGTATATTTTGTTATATTTGTGCGATCCATATCATCTGTCACATTGACACATCTCTCTTCACCTGTCTGTCCACTTATGTCCAGCGGAACACGCCTGTGTGTCTAACCCCTGTGCCAACGGGGGCACCTGCCACGAGGTACCGTCTGGGTTTGAGTGTCACTGTCCTGCAGGCTGGGCAGGGCCCACCTGCGCTAAAGGTGAGTGAGTCACGATCTTACCCCTCCCAAAGTGTGTGTGTGCCCCCATGTTTTTACAAAGCTGAGCCTTAACATCATTGTGTGTGTGTTCCAGACACGGACGAGTGTGCATCCAACCCCTGTGCTCAGGGTGGGACCTGCATCGACATGGAGAACGGATTTGAGTGCCTCTGTCTCCCACAGTGGGCTGGGAAGACCTGCCAGATAGGTAAGCCTGGAATGGAGAGGGGGGGGGGGCAGTTTGCATGCTAAATTCAATTATGTGTTTGATTTGAAGTGATTGTGATATGTTGTGATGTGTTTTTGAATCTTGACTTTAAATGTTATCGATAATGCCTTGTTCCATCTTATGCCAGGAATCTGTGCTCGTCTAGTATCTGGTTGTTTGTGTCTCTCACCCTGTTGAGCCTGTACTAGTACTATGGCGTGGATACTAAATTGAAATTGGTGTATGCATGTCCATGTAGAAAGCTGGACATTATGTGTAACCCGAGCCAGGTGACTTGAGTAAAGCTATAAATAACACCTAGCCTGGCAACAGCTAGCCTTGGGGACGGATGTAGCCTGACAGGGGGTTATCTTTGGCTACAGACTGGGCTAAAAGGGGTATGTACTCTAGTCTCCACCAAGAGCAGAGCCTCACCCCACCACTGTTTAGCTACGTGGAGAGGAAACGCTTTAGAACCTGTAAACACGCTGAGGGAGGAACACAAGCTCCGGGTCTTGTGTTACGTGGTCCATTATTTTCAGTGTGCAGGCGGTTCCCCTTTCAGTGAGCGAGTGGTACCTGAGAGAGGGGTGTCAGGTGTCCGCAGCCCAACAGGTGCTCCTCACTTCTGAGGGAAAGCAGTTGTGTTCTGGTCAGTCCAGGGAGAGGGTGTTAGTGACCATTGCCTTGTGAACTAACCACTGGGAGAGCTCTGGATGTCAGAGAATAGGTCCATTCAGAAATAGTGTAGGGAACTAAAATAAATGGTCAGGATAGGAGGCAGAGACAGCAAAATGGATGGCAAAAAAATGCAATCAAATGTAACCGAGTTGAGAAAGTTCTCTAAAAGCAGGTGTAGCCTTGTACTATAGAGATCTGCTGGGTGGTGGGGCTTGGATGCTGGCTCTTAGGTCTATCTCTTTCCTTTCTCTGTCTCGCTCTCTCTCTCTGTCTCTCACTCTCTCTCTCTGTCTCTCACTCTCTCTCTCTGTCTCACTCTCTCTCTCTCTGTCTCTCACTCTCTCTCTGTCACTCTGTCTCTCTCTCTCTGTCACTCTCTCTGTCACTCTCTGTGTCTCTTTCTCTCTCATCTCTCTCTCTTCACTCCGCAGACGTTAATGAGTGTATGGGGAAGCCTTGCCTCAATGCTTACTCTTGCAAAAACTTGATTGGTGGATATCACTGTGCCTGCTTTCGAGGATGGGCCGGCCAGAACTGTGACATCAGTCAGTATCAATCAATCATGTGCCTCTGTCCCCTTTGCTGCAGTTAGCTCTGTCACCTACTTGGGCCACTGGCCTACTGTCCTGTTCCTATCTCAGGCGTTCTGCTTTATTATGGCCTACAATGCTTATCCAGATCCATGGATCGTGTTTTTACATGGCTACGATAAGCACATCCTGTAGATATCTTTGAAGGTTTTTGTCAACCTCACTGGCTTTCACTGCATGCACTTTAACCAACAGCATCATGTCTTCCTGCATCTTGATAGTTTCTTTGAAGCATTAACCAAGTTGCACATTCTATGTTTTGTTTGTGTGTCACATGCATGCTACCCCTGCATGTTCCCCTGTCCTATCTGTTGCACTGTATTTGTAAGTTCTCTCTTTTCACCTCTGCAGATGTCAACAGCTGCCATGGACAGTGTCAGAATGGAGCGACTTGCAAGGTAGGAAACTGTATTTAATAAGGCAATCTAGCCACTGTGTTTGATGCCCTCCATTCCTAGTATATCTATGGTTGACATCATGGGTATGAAAGCCACTGAGTGACATGTGTTTTTCTCACGCTTCGTACAGGAGGGGCAGAGAGGCTACGCGTGTGCCTGCTCACCGGGGTTTGTGGGCCGGCACTGTGACATCCAGAGGAACAGCTGTGCCAGCGGCCCATGTAGGAACGGGGGCAGGTGTCACACCCTGCTGGACAGCTTCATGTGTGAGTGCCCACATGGGTACACTGGCACCACCTGTGAGGTGAGCTACAGTCCTTCCCAGACCTTTGACAGGTCAGATCTTCTCTTTTATACACCACCATTATGTATTTATACATCTGTCTATCCATTCATCCACCCTTTCTTCCGGCGGTCCATCCATAGGTGCAGAGCAACCCGTGCAGCCCTAACCCGTGCCAGAACCAGGCCCAGTGTCACAGTCTGATGGATGACTTCTACTGTGCCTGTTCTGACGACTTTGAGGGCAAGACCTGCTCTGAGCTCAAGGACCACTGTAAGACAAATCCCTGTGAAGGTACAAACCAATCTATAAACCTATTGTTGTCATCTCAATTCCAATAACTCAACCCCTTGTAAAAGTGCTAACCAGGCAGTTCTCTTGTCTAGTTTAAACTGAAACCTGCACTTATTAAGCTGCTCAGTCCTCCGGTCAACCTCTAGACCAACACTCATTTCAACCCAATCCTATCAGGCCCATCTCACCAAAAGTCTTGTCGTTCCTTCTGTTTTGATCCCAGTGATTGACAGTTGTACTGTCGCCGTGGCCACCAATGGCACACAGGAAGGGGTGTGGCACATCTCGTCCAATGTGTGCGGCCCACACGGACGCTGCATCAGCCAGCCTGCTGGGAACTTCACCTGTTCCTGTGAACCGGGCTTCACTGGAACCTACTGTCACGAGAGTGAGCAGACACACACCATCATCATCACACTTCATCATCATCGCCGTCATCATACCATAAGACTGAACATCCTGGTCCTTACTGTATGAGTATCATCATCGTCTTCCTCATCCTCCACATTCTCTTTCATATGTCTCTCCTCCCCCACAGACATAAACGACTGTGTGCCGCCTCCCTGTAAGAACGGAGGAACCTGCATTGACGGGATCAGCTCTTTCAAGTGCTTTTGCCCTGACGGCTGGGAGGGCACGCTGTGTGACATGGGTAAGTTTGAGTGTGTGTGTATGTGTCCCTGGGTGGTTTTAATGTACCTCTCCATGGTGTGTGTTTCTCTAACTGATTCCTGGTGGTGGTGTTTCAGATGTGAATGAGTGCAGTAGGAACCCCTGTAAGAACGGAGGTCGCTGTGTGAACCTGCTCAACCACTTCTACTGTCAGTGCCAGGACAACTGGAAAGGCAAGACCTGCCACTCACGTGAGAGCCAGTGTGATTCCAGTACCTGCAGTAATGGGGGGACGTGCTTCGACCACGGGGACACCTTCCGCTGTACCTGTCTCTCAGGGTGGGTGGGCAGCACCTGTAACACAGGTGAGAAACCATTATTGCACGGTTCTGCCTATGTCGTTCAAGGAAAAGTTCAATAGACTGCTCTGGTCCATATGCTCCATAGGATTCCTATTGCTAATACATTTTGTGAATATAGGTTCTGAACTCATCATACTTTATTTATTTTGTCAGCCAAGAACAGTACGTGTGACTCTAACCCGTGTGAGAATGGAGGGACCTGTGTCGGAGGGGGTGATGCCTACACCTGCATCTGCAAGGATGGCTGGGAGGGGCCCACATGTGCTCACAGTAAGGCACCATATACTGAACTATATCCAGGTTATAATCATAAACTAACACACTGATTTTAATTCTGTGTTATCCCCTTTTTTTCACAGATGCAAATGACTGCAATCCTCAACCCTGGTAAATCGAATTGAAATACTTGTAAAAGTCTTTTAAACCTCTTGGCTCCTGTACTGGTTCTCTTACAAGTGATGAGACCCAGCCTTCTTACCCCATTCCCTGTCCAGTAGTACACACACCCATATAAGATCATATTCCCTCAATGTTCTGGTTTTAAAACAGGAACACATGACTCCCACACACCGCTCATCTCACAAATCGAATTTAATGCTCAGAGATTTCCCATTAAAGTTTGTTCTGTGAAGGTGTGTGTGTGAAAGGGGAAGTGTGTGTATCCCTGACTCCTCTACAGAACACTGCAGGGCCTGACAGCTGGGTATTCCATGGTCCCGTGGATCAGAGGGGCTGAGTGGACAAAGGCTCCCGCCACCACAATGACTGACAGGGGGATTAGCACAGGGGGGCAGTGGGGTGGAAAGAGACGCCCCTCTCCCTATTCTTCACCGCTGACCCCTGAGCATGGGGCAGTGTAGGCAGGAGAGGGGGGCTGGGTAGCAGGGGGTATAGGGCGAGCACGGTATGGGGTCAGTTTGGGATTTACATAT